>NC_138869.1:54268337-54868337 GCF_965194805.1 Balaenoptera borealis | reverse complement strand
ACGCATATACATATATAATTTTTTCCTATTTAAAATGAGAGTGAATCTTTCTAGACATAATGTTTTCCTACGTGCAGGTAGGTGTATTGGCCATGGCTCCTCTACTTTTGATTTGGACTCTGGTTGGTTATTCCATCATCTGACCTATAGCTTGGGAGTATTAACTGTGCCTCATTTTTAGTCCAACTACAGTGTTTAGCAGACTTTTTCTACTACGGCCCTGGGCACTTGAAGAATTCTCTCCTATCTTTATATTGTCTAAACTCTAGACCGGGGGGGTGCATTTTTTTAAAAAAATTAGCAGTCATTATGTGTTGTCTCTAGTGATCTTCCAGACTCCACGTACTCATGAAATACTTTGTTCCTGGAGATTGTGCCTCCAAAGATTTAACACACTGCTCCCACTTCTCTGAAAGTATCCCATCATTTGTTGTTTTCAGGAAGTCGTGATCTCTGAATACCTGTAGATAGAAGGGAAGAGGGGGGAGGAACATCTACTCAGCCTCAAAAATAATATTTCCTCCTAATTTTTCCATTTGGTACAGCCTGAGCCAGGGAGCATTAAGTGAAAAGTGGGAAAAGAAAGTGTTTTGTTAGTGAGTGCTCTGGGGCTTCCCTGGTGGCGCAGTGGTTGAGAGTCTGCCTGCTAATGCAGGGGACACGGGTTCGAGCCCTGGTCTGGGAAGATCCCACATGCCGCGGAGCAACTAGGCCCATGAGCCACAACTGCTGAGCCTGCGTGTCTGGAGTCTGTGCTCCATAACAAGAGAGCCGTGATAGTGAGAGGCCCGCACACCGTGATGAAGAGTGGCCCCCGCTCGCCACAACTAGAGAAAGCCCTCGCACAGAAACGAAGACCCAACACAGTCAAAAATAAATAAATAAATTAATTAATTAAAAAAAAAAAAAGTGAGTGCTCTGGTGCAAATACCAGATACCCCTTCAGGACAGAGGCACGTACTCTCCCAGCTGTTTCAGGCACTGACAGCTGAATTGTCCATCACTGAATGCCACTGGATCATCAGAGGTTAAGTGCACCTCCTGGGGACAACCATGGTACAGTGACTGATCAGTGTAGGGGTGTAAAAGCCCTGCCCCCAGGTGAGGACCCTCCGCAGAGCCGTTCATGCTCCAGAGCTGATGATAACGAGATCACAGTTAAACTTCTCCCCCAGTCTAAACCCATTTCCCTCACTCCCTTGTAGGTGTTACTTCGTTTTTAAAAAAAAAAAATTTCTTTTCTTTCTTTTTTTGGCTGTGTAGGGTCTTAGTTGCGGCATGTGGTATCTTTCGTTGGAGTGCTCGGACTTCTCTCTAGTTGCAGTGCACGGGTTTTCTCTTCTCTAGTTGTGGTGAGCCGGCTCCAGGGCACGTGGGCTCTGTAGTTTGCAGCACACCAGGCTCTCTCAGCACGCGGGCTCTCTCGTTGAGGTGCGCAAGCTCAGTAGTTGTGGTGAGCGGGCTTAGCTGCCCCGCCGCATGTGGGATCTTATTCCCTAACCAGGGGTCGAACACACATCCCCTGCCTTGGAAGGCCAATTCTTTCATTACCACTGGACCACCAGGAAAGCCCCGCAGGTGTTACTTGTAAAAACTCTTCCTAATAGAGCTAAGGCCATGCACATTTCCACTCAGGAAGACCGGATTCAGGAAAGTGTTCTCACCTTATTTCAGCTGGTTAAGGTTATTTCTCGAGCCAAGTGTATGGTTACATTTCCATTTTTCTTCCCCTCAGTCTTGTTCAGTTGTCACCAGTAGGGAAACTTCCTCCTACTATTTGGCGATAGGCGGTCTTCTGATTGTGGTTTTTACTCTTGTGAATTTTACCCTGCTTATGTACCTTCATGATCATCTGTCAGTGAGATGCTAGGTGAGGCTGCTTCAGGCACTACTAGCCTTTTACCATTTTAAACTCAACCATTTTCTCATTAATCTTCAAGTGGTACAAACTATGTGGAGACTCCTGGCTGTTAAACACAAATGGAAGTGTCAAAAAAATTCTAGCTAGGTGATAATTTTAGTCATTATCCTCTGTCCTCCTAAATTATCCATGAACTTTCAGTATGCATACTTGAACCAAACTCCTATTTGTTTATTTTCTGGAGATTTTTTTCTATATTTTAATGAGATCAAGAGGCTGGCTAGCTCAAACTTAAGACTTCGATGTGAGCATATTCTGTGTGTACCAAGCCGTAGGCCTTCCTGAGGGGAGTTCAGGGCCCTGGAACAGTCAAGAAGTCCTTCCAAAACACTTTTATATGTGTGCAGAAAGAATCAGCCATAAAAGCAGAGATGAAGAAAGAATGCATAACAGGCAAGCTGGTGCCTTGGAGCTTAAGGGGAAAGGCATAAATAAAGACCGGGGTTCAATTACAGCTCAATTTACCAACTCAGTTTACCAGCTATATAATTTGGGAAAATCTTCCTAAACTTTATAATCCATTTTTTAAATCCACAATATAAGGATCATCATACTTATATTACTGGGTTATTAATGAGGATTAAATGATATAATGTAAGTAAAGCCCCCAGAACACTGATGTTATCTTACTGAAAAGCTTGAGGTCAAAATGTTGTATATTGTAGACAAATCCTTTCACTCTCCTTGGCCTCATTATCCTCACCTTTATACAGAGAGGGATTGAGATTGAGTGATTTATGATCCCTTAGGTAGTACCTTTCTAGCTGTAAGTTTCTATAAATATACAATAATTTAAATATGATTATACCCATTTTTCAGAGGATACTGATAAAATTAAAAAGCCAGGTGATTTCCGCATAAATAGTCACACAAATAGAACGTGGCCAAGCTAAAGTTGGAAATTAAATCTTCGGGCTTCAAGTCTTCAGTTCTCTACAGTTTACCTTGCTTAGTGTATATGATATAGTGTGCTCTTATTGAACAAATGTATATTCTTATGGGTCTGCATTTATTTTTGATTATTTATTCATTTGAGTACGCAGACTTGCAATCATGCATATATGTCTGGAAAATTTAGAGACAGTGAATACAGAATTTGTTCAAAACAGGAGACCTTTGTTTCTTCTTTCTCCAAAAGCAGACCATTAATAAATGAAGCTGCAGCCCCATGATTTTATTTATCTCCCAGTGTGTCATTTACATGATTTTCTGGGTCAGACAGAACTTGCCTGATTATTTTTTTGTCCTGGGATGACAGCACAAGTATCATGGGAGTGTGAAAAAATGAGGCAACATACTTGGACTTTTTTTCTCTTTTAGCGTTACCCTCAGTAGTTCTGGTTCAGTTCATAATTGTACAATGCAGATGTGTGTGATTTGGGGGAATGGTATTTAGCTGATCTAAATTCTGACTTCACATTCTGAAAACAGAGATATTAATTAATTAACATCTAAGCAATTTACCCTGACTTTCTAAAACATTACAGTTTTATATTGAGGCAGCAAGTAGAATTCTGACTTCATTCATTTCACTAATGTTCCATTTTTTCCCCCAGAATATAGACCAAAATCTTAAGAAAAGCTTGAAAGATAAGGCTTAATCTGGTCCCGGCCAACTTCCGTAGGCTGGACATGGCCATTCCTCCCCATCAATCACTATGGTTCAGGCACAGTAACCTTCTCTTTGGTCCTTGAACGCCCCAGATTATCCCCTGGGCCTCTTCATGGATGTTTCATCTGCCTGGACTTTCCTGGTTCCTTTCCTTGCCAAAGCCTATTTGTTCTTCTTGCCTTATCTATCTACCAGGATATCTTCTCTAAGCACTAAGACCAGATTAGGTACCCATTTATAAGCTCTCAAAGCATTCTGCAACTCCTCTCATATTCATAGCACTTTAATTATATTTTCTGTGGCTACCTTCTTAGCTAACTGTACACAATAAGATTATAAACACTAAGTGTGGCTTGTTCATTATTGTTTTCTGGGTGCCTTTCATGATGCTTGACATATAGTGGTTAAAAATGTTTGATGAGTGAAGGAATAAATGAATAAGAGCTCAATAGAGAAAAAAAACAGAAGGAAAAAAAAAGAACAGTAGAAGAAACAGATAATGCTAAATGCCTCAACCACCAGCATATTCAAGGAGAAAGTTGATTAACATTCACTGAATGACAACTCTGTAGATTAACATTTCATTCAGTTTTCATAATAACCATGTGAGATGGTATAACTAGCTTCATTTTACGGATGAAGAAAAAAACCCTCAAAGATTATGTAAGTCACCAAAAGTCACACAACTTCCAAGTAGCACAGATGAGATTTCAGCACAGTTTGGCCAAGGTCCACATGTTTTCTGCACAGGTCAAATGGGGGAGTTGAATGAGGATGTACTGGGAATCACCACTCCAGCATCTTCCATTCCTTGATGATGGTACTAATCTGTGCAGTCCCTCCAAGAATATGGTACTAATTTGCCGGTAGAGACAGTTCTAGTGGTTTCCACCCGGCCTCTCCCACTGTCATAATAGCCTTCACTCCACAAGTCAGAGTACCAATGTGGGCATTCTGTTAGTTGCTGAGTGTGTCTGTTTGAACTATGCATCCTAGAACTGGGGAAATAAACACAGAATGGGTTTGGGATGTGAGCTGAAACTTCATTGATGGCCTGACTTCCGTATGTTCTTACTCCGGCTGGTGGACCACAGTGATGTTGTGGGTCTCCTGGAAGTAGTGTCAGTTCAGGGACAGTGTCTAGAAATCACCAGAAGTTCTGATTTATTGCCTTTCTCCATAGCACAGTCACCCTGGTAAGTGGCCTTAGGTCCCTTTGGGGGAAAGCTAAGAGAAAAATTAATAGTGTAAATTTTGGATGTTGTTCCAGGATCTTCCCTCAAGTGGACTTTACTCCTTCTTAATTCAGCGGGATTTGGATCTGCAAACTGGGTCAAGTCAGGGAATTGATTGAGGGGCCATGATTCTGTTCTGGTTATTCAAGTTAGACATCTGTTTACTAGACTTAGAACTCTACTGCATTTACAGATCAAGTGAGAATTAGTAGATTTCCCATGTGTTTCTTTTCTAGGGACACCTTGGTCAACTAGTTAATGTCATAGATCTCTGTGAGTCACAATATTCTGATTGCTGCTTTGGCTTTGGTATTCCTGTCTTTTTTTCAAGTTTATGTGGAAGAAAAAACATGAAAATAAATATACATAAATCAGCACCATAAAAACTATTTTCTACTCTCTTTTCGTAGAGTAGATTAAAATTAGAGATCAAAATAAAATAGAAAAAACAAAAACTCTTATGTATTTAAAATTATAACTATTATTTCTAAATAATTTGTAGGTTGAAGAAGGAATCATATTAAAAGTTACAAAATTTTAGAGAAAAATCACAACGAAAAAAGATATATCAAATATGTAAACAGTTTTATGGAAATTTGTAACCCTAAATGCATGTACTAGGGAAAAATCTGAAAGATAATAAGTTAATGAGCCAAGTCACTAATCAACAAGTTTGAAAGTGAATAATAGAATAAAGCCAGACTAAGTAGATGAAAGGATAATAAAGATAAGAGACCCAAGTTAATAAAATAGAAAATTGAAAAATTGAGAGGATAAGGAAAATCAGAAACTGTGTTGGTCAGTTTTTTTCTTTTATTATTATTATTTTATTGAAATATAGTTGATTCACAGGTTGTGTTAGTTTCTGGTGTACAGCAAAGTGATTCAGATATATATATGTATATATATATTCATTTTCATATTATTTTCCATTATGGTTTATTATAGGATATTGAATATAGTTCTCTGTGCTATAAGTAGGACCTTGTTTTTTATCTATTTTATATATAGTAGTTTGTATCTGCAGGTTTTTTTTCTTAAATACATATGATTAAAAAGAAATCAGGCAAAATGTTACTATATGTTGACTATGTGGGTGTCTGTTTTATTATTTTTTTCATATTTTAATGGTTGATATGTTTCATAAAATTTTTTTAAATGAAGAAAAGGGAAATAGCTTGAACATTTTTCCTTGTTCTTCTTTTTTTCATTTTTAACATACTAAAGAACTAAGAATAAAAATGGAAACATGAAATATAATATCCTCAACGAACAGAGTAAGTATTTCTGTATGAAGTTAGAAAGAGACAGGAGAGAGAAGATCTGACAGAATAGTATATTTTAAAGCAGTTTTCTTTTTGTAATGGGGAAAAAGGAAAACCTTTTAATAACTTTGTCAATTCTATTCCTCTTTGTGTCTATTGAGAAGGAAGAAAGAATATTTTTATTTGGAAGATTGTATTGTGTTTATCATGAACTACTTGTCTAACTGCTTTGATGGCTAATTGTCCATTCTATTCAGAGGTGCCAGACCTTACAGTCAATTTACCCCCAGTCTCCTGACCCCAACTGGAGCAGCTAAAATAAGGGAGACTCAGCTGTGGGCCCAGTTCACTTCTCTTGACTTCAGTTCTGAATTTTCTCTCTTATATAATTAAGGCAAGCTTGGGAAAATTCATGTCATGCACAAGGAGTTCTTGCTAGTCAAATTATCATCATCTGAAATTTTAAATTATTTATTTATTTATTTATTTATTTTTGGCTGCGTTGGGTCTTTGTTGCTGCATGCGGGCTTTCTCTAGTTGCGGCGAGCAGGGGCTACTCTTCATTACGGTGCGCAGGCTTCTTATAGCGGTGGCTTGTCTTGTCTTGCCAATGTGTCCCCTGCATTGGCAGGCGGATTCTTAACCGCTGTGCCACCAGGGAAGTCCCTATCATCTGAAATTGATTACACCCATTCATTGAAAAAAAATTGTACTGAATGTTCAGTACATGTTAGACACTGCTAAAGAATCTGCCAGTGTTTCTTGTATTAATATTTGATACAAGGGGACTAAACTAGGCCCTTTTTTTTTTTCTGGCCAGAACGAAAAACAGCATCTTTTTTGGAAAGAATATCAGCGTGCCTTCCTTCCTTCCTTCGATTCTTTGTTTCTTCTCTGTAGGCTTTTCAAAAGATAACCTAAAACTGTCATGTGTTAAAGACGAAAACTGAATGTGAAGAAGGGCCATATCAAGTACTACCAAGAAGATAAATTCAATTACTGAAGTATTAATCGTATAAAGTCCGTGTTCCAATGCAGTCTCACTCCTTTTAAAGAATATTTATGGATTGTTTGATGGTTTGTAAAATGTTTTTGCATATATTTTATCATTTACATTCACAGAGCTTTGTGAGGCAGATATCATATCTCTTTTACAAATGACGAAATTAATGTTCCATGGTTTAAAATGTGTACATTTATATGGTGGAAGCAAGACTCAAGCCCCAGGTTTCATTCTAGGTCCTGTGGTTTATCTGTCACCCATGCTGTTTCACACAGGTGACCTCATGGCATGGGGTGGGGGCTTGGGGACTGTAGGGTTGGGGGGGCAGTTTTTCTTGGAGGCTTCTATCATGTTCTTGGTGATCTCCCCAGGTGGACCTTCAAGTTAAATAATATTTGTAAGGGCTTTAAACTTCTTTCAGTTTTTATTTTTAACATTACAAAATTTTAGTGTGGTATAAAGTTTTAAAAATCTCTAAATCCACTACCAAGAGAACTACTTATTTATTCAACATTAAAAATTATTATTTTCTGAATTACTTCACTCTGTATGACAGTCTCCAGGACCATCCACATCTCTACAGATGACCCAATTTCATTCCTTTATATGGCTGAGTAATATTCCATTGTATATATGTACCACATCTTCTTTACCAATATCATATATTAACACATATATGTGGAACCTAGAAAAATGCTATAGATGATCTTATTTGCAAAGCAGAAATAGCGGCACAGATGTAGAGAACAAACGTGTGGATACCAAGGGGGGGGGGTGGGATGAATTGGGAGATTGGGATTGACATACATACACTGTTGATACTATATATAAAATAGAACTAATGAGAACCTACTGAATAGCACAGGGAACTCTACTTAGTGCTCTGTGGTGACCTAAATGGGAAGAAAATCCAAAAAAGAGGGGATACATGTATGTGTACAGCTGATTCACTTTGCTGTACAGTGGAAACTAACACAACATTGTAAAGCAACTATACTCCAATAAAAATTAATAAAAAAATAAAAATAAAAATTATTTTTAAGTACATGCTAAGACCATTTATTTATTTATTTATTTTTGGTTGCATTGGGTCTTCGTTGCTGCATGTGGGCTTTCTCTAGTTGTGGGGAGTGGGAGCTACTCTTCGTTGCGGTGTGTGGGCTTCTCATTGCGGTGGCTTCTCTTGTTGCGGCGCATGGGCTCTAGGTATGCAGGCTTCAGTAGTTGTGGCACATGGGCTCAGAAGTTGTGGCTCACAGGCTCTAGAGTGCAGGCTCAGTAGTTGTGGCGCATGGGCTTAGTTGCTCTGCAGCATGTGGGATCTTCCTGGACCAGGGATCGAACCCGTATTCCCTGCATTGTCAGGCAGATTCTTAACCACTGTGCCACCAGGGAAGTCCTGTTGTTGAGTTTTAAGTGTTCTTTAAATATTCTAGATACTGGACACATTAGTTACATGTTTTGCAAATATACCTGGAGAAAACCATAATTCAAAAGGACACATGTACCACAATGTTCATTGCAGCACTATTTACAATAGCCGGGACATGGAAACAACCTAAAAATCCAATGATAGATGAATGGATAAAGAAGATGTGGTACACATATACAATGGAATATTACTCAGCCATAAAAAGGAATGAAATTGAGTCATTTGTAGAGATGTGGATGGACCTAGAGTCTATCCTACAAAGTGAAGTAAGCCTGAAAGAGAAAAACAAATGTTGTATATTAACGCATATATGTGGAATCTAGAAAAATGGTACAGATGAACCTATTTGCAGGGCAGGAATAGAGACGTAGACGTAAAGAACAGACAAGTGGACACAGTGGGGGAAGGGGAGGGTGGGACGAATTGGGAGATTAGGTTTGACATAAATAAACTACCATGTGTAAAATAGATAGCTAGTGGGAAGCTGCTATATAGCACAGGGAGCTCAGCTCGGTGCTCTGTGATGACCTAGATGGGTGGAATGGGTGGGCATGGGAGGGAGGTCCAAGAGGGAGGGGATATAGGTATACATATAACTGATTCACTTCACTGTACAGCAGAAACTAACACAACATTGTAAAGCAATTTTACTCCAATAAAAAAAAAAATGCTAAGACCATTTAAACAGAACATGTGCATATAAAATGGAAAATAAAAGCCTTGGTCTTCACATCAGTCATTCCTTTTCCTCCTAATTTAATCATGATCAACAGTTTCTGGTATATCCTACTAGAAGTTTTATCTATCTATCTATCTATTTATCTAATATCTATCTTATCTTTCTATCATAGGTGTGGGAATATATGTGTTCGGTTAGTGTGAGTATACTTATTATATGCTATTTACATAAGAGGGATCATATGCTACATACTGTTTGTCACCTTATTTTTTCACTTAATATATCCTGAAAATCTTTCCATAGTGGGCAATGGTTCGTGAGGTCGGTAGCAAATCACTGTTGTAGACTGACTTGCTCTGGCCTTAGTCCTCCACGCTCTTGTCTGCAGCGTCATCTGATATTGTCGTGTCTGAGCTCCTTCTTAAGTTTCCTCACTCTAGGGAGCAAGAGTGAGATCTTCCCAGCATGGCTTCTGCTGCATCCTTGGCACATGTGTTTGTGGGGTCATCCCTGTGCACTTTATATCCAAGAGGAGTGCCTCTCAGCCCCTCAGTGGCAAGTTCCCCATTTTTAGTCCTGATTGTTCAATATAAGTAGGAGTCTTGGGTGCACTTTTCTGGATATGCTATGGACTGAACTGGATCCCCATATAATTCAGATGTTGAAGCCCTAATCACTGATGTGACTGTACCTGGAGATAGGGTCTTTAGGAGGTATTTAAGGTTAAATTTAAGGTTATTTAGGTTATAAGGCTGGAGTCCTAACCCACTGGGATTGTGGCCTTGTAAGAATAGAAGGAACACCCTCTCTCTCGCTCCCTCTCGCTCTCTCTTTCTTTCTCTCTTTCTCTCTCTCTCTCTCTACCATGTGAGGACGCAGCAAGATGGTGACCATCTGCAAGCCTTCTTGCAGGATGAGAACTTTCCCTAAGAGCTGAATCAGCTGGCACCTTGATCTTGGACTTTCCAGCCTCCATAACTATGAAAAAATACATTTCTGTTGTTTAAACCACCCAGCCTATGGTGTTTTGTTATGGCAGCCCAAGCAGATTAAGGCACCAGATACGAAAAAATGCCTGAAGAAAATCCACAGGGCATGAAGTAGATGAAGGAGAGAGATGAGGGCCAGGATCGTATTGGTAGCGTGTACAATGGGGTCGGAATCCTGGGGCAGGGAGTCCAAGTAAGCACTATGTTAAAAATAAAACCGCTTCAGGAATTAAACTTTACAAACCCTAGTTTGCAGGGGACTGTGCCTTTTATGTGTAGTCACGATCATCTCACCAGGGCTGACGTGAACCTTTCTGGAGCAGGAATACTCAGATCTTTCAGCACATACCCCTCCCTGCAGAGCAAAAATGAAGACACATCCTGAGGGTTCTAGGGGAAACGGAGAAGCACAAGTAGCTTATGCAGGATGGAAGTTTTAATCCTACTATGTTTATCTTAATGTATGTGCAATTTGCATTCTACTTCTTAATATATCTGTATTTATTTTTACATAAAATAACATCTGCATTTCCTTACTGAGCGATACAGTTGGTGCTTCAGAGATAGGACAATAAGCTATGTTTATCCTTTATTTCTGGCCTCCATTGCCCCTGCCTCACTTGCATACCCCCTGGAGATGTTCATCCTGCCTCAGGAAGCCCTATAAAGGAACTACGATACCCAGAGAGCAAAAGGAAGAACTTCCCTCTGCTTGGAGGAGCATTTTGCTGGCGTCTTACAATACAAAAACAGAAAATAGGTCACACGACCTTTCTAGATTCTTGCCAGAGACAGTTCTTCAAAATTTTCCATTCTGACTTTCCTTTTAGTGGAGCAGCAATTGCAAAGATAGAGCTCAAATTTTAACCACAGCCCCCTGAGGCAAAACCCTGCTCCAGAGGGTTGGAATGAAGAGAGCTAAACACAGAAAAATGATCTGAAGCCCTGTTGCTACTCATCTCCATCAGTTTCCAAGCACCGATTTGGACAGAAAGCTCTGTTCTGTCATTTGAACATGAGGCAGAAAGTAAACGCCTTCCACTGGACTCAGGCCATTCATCTGGTTTTGTACCTTCCACTTTACAGTGGCTTTTCAGGATTGATGTGCTGGTGTGTATGCACAGGATTTCATGCGATCAGAGGGATTCGAATGATTCACTCAGCAATGGGATCCACACTCTTTGTCGTTGTATAACCTTCACATAGTCTCTTTATCCTGGAAATGCAACGCTACATCTATTCCTTGTAAATAAACATTCACAGTAAATGGTACACTGTATCCTCATCTATTCCAGTTCCATGTAGCTTATGGAAACCGTGTCTTGCACTTTGCAGAACTCAAAACAATGAGAATTTAGCACAGTCCATTTTTTATTAGGTATGTCAGAAAATAGGCACAGTCTCAGAGTATCTGAGGGCAATGCGTGTTGTACTGTTGTGATGGACATGGGTTGTGGAGGGACCTGTAACTCACTCTCCAAATTTAAGTATGAGTCAGGATTTGAGGTCGGAACTAGATCATCTGTAGAGAATGGTCAGCCATGCTAAGGTCTAAATTTGAAGGAGCAGTTTCTGATTTGCAGAGAAGTTAGAAGGTCTAGACACAGCATCCATCCATCCATCCATCCATCCATGCAGGCTTCCAATTAACTTATTCTTTCATACGACTTTATGAAAGTAATATAAAATCATTCATTTTCTCTCACATACTCTAAACAAATTTGCAGGCTGATCATTGCCTTTAAAAACCACAAGACATGAAGACCTTTTTGGTGTCTGGCTTCAGATTGAAGAGTTTCTTGTCGGTTTGGGTTTTTTAAAAAACATCTTTATTGGAGTATAATTGCTTTACAATGGTGTGTTAGTTTCTGCTTTACAACAAAGTGAATCAGCTATACATATACATACGTCCCCATATCTCCTCCCTCTTGCGTCTCCCTCCCACACTCCCTATCCCACCCCTCTAGGTGGTCACAAAGCACTAAGCTGATCTCCCTGTGCTATGTGGCTGCTTCCCTCTAGCTATCTATTTTACATTTGATAGTGTCTATATGTCCATGCCACTCTCTCACTTCGTCCCAGCTTACCCTTCCCCCTCCCCATGTCTTAAAGTCCATTCTCTACATCTGCATCTTTATTCATGTCCTTCCCCTAGGTTCTTCAGAACCATTTTCTTTCTTTTAGATTCCATATATATGTGTTAACATACGGTATTTGTTTTTCTCTTTCTGAATTACTTCACTCTGTATGACAGTCTCTAGGTCCATCCACCTCGCTACAAATAACTCAATTTCGTTTCTTTTTATGGCTGAGTAATATTCCATTGAATATATATGCCACATCTTCTTTATCCATTCATCTGTCAATGGACACTTAGGTTGCTTCCATGTCCTGGCTATTGTAAATAGAGCTGCAATGAATATTGTGGTACACGACTCTTTTTGAATTATGGTTTTCTCAGGATATATGTCCAGTAGTGGGATTGCTGGGTCGTATGGCAGTTCTAATTTTAGTTTTTTAAGGAACCTCCATACTGCTCTCCATAGTGGCTGTATCAATTTACATTCCCACCAACAGTGCAAGAGGGTTCCCTTTCCTCCACACCCTCTCCAGCATTTATTGTTTGTAGATTTTTTGATGATGGCCATTCTGACCAGTGTGAGGCGATATCTCATTGTAGTTTTGATTTCCATTTCTCTAATGATGAATGATGTTGAGCATTCTTTCACGTGTTTGTTGGCAATCTGTATATCTTCTTTGGAGAAATGTCTATTTAGGTCTTCTGCCCATTTTTGGATTGGGTTGTTTGTTTTTTTGATATTGAGCTGCATGGGTTGCTTGTATGTTTTGGAGATTAATCCTTTGTCAGTTGCGTCATTTGCAAATACTTCCTCCCATTCTGAGGGTTGTCTTTTTGTCTTGTTTATGGTTTCCTTTGCTGTGCAAAAGCTTTTAAGTTTCATTAGGTCCCATTTGTTTATTTTTGTTTTTATTTCCATTTCTCTAGGAGGTGGGTCAAAAAGGATCTTGCTGTGATTTATGTCATAGAGTGTTCTGGCTATGTTTTCCTCTAAGAATTTGATGGTGTCTGGCCTTAAATTTAGGTCTTTAATCCATTTTGAGTTTATTTTTGTGTATGGTGTTAGGGAGTGTTCTAATTTCATTCTTCTATATGTAGCTGTCCAGTTTTGTCAGCACCACTTATTGAAGAGGCTGTCTTTTCTCCACTGTATATTCTTGCCTCCTTTATCAAAGATAAGGTGACCATATGTGCATGGGTTTATCTCTGGGCTTTCTATCCTGTTCCATTGATCTATATTTCTGTTTTTGTGCCAGTAGTGTACTGTCTTGATTACTGTAGCTTTGTAATATAGTCTGAAGTCAGGGAGCCTGATTCCTCCAGCTCTGTTTTTCTTTCTCAAGATTGCTTTGGCTATTCGGGGTCTTTTGTGTTTCCATACAAATTGTGAAATTTTTTGTTCTAGTTTTGTGAAAAATGCCATTGGTAGTTTGAAAGGGATTGCATTGAATTTGTAGATTGCTTTGGGTAGTAGTCTTTTTCACAATGTTGATTTTTCCAATCCAAAAACATGGTATATCTCTCCATCTGTTGGTATCATCTTTAATTTCTTTCATCAGTGTCTTATAATTTTCTGCTTACAGGTCTTTTGTGTCCTTAGGTAAGTTTATTCCTAAATATTTTATTCTTTTTGTTGCAATGGTAAATGGGAGTGCTTTCTTAATTTCACTTTCACATTTTTCATCATCAGTGTATAGGAATGCAAGAGATTTCTGTGCATTAATTTTGTATCCTGCTAATTTACCCAATTCATTGATTAGCTCTAGTAGTTTTCTGGTAGCATCTTTAGGATTCTCTATGTATAGTATCATGTCATCTGCAAGCAGTGACAGCTTTACTTCTTCTTTTCCAATTTGGATTCCTTTTATTTCTTTTTCTTCTCTGATTGCTGTGGCTAAAACTTCCAAAACTATGTTGAATAATAGTGGTGAGAGTGGGCAACCTTGTCTTGTTCCTGATCTTAGTGGAAATGGTTTCAGTTTTTCACCATTGAGGACCATGTTGGCTGTGGGTTTGTCATACATGGCCTTTATTATGTTGAGGAAAGTTCCCTCTATGCCTACTTTCTGGAGGGTTTTTATCATAAATGGGTGTTGAATTTTGTCAAAAGCTTTTTTCTGCATCTATTGAGATCATCATATGGTTTTTCTCCTTCAATTTGTTAATATGGTGTATCACGTTGATTGATTTGCATATATTGAAGAATCCTTGCATTCCTGGGATAAACCCCACTTGATCTTAATGTATGATCCTTTTAATGTGCTGTTGGATTCTGTTTGCTAGTATTTTGTTGAGGATTTTTTGCATCTATGTTCATCAGTGATATTGGCCTGTAGTTTTCTTTCTTTGTGACATCTTTGTTTGGTTTTGGTATCAGAGTGATGTTGGCCTCATAGAATGAGTTTGGCAGTGTTCCTCCGTCTGCTCTATTTTGGAAGAGTTTGAGAAGGATAGGTGTTAGCTCTTCTCTAAATGTTTGATAGAATTCGCCTGTGAAGCCATCTGGTCATGGGCTTTTGTTTGTTGGAAGATTTTAAATCACAGTTTCAATTTCAGCGCTTGTGATTGGTCTGTTCATATTTTCTATTTCTTCCTGGTTCAGTCTCAGCAGGTTGTGCATTTCTCAGAATTTGTCCATTTCTTCCAGGTTGTCCATTTTATTGGCATATAGTTGCTTGTAGTAGTCTCTCTGATCCTTTGTATTTCTGCAGTGTCAGTTGTTACTTCTCTGTTTTCATTTCTAATTCTGTTGATTTGAGTGTTCTCCCTTTTTTTCTTGGTGAGTCTGGCTAATGGGTTATCAATTTTGTTTAACTTCTCAAAGAACCAGCTTTTAATTTTATTGATCCTTGCTATTGTTTTCTTCATTTCTTTTTCATTTATTTTTGATCTGATCTTTATGATTTCTTTCCTTCTGCTAACTGGAGGTTTTTTTGTTCTTCTTTCTCTAATTGCTTTAGGTGTAATGTTAGGTTGTTTATATGAGATGTTTCTTGTTTCTTGAGGTAGGATTGTATTCTTATAAACTTCCCTCTTAGAACTGCTTTTGCTGCATCCCATAGGTTTTGCGACGTCGTGTATTCATTGTCATTTTTGTCTAGGTATTTTGTGATTTCCTCTTTGATTTTTTCAGTGATCTCTTGGTTATTTAGTAGTGCATTGTTTAGCCTCCATGTGTTTGTATTTTTTACAGATTTTTTTCCTGTAATTGATATCTAGTCTCATAGCATTGTGGTCAGAACAGATACTTGATACGATTTCAATTTTCTTAAATTTACCAGGGCTTGATTTGTGACCCAAGATATGATCTATCCTGGAGAATGTTCCATGAACACTTGAGAAGAAAGTGTAATCTGCTGTTTTTCGATGGAACGTCCTATATATATCAATTAAGTCCATCTGTTTAATGTATCATTTAAAGCTTGTGTTTCCTTATTTATTTTCATTTTGGATGATCTGTCCATTGGTGAAAGTTGGTGTTAAAGTCCCCCACTATTATTGTGTTACTGTCAATTTCCCCTTTTATGGCTGTTAGCATTTGCCTTATGTATTGAGGTGCTGCTGTGTTGGGTGCATAAAGATTTACAGTTGTTATATCTTCTTCTTGGATTGATTCCTTGAGCATTATGTAGTGTCCTTCTTTGTCTCTTGTAATAGTCTTTATTTTAAATTCTGTTTTGTCTGATATGAGAATTGCTACTCCAGCTTTCTTTTGATTTCCATTTGCATGGAGTATCTTTTTCCATCCCCTCACTTTCAGTCTGTGTGTGTCGCTAGGTCTGAAGTGGGCTTCTTATAGACAGCATATATATGAGACTTGTTTTTTATCCATTCAGCCATTGTATGTCTTTTGGTTGGAGCATTTAATCCATTTACTTTTAAGGTAATTATCGATATGTATGTTCCTATTACCATTTTCTTAGTTGTTTTGGGTTTGTTATTTTAGGTCTTTTCCTTGTCTTGTGTTTTCTGCCTAGAGAAGTTCCTTTAGCATTTGTTGTAAATCTGGTTTGGTGGTGCTGAATTCTCTTAGCTTTTGCTTGTCTGTAAAGGTTTCAATTACTCTGTCAAATGTGAATGAGATCCTTGCTGGGTAGAGTAATCTTGGTTGTAGGTTTTTCCCTTTCATCACTTTAAATATGTCCTGCCACTCCCTTCTGGCTTGTAGAGTTTCTCCTGAAAGATCAGCTGTTAACCTTATGGGAATTCCCTTGTATGTTATTTGTTGTTTTTCCCTTGCTGCTTTTAATATTTTTTCTTTGTATCTAATTTTTGATAGTTTGATTAATATGTGTCTTGGTGTGTTTCTCCTTGGATTTATCCTGTATGGGACTCTCTGAGTTTCCTGGACTTGGTTAACTATTTCCTTTCCCATATTAGGGAAGTTTTCAACTGTAATGTCTTCAAATATTTTCTCAGTCCCTTTCTTTTTCTCTTCTTCTTCTGGGACCCCTATAATTCAAATGTTGGTGCATTTAATGTCTCAGAGGTCTCTGCGACCGTCCTCAATTGTTTTCATTCTTTTTTCTTTATTCTGCTCTGCGGTAGTTATGTCCACTATTTTATGTTCCAGGTCACTTATCCGTTCTTCTGCCTCAGTTATTCTGCTATGGATTCCTTCTAGAGAATTTTTAATTTCATTTATTGTGTTGTTCATCATTGTTTGTTTGCTCTTTAGTTCTTCTAGGTCCTTGTTAAACGTTTCCTGTATTTTCTCCATTCTATTTCCAAGATTTTGGATCATCTTTACTATCATTACTCTTAATTCTTTTTCAGGTAGACTGCCTATTTCCTCTTCATTTGTTTGGTCTGGTGGGTTTCTACGTTGCTCCTTCATCTGCTGTGTGTTTCTCTGTCTTCTGATTTTGCTTAACTTACTGTGTTTGGGGTCTCCTTTTCACAGGCTGTAGGGTCATAGTTCCCGTTGTTTTTGTTGTGTGCTCCCAGTGGGTAAGGTTGGTTCAGTGGGTTGTGTAGGCTTCCTGGTGGAGGGGATTGGTGCCTGTGTTGTGGGTAATGCTGGGTCTTGTCTTTCTGGTGGGCAGGACCATGTCTGGTGGTGTGTTTTGGGGTGTCTGTGACCTTATTACGATTTTAGGCAGCCTCTCCGATAATGGGTGCATTTGTGTTCCTGTCTTGCTAGTTGTTTGGCATAGGGTGCCCAGCACTGTAGCTTGCTGGTTGTTGAGTGTAGCTGGGTCTTAGCATTGAGATGGAGGTCTCTGGGAGAGCTTTTGCCATTTGATATTACGTGGAGCCGGGGGGTCTCTGGTGGACCAATGTCCTGAACTCAGCTTTCCCACCTCAGAGGCACAGGCCTGACACCCGGCCGGAGCACCAAGACCCTGTCAGTCCATGGTTCTGAAGAAAAGGGAGAAAAAAATGAAAGAAAGAAAAAATAAAATAAAATAAAGTTATTAAAATAAAAAATTTAAAAATTATGAAAAATAAAATAAATTAACAAGTAAGAATAGAAAGAAAAAAAAAAAAGAAAGAAGAGAGCAACCAAACCAAAAAACTAATCCACCAATGATAAGAAGCGCTAAAAACTATACTAAAAAAAAAAAAAAAACCAGTCAGAACCCTAGGACAAATGGTAAAAGCAAAGCTATACAGACAAAATCACACAAAGAAGCATACAGATACACACTCGCAAAAAGAGAAAAAGGAAAAAAATATATATATCTTTGGGAAGTCTGAGGTCTTCTGCCAGCGTTCAGTAGGTGTTCTGTAGGAGTTGTTCCACATGTAGATGTGTTTCTGATGTATTTGTGGGGAGGAAGGTGATCTCCACGTCTTATTCCTCTGCCATCTTGAAGGTCTCTCTCTTGTTTGTTTTTTAAAGCAAAAATGAAATCAGTGAAATCACTAAAAATATAGCTAAAAATTTTAAATAAAACCAAAATGGTATCTTACATGTTTTTGCAATGAAAGCACAAACAAAAACACAAAACAATACAATACAAAAGGCTGTTAAAAAAAGTGAGTATTTTAAAGAGGATTATTTTTGGAATTGTTTATGTATGCACGCACGATAAATTTAGTACTTTGATAGTGGTTGTCTAACTATGTTTTCTTGAAACACTAATATTCACCTGGTTGGACTGAGGTCATCTATTCTTAAATCATAACTGTCATATTTTTCTAGCATGTGTGCTATTTGTCACCAGTACACAAGGAGATAGATACAGAGACTGAGAGTAAACAGGTGGAAACTTTGGTTGGCAAAGTAATTTAATTTCTGTTTAATCTAGTAATACAACTAAATGGGGTTTACATTTTTTATCTTTGTTTTTTCTTTCATTTTTAAAATAATTCTTTTATATCACATTTTACTAAAATATTGGTCCATGGTAGAGTGGGAATAAAACAAAACAAAGCAACAATAACACCAACAAAGAAAAAATCCATCTCGTTAGTTAGAAGAGCTTTGTTCTAGAATTCTCTTGATTAATCTGGAGTTTGAAAAAGAAGTGTATTTTCCAAAGCTCCTCGTCTCCATGACACATTCGGCACATTAATTCATTTCAGTGCAAGGCTAAAGGTAAAAGTGCCTCCTCTAATATCAACATTTCATATTTTCATTTAACGAAGCCTATTTAATTTTCCTGTTTTATAGAAATGATTTTAAATAGAGAGAATACTTATTTAGAAAACACTTTCTAATGACAAAGTATACCTGACCTTCGAATTGACATTGTATGGCAGGCAGCCTGTGAGCCATAATGACGATAATAAGTTTTAATACAAAATATCTTCCGCTTTTCCTGGCAGAGTAACGACATCTTTGCTGACACTCGTGACACACTGTCTTGGTGGTGATGCCAGAGAGGGGGCAGCTTGTTTGAAACTGCAGAAGAGTCTGCCCTTAGCTGCCTGCTTCTCTGATGGTCCGGTGCTTCCAGGGGCTGGCTCATCACCTGTAAGCAGAGTGTCTGAGGGCCTGTCAAAGCTTTTGCCACATTTGGGGTGCAGACAGCCCAAATCCCCTGGGTTTCTCTGAGATTTTGAACCGGAGTTTCCTGCTGGCCTATTACAAGCAGCATCTCTGCAAGGTCCTCATTAAAATCGCAGAGAGGTGCCTCACAAATAAGGCTCTTGAGCATGGCCGTGAATAATGACTCCACTTCAGGCTGACTTTGGGATGTTTCAGCCAGAGAAGTCAGGATTTTTCTAATAAGGATTGGGGAGAGTACCGCCCAAAGGTACTCAGCTGTGAGCGTGATGGAGCTTCTGTTTGAAGTCCTCTGTAAATCTAGCCTGCCCCTGTGGTCCTCACATCCTGTAGAGGTCTTCTAAGGGGAAGACTCCTTTGAAATTCATGAGAGTTCTTCTGTTTTATCAGCTTCACGGGGTATGGGGCAACATGAAGACAGGATGCTGGCAAGTAAGGAATGGAACCAACATAGTGCATACTTTTCTCCACACTTGGGTGAGGAAATTACTGCTTTCTCTACTGTTATGGACTGAGTGCCCCTCAAAATTCATGTGTTGCAACCTTAACCCCCAGGACCTCAGGATGTGACTGTATTTGGAGATAGGCCCTTAAAAGAGGAAATTGCATTAAAATGAGGTGATTAATGTGAGTCTTAATCCAACCTGGCTGATGCCCTTATAAGAAGAGGAAGACCACTCCAGGACTCAGCAAGAAAGTAAGGGGAGAGACATCAGAAGAAACTAAACCTGCTGCCTGGGTGGCTTACGGCTCCAGAATTGTGAGAAATAAAGGTCTGTTGCTTAAGCCACCAGCCTGTGACATTTTGTTATGGCAGCCCTGGCAAACAAAAATGCTTACCTGGGCTGATCACAGATGAAACTACGCTCTACTTTTGTGTCTCATGTTGTTTGAACTAAGGATGAACAAAATATAAAGGTATATGAGTAAGGATGTGAATATATGGGCATACGTGTGATGTGAAGGTCAATTACTGTGACTGTGTCTTCAAGCTGTGCAAGTTCATTTCTGCATAGGTCTGCTATATATCTGGAGAGAACAGGCCACCTTTGCAGAATGAGTTTGATGATTGAAATTAATACCCTAAGGGCTGCCCTTGGATCTCACACCTGCCATAGCGTGTGAAGGGCCACATACAGGTAAGATAACTGATCTGTAGGGATTTTTCTTGGTGGGTATCAGTGAAGAACGTAGGCTTTGAAACTCTGGTCCTGTGATACAGCTTATGTCAAAAGCTGCGACCTGAACAGAGATTAAAGGTGATTCAATATGTCCTCAAAATAAAGAGTCTCCCTCTTGTTGGTGAAATCATCTTCCCAATTCCGTATTTAGGTTGGAGGTTTTCTCCCTACTTTCGACTTTTGGACAATCAAAAAAATGTGTCATAGTTATTATTACTGTAGAAGAAAATGCCAACTTATGTAAATTTCAGAGGCCCTAATGTATTAATTAATTTATTCATTCAACAACTGTATTTAGTACCTACTAGCATTATGGTAAATTCCTGGGACCATTGTTCTTTTCTTTATGAAGTTAAAATTCTGAAGTGTCTGAGAGAGGTGTGAGAATTGGGGAATGGAAAACTGCAAGCAATCCATCGAATAAATACAATTATAATAGATTCTCTAAAAAGAGAATACTAGAGGATGAGAGCTTTTTCTAGGAGGTCTAAATGGTGAGAATAAAAAGTCCAGTGGAGAGTTGAGGGAGGACAGCTCCAGAAGGGGGGAACATAAAAAGAACAAGACTCAGGTGCATGTGTTCAGCGATCAGGAGGGAGAATGTGTCAGAGATAAAGGAGATGGAGATGGTAGGAGGTAAGGTCGGCCTCATCAGCCCAAGCCACATAGTTTGGAGTTACTCTAAGAGCATTTGAAAGCCACTGGAGGGCTTTATGGAGGCAGCTTAATATTTTTAAATAATTTTTTTATTTCTCAAATACTCATGACTTATTATCTCAGTGGTGATGCTTGTGTGGGGTTGCCTCGTTTAAACTACAGAGGAATAATTGCAGGGGATAACTGAGATGAATGTAATTTATATGACATTCTCACCTTCCCAAAATAGCGCTATAGGAATGGCATGGCCATGCTAAGGAATTTAAACTACTGATAGTGGTTTCAAGGGAGACATTAAAAGTTTCCATGGTCAGAACTGTTCCCTGGGAAAATAAATAGGGCAGAGGAGAATGTGGTGGAAATAGAATGGGCTGTATTGGACTTGGAGAGTCAGGTCAAGAGGGCCTTTCAGTAGCTCAAGAGAAGAAGTGATGTGGGTTTCTGCCAAAGCAGTGTCAATGGGGAGTAATGCGAGAGTATAGGTATTGGAGTAATTGCAAAGGAAGAATCTATGTGATTAGTAACAGGATGGTAGGGCAAGAGAGAGAATGAGTGAGTACAGGCTTGTGAACCTCTAGATATCTTAGCTGATGGTAATGATGGTAGTAGAGAAGAAGGGACAGAAATGGAGGAGTCGTTTGAGTTCAGAAAATCTAATATGGAGCTATCTCTACTTGCATGTCAAACACACACAAATATTGCCTGAGACACATAAGTATTTGCTTTTTATGAGAGTAGGATGGGCTTCCTAATGAAACAAGCATAGTATCAATGTTCAGTCCCTCCATCAACACATCATTAGTAAGTATTTAGGGACTACCGAGTTATTTACCATTTTTATAATTTTCTGTTTGTACTGTGTAGGTAATTGTAGCTGGTTGTTTGTGGAACTGGCCACCATTATATATACCTCCTTGTATCCATGATCCTTTGAAGTGTGCTGACTTCTCTCATAAAGAGGTAGAATCTATTTCTCTACCTCTTGAAGCCAGGCTGGTTGTGATTTGCTTTGACCAGCAGAATGAGGGGGAAGTAATTTTGTACCAGTTTTGAGACTAGGTCTCTCTCTCAAAACTCTCCCCCTGCCATGTGAACAAGCCTGAGCTAGCCTGTTGAATGATGAGTTGTTGGCCAGACACATCTGGTACCCATTCAGACATCACTCACATGTGTGAAGCTATCTGAGACCACGCAGCCTCAATCATGTCAGCTGCCAGCGGACAGCTAGAGCCCAGTCAAGAACAGCCAACTCTGGGCTTCCCTGGTGGCACAGTGGTTAGGAGTCCACCTGCCAATGCAGGAGACACGAGTTCGAGTCCTGGTCCAGGAAGATCTCACATGCCGCGGAACAACTAATCCCGTGAGCCACAGCTGCTGAGCCTGTGCTCTGGAGCCCATGAGCCACAACTACTGAAGCCTGTGTGCCTAGAGCCCATGCTCCGCAACAAGAGAAGCCACCGCAATGAGAAGCCCGTGCACCGCAATGAGGAGTGGCCCCTGCTCGCCACAACTAGAGAAAAGCCCACACGTAGCAACGAAGACCCAACGCAGCCAAAAATAAATACATTAAATTAAATAAATTTTTTAAAAATCTGAATCATTAAAAAAAAAAGAACAGCCCACTCTGCCTAGATCAACAGAACTGCCCAGCTGACCTGTAGATTTGGGAACATCCGTAATATATAATTAATGTTTTAGGTCACTAAGTTTTGTAATGCTTGTTATACAGCAGTAGATAACTATAGTGTTATACATGTGAACCCAGTAAAAAATTTGAAATATAAATTAAAGGAAAAAAGATAATTAAAATCATCCATACTTCCACTCAGTTATCAGCTCTGTTATCGTACTGTGGTACAATTAAATCCTTTCACAGTTATGTACCCACAGTGCTATATTGGACTGAATGTTTGTGTTCCCAAGAATTCATATTTTGAAGCCTTACTCCCCAAATGTGATGGCATTTAAAGGTGGGGGATTTGGGGGTGGTAATTAGGCTTGGATGAGGTCATTAGGGTGGAGCCCCCCCTGATGGTACTGGTGCCCTTATAAGGGAATGAAAGGACTTGTGCTCACTCTCTCAGGCATGTGAGGGAACCAGGACGGGAGCTCTCACCAGAGCCCCACTATGCTGGCACCCTGATCACAGACTTAGCAACCCCCAGAACTGTAGAAATAAATATTTGTTGTTTAAGCCACCCAGTCAGTGATATTCTTGTTTAGCAGCCTGAGTTGACTAAGACACAAAATGAAAATGGGATGACTCTCAATAATTTGATTGAAACCAACTTTTTCATTTAACATACAGTATGCATTTCTCCATGAGAATAAATCCACTTCTACATGAGTTTACCGTTTATACTCTATCCATAGCCTGTAAATGGACATCTGGAATTCTCTATCTGTCTTATTCTACCCTGAGTGTAATTATTCCACCAAGTGTTTTCTTTGACCAAGGCAACTTATATAAAATATCCAGTATCTTAGCAGAAACTAGTACACAGTTTTGTCTGGAGTGGCCCTGGAAGTAGGAAAAATGCTTTTAATAGAAGAAAAGCGTGACCTAACTTATATTAAAGGTATCATGTTTGGTGAAGTGTGAGCTAGACAAAGGTAAGCAAGAGCTGAGTTGTCAGTATTTTTCATTTGTCAAAGGAAAAATGTTTTCTTTTTTAATAGGAAAGGAATGAGTGGGAATATTATCAAAAACATAGTTTCTTTCTTTGGGATAGTAGTGCAGGCAAAGAGATTAAAAATTGACATATGATGTTAGAGAGAGATCCAATTTATTTGACCTTCTGTAAAGGATAGGTTTGACATAAACAGTCAAGGGAAAATTGTTTTCAGTAAATGTTTATTAGATACCTTCTTGTTTATGATGTGGTATAAGGTGCTAAAAGGGATACAGATGCATGGATTGCACGATGACTGCATTGGTCTCTTACTGTATATCTGCAACCATAACTGTATGTTTTACATATTGTCTCACTGAATTCTTCCCAGACCCCTGTGCTCCAGGTATAATTTCCATGGCTTTCATAGGAGACACAGATAGTCTAGCCTTTTTTTTTTACATTGTTGTTTTAATGGGAATCTAGTGGATTATGACCAGGGAGAAAAGTCAGCCAATTAATGAACCTTTATTGGGCATAAATTTTTAGTGAAACATTTCATGAAGCATAAAGAGCATATGGACCTTGAAAAGTTTCCTCTTTTTGAAGGTTTGCAAAATAGTTGCCCATGCCCTTGACCGAACTCAACATTTGCTGTGAAAAACTAGCATGAAAATTATGAAGAAACCCTGGGGGCAGCAGAAGGTTTGAAGTTCAAGTGTGTAGGAGATTGCTTCTCAGAAGGGGTAGGGCACCTCCATTAACAACCAGGGTAACAGAGGGGGAGTGTTTCCAGTTTTAGGTCAGCACTTCCCCTAACCCACCCCTGTCCCATTTCCCTAGGGGAGTCCTGGTTAACCCTCTCAGCACAAGGAAACAACAAAACAGCCCTGGATAACTGAGGCAACCAGAATTCCAGATAGCAGTATGGCAGTGATTAGAGATGAAGCAGATGGAGGTGAGGGTATGCTAAAAGAGCAAGTGGCCCATTGGCAACCCTGAGTGGTTGACAGGTATCCGAGATGATAAGATCTAATGCCCTCCAGGAGAGGTGGCAGGGGCCGGTGTAGCCAGTGTTCCTGACAGGTCCAGGAACCTGGACCTCCAGCTGAATCTGAGAGTAGCCCCATGCATTTACCCCAGGGTGCCAGTAATATTTCCTAGCGGATTATGACAACAGAAGGAATTGCTCCAAGCATCTAATTCTATTTAGAAGGAAGATATAATAATTAATAATCTTAATAAATTTATATGGTAAAATAAAATGTACTACTGCTCTTAAATACTTTATAGAGAATCACGAGAAGAATGAATTCAATCTTGACAATGGAAGGACAACAGGAGAATAAAAAACCACCCATGAAAACTTCTTGTGAGTGAAAACAAAACAAGATACAGTGTCTAAAATACATTCAGATTTATCAGTTATAATAAATGTAAGTGGGATTAACTCACTGATCAAAAGATAAAGAGTTTCAGATTGGATATTAAATGATCCAATAAAAGCTGGTCCACAAGATGTATATTTAAAGTAAAAGTACAGAAAAGTTTGAGAATAAAAGAAAGAAAAAGTTATACCAGAAAAATATGTCTGCAAAATTTGGGTTAGTAGTTTAAATATGAAACAAGATAGATTTTAAGTAGAATGTTTTTAAAGGACAAAGGGGCATACTCTTAAAGGTCAATCCCACATGTTGTTTTTTAAAAAATATGAACAAGATGCGCACACCTCTGGAAAGACTGAGCAAACAAATAAGGACAGAGAATAAAAACACTAGTAAAAATATCACTATGAATAAATATATGCTAATATATTTTAAAATCTAGATGAAATGTTTCTGGAAAAATGGAAAATACCCACACTGAAAGAAAAAAAAAGTTTTTCTTAATAGACTTGGAAAAAGCACTTAATGTTGATCATCATTTGCTAAGATAAAAATTATCAGAAAACTAGAAGTGGAAGGCAACTTCCTAAACTTAGTTATGGATCAAAACCTTCAGCAGATCTCTCACTCCACTTAAACCTTTGGGTGTATCTGCCTTAACACTGAAAAGCTAACAATTTTGTTTTCACTATTATTACTGCTCACTATTATTACTGCTTCAGTTTTGCAGGTACCAACCAATGCAGTAGGACAGGAAAAAAACAAAACAAATAAACAAAGATAAACAAATTAAAAGAATAAGATAAGACAGGAAGAGATTTAAAAAACTCTCATTTGTAGCAGAAAATATGATTACCTACATAGAAGATTCAACAAACGCCACATACAAATTATATAATCAGAGAGTGAGAGTAAATCAAATCACAGAATCAATAGCATTTCTATATACCATCAAAAATAAATAAATAATTTAGGTGAAAATATAATTTGCTGTATAAAACTATGAATTAAAGAATTTGCCTATCGGAATTCTCAAGATGCTATGGAAACAAATTTTAACATACCTTGAATTCACATGGAGAAAATCTTAAAATAAGGAGAAATAATACTTCATTCACTTATAGGCGATTTAAGATTATAAAATATTAATTCTCACTAAATGAATCTACAAACTCAATTTAAATTCCAGATTTCAGAAGGGGTTTTACTAGAAATTTGGCTATGTTTTCTTAAATGTGTATGAAAGAATAAATTTTTATACAAAGCTAAGGCCACTTTAAAAAATAAAATAATGAAGTTGAAATGGATTATTTCAAAGTTAAAGACATTCTGTTAAGTCAAAGTATTTAAAATGGGTGACACTGATGTGATGGCAGAAAAACAGACCAATGGAAAAGATTAGAGAATTCATAAACAATGCATATGGCAAATGATATCTGATAGAGCTGGAAATACAAACAAGTAAACAAAGGAGTAAACAAGATATAATTTAGATGGACAGAAGAAAAATGTAGTTTTAGTCCTACCTCACACAACATAAATGGGGAACTAAAATTACAAAGCTAATAGAATAAAAATGTTAAGGAGTATGTTTAGGACCTTGGGGTGGAACATGAGCTTTTAAATAAAACACAAAAACATACAGAACACTTGATTATTCAAAGTTTTGAAAGTCACCATGAAAACTGAAACACACACTCACGCCCACATCCTCACACATTCCCCCTGCAACCTCCCCTGCACACAGAACGGTACCCGACAATTTAGATGGGCGGAAACCTAAATGGAAAGAACACATGTAAAGACATGCTCTCCCACACTGTTAATCAGAGAAACAATAGTTGAACAATAAAAGATACATCAGATTGGCCAATAATAAAACATCAGTTAACACAAATATGGACAGTGTGGTAGGACAGAGGAACTTTTAATAGACTTCTCATGTTAGTCCCTTACTGACATTGTGAGCACTTAGTAACCTGAAGTTCTCATATGTCCTAATATCTGAAATCCACACCAAACAAGGTCAAATATGTGCCCTTCTGGGGACATGTATAAGGATTTTCTTCACTGTGTTATTTGTGGTATTGGGAGAGTTGAAGACTGCCTAGGGTAGTGGAAATATGAAATATGGTGCACGCATCTATGGAATACTCTGCAGCCATCAAAAACAAATTACAGGCACACACCATAATAAGAATGGATTTTTAAAAGCACATTTTTGAGTAAAAAAAAGGTTATGAATAAAAAAGATTTATAGTGCAATAATATATACATGAAATGAAAACACGCACACACATGTTCAAAACAACACTGTATATTTTTCAAAGACACATGCATAGCCAAGCATTTGTAACGAACACCTATGCCATAAATTAAAAAGAAAGAGAGGAGCCTCAGAATGGGGAGAAAAATACAATGAAACAGGAAAGTAAGTGCGGTAAAAACAAGGAATGTCTATAAGGGGAAAAAGTGCCTGAGACATATTATGGGAAAGGTCACTGATACCATGTGTGTTTTGCTTCCTGTTCATCCCAGATCAAATTAAATCCGGCTTAGCCCTCACCTGCTAAAACTGGCAGGAAATCTAATTTCAGTTTTTTTTTTAAGGTGTCATTCCTGTTCTAGTTGATTTTACCAGAACCCCATGAACCCCATACACTTCTGTGACCCAATAAAGTTTCTAGAGGTCCCCATGACTTTAGATTGCCATAGTTACTAAGCTCTTTGGCTTACCACCCTTCTGTCAAGAGCTAGACTTTTTTTTTTTTTTAAGAGCTAGACTTTATTTTTGCTTGGTACTGTTGCTCCTACGGGTAGGTTGCAGGAATGCCTGCTTTCTGTATTCTGCCTTACGATTGTCAGTGGTCCTTAATGTAGCCTTTACCGGCACCTCCCTTCCTGTGAGTTTAGGCTCCTCCATAGAGTTAAGTACTTGTCCATCCTCTATCCTCCCAATGAGCCTTTGTTAATCCCCCTTCCAGGCTAGCCCAGGACAAATAAAGATGAAACTGACCCTTGGAGCTATCAAGAACCTGAACCATAGAACAGAAAAGCTCAAGTCTTTGAGTGAGGCAAGGGTGGATTGAAAGAAACGGAGAATATCATCATTTTATATAGCTATCCCTTACAGCTACCAGAGCCTGGTGCAAATTAATGTCTTCATGGATCAGCTGAACACAGATGTGAACCTGGCATCTTTAATTCAGGGTTTCCCATACTATTTATTTTGCTAAAGAATTGCAAGGGGATCTATGCACACAATTTCACCAATTTATTTATCCTTGGATTTTTTTTTTTTCTTGGAGCATGTTGTAAGACACTATTTGGGGAACTCCAGTTGGGAAAATTTTAACCTAAGGAATTGCTTTACCTCATTAGAGGTCATCATTGTGTGGCTAACTTCAACTCAGAAACTGAGCTACACATGAATTATTTGATGACCCAGAATTCATGCAAGCCCAAAACAGAGTTGTTCTTTCTAGTATCATTTGCTATATTATATATCTTCAATCATGAAACAATTATATCATCCAGTTTTTCCAGATATGGCAGAAGAAATTGATTCTGCCACATGGATAAACAGGAATCAATAATATTTGATATTGTGCATTCCACTGGTGATTTACTCAATTAGTTCTTACAGAACCATGTTATTTGCTTTGCTGGATATAGAGTCATTTTGTGTTAAGTGCAGTTCAGTGATAAAAGATGAGTTTTCCTTATAAGTGAAAGTGTTTTTTCATGTTATTACTGTTATTTACAGTAATATTAAGTATTAGGATCCCAATAATTGTCAATAATAAGGTAGCATTAAGGAACTTTTAGTTCAAACTTATAATTTTCTTGATAGGGGAACAAGCTTTTAATTGTCAGGTTCTCTATGTCTGCATCAAAGATGACCCACCCCAGAGACACATTTGAAGAGAAGCAGGGTCAAAGTGAATACAAATCCTTTTTAGTTTGACTTGTGTAGTGATAATAATTTATATTTAAATAGCCTATAAGTTTATACAAAACACTATTTTTTTTAGAATTCTAGGCTGCAGTAAAACATGAGCTTAATTGCAAGGAGAAACATCAAAAGGCCTCCTGGATACTTTTCATGGAGGGACGAGAAGGTAAGCAATGCTACAGACCTATTTTTGCTGTGTTTTTCCTAAGTGGCTAGAAGTTAAAAACATCTACTGCATTGCTTTATGTGTGTGTGGTGAAGTGAGGTAACAGTTTAAAACAATATATATTTTTTGATGATCCTCATTAAACATAAACAATTGTGATGAAATGACAAGACCATAGACTTTCATATACTCCACGAGTTAGGTACAAAATTTAACAGAGCAGCATGATTTTAGTAGCTAAAAACTGGAAACTACCAAATACACATCAGCAGTGTAATGGATAAATCCATGTAGTATATCTATGCATTGGAATATTATCCAACAATGAAACTGAATAAACTACAGATACATGTAACAATATGCACAAATTCACAGTTATAATATTAGATGAAATAAGTCAGACGCAAACAAATACATTTCATACCTGATAGTGTGTGTGTGTTTGTGTGTATATTCCCCTTAATACAATTTACATAGGCATACATAAATAAATTATGATGTTGGAAGTCAAGATAACCTATAACTTTGGGGGAAAAGAAAGGGCAATGATTTAGAGAGGAAACGAATAGAGGGTATCTTCCAGATTATTGGCAATATTCTCTTTTTTGACCTGGAATGTGGTAACAAAGGGATGTTCATGTTGTCAATTATCTACTCAGCTGTACATTTCTTTTTTGCACTTTCCTTATGAAGGTCATATTTTATTAAAGAGTTTAACAATCCTACTTTTAAAAAAATGGAGAGAGGGTTTGGGTAAGCAGACCATTCACGTTTCAAATCCTGAATCTGCCACTCATTAGCTTCTGTGGCCTTGGGAAAATGTTATTTAATAATCTGCATCTTGGTTTCCTTATTTGTAAAATGGAATTTATTATAAATTCCTGGGAGTTTGTCATAGATTTAGTAGATTTCACATAACAAGTGCTTTCCACTCAGTGGACTTCAATAAAATTAACGAAAGTTAACTCCTCCCCTGCCTCAACTTTTCATATGCTATTTCATGACAGTATACTGATAGCCGGGAGAAGACTATGTGGTCATGTTATTCTGCCATCTGAAAAAGCATTGAGATTCTAAGTCAGCTGGGCTGAGTAAACAAAGTTCAATACAGACTTATAGACATCTATCCATTTCATTCAGGGGTTAGCAATTGATCTATCAATGAGCTAAGACTCCATAGTTTTTTTTGGATCAAAATCTTCACTCCCAAGAAAATCCACCAAGTTTGCATTTCTTGCATGTTTACATCAGGCATTTGAATTTACAAATGCATAATGCACTCAGAGACAGTTTTCTGAGTAATGTGGGGCTAACATGGTAAAAGTCATTACTTTATTGACTGATTGATTCAACTAATAAATATTTATTAAGCACTGATTTTGTGCTGAATCACAGTTCAGTTTTGGTTTGAAGACATGAGCAATTGTTAAGGCATATCTAAAGAAGGTTATATTCAATAAACCACCTTCAATCACATAGACTTACTTGTAGTCTTCTATTTGAACAAAACTTACAAAGTTGATGTAATCTTGGGGCTTTACATACATTTTCAAAAGTTGTTCGATACCTCTGTATAGAAGGCAGCCCAAATGTTATCATCATAACTTCATACATTAACTGTAATTTACAAATGTATAAACTCTTAACATATAATAAAGCTGGACTAGAACTGAAATCTCCTTGTTTTAAACCTACAACCAGCCCAATTAATATTTATTCAGAAAAACATAGTCTAAAAAGAATGACACAATTTTAAGAATAGGTATAGAAGATTTTATTTGTATCTACATTTTTGTTTAATTTTATTTTTAAATGAATCAAGGCATTGTGTTAGTACACGTTGCGAAATCAGGATAGCTCCTTAGCGTCAATGAGTAGAATTATATTTTTTAAATGTCTTCTTTGTGGTCGACAGCAGTATGAATGAGTAAGAAAGACTGGCTCAAGCATTCTATTTGACTCAACTTTATGAATGAGATTCTTTTTTTTAATTTATTTTATTTTATTTTATTATTATTATTATTATTATTTTTTGGCTGTGTTGGGTCTTCGTTTCTGTGCGAGGGCTTTCTCCAGTTGCGGCAAGTGGGGGCCACTCTTCATCGCGGTGCGCGGGCCTCTCACTGTCGCGGCCTCTCCCGTTGCAGAGCACAGGCTCCAGACGCGCAGGCTCAGTAGTTGTGGCTCACGGGCTTAGCCCCTCCGCGGCATGTGGGATCCTCCCAGACCAGGGCACGAACCCGTGTCCCCTGCATTGGCAGGCAGATTCTTAACCACTGCACCACCAGGGAAGCCCATATGAATGAGATTCTTTGGGGAATTACAGAATTTTGATACTGATATGGTGTGGGTATAGGCCAGCATTAAAATGACTGAAAACTAGAAGACTTCTGTATCTTCTTACTTGGCCTTTGAATCTGGTGAGCTTCCTCTTCAGTAGCAAGAAGACAAACTAACACAACAGATGAGAATCCTCCTGGAAAGCCTGAGCAGAGTGTGTAGCACATCCTGAGCAGCTGGGGACATTAGAGAGTAGTAGTCTCAAGCTGGCCATTGTCTTTGCCTATTTTTGTGTCTGTCTCTTCCATTTAATGGTTAATTCCTTAACAAAAGGGATTGCTTCTTAATTGTCTTTGTATCCAAAATACCAAGCCAGGGACTTGTACATAGTGGACACTTGATAAATGTTAGTTAACTTCATTTAAAAAAAAATGATTGTCATGCTCAATTATGTTTGTCTCCCTACCTCTGCTGAAACCTCCATAAAGGCAAAGATCTGTCAGTCTTATTCTTTATTCTAGCTGAGTGTCTAATATTACATCTGGCAAATTATAGATGCTTAATAAATATTGATTATTGGAAACACACTCTCCTCTGCTTACACATCTCTCATACGGCTGAAAATGGTTGCTCCAGTGTTTGAGCCTGGACGGTATTCTAGATCCAGCCTCAATTAAAAAAATACAGCTCTCATTTGGGTTTGCTTGCTGTTAACATGGCTGGCTATTCCCTGAACAATGTATTATTTCTATAGACAGAATTACTTGTTAGAGAACAGATATGTATAGAGCCTCAGAATAGCTCACCCAAGAAGGAGGAGCTTTGGACAAGAATAAGTCAGTCAGAATTTCCAGAAAATAGTCAAGTTACAAGTTTCAAGTATGCAGCTATATATACTCATTAAATATAATGTTGGCAGTAGTCAGTTCTACTTCATTGAACTTTTCCAACAATCCAATTTGAAAAGCTCATAAGAATAATTGATGCCCAACTCATTGGAGACAGATATTAAAAAGTCGAAGAACTTAGCATTTATTTTAGATGAGTTTATAACCTAGTGGAAAGAACAAGGAATATACCCTTGAAATGATATTACGGGCAGAGTTCCATAGAGTGAAGATAAACAAAATTTGGACTGTATCTAAAATGCCCACCTGTCTCCAATTCTGAGAGCAGGGGAAAATTGGTGCAAACATTTTTTTTCCATCTAGAAACAGAAAATACAGACAAATATGAAAGTATAGGATATATGAAATTATTTGTAGGACTGATGACATTTGAGGCAACTTCTTTCCTTTGATATTGCAATAAATATTTTACTTTTGGGGGAGTAAAGTCTGAAGGATTAATAAATATCAGAAGGAATGACTTCCAAATTAAGAGTATTCGGGATAGATTAAAAGCATTTTTCTTTTATCAAGCAATTATTCTATGGCAGTATTCTCCTCTGTTCTTTGTCATTCGTCTTCCACTTATTTCTCATAAAGCCCTGTAAGTTGAAACGTTTATCATCATTAGTTTAGAGATGAGGAAACTGAGTCACGGAGAAGTTCATCAAGCAAGGAAGTAAGGGGGCCAGGATTTTCCCTTGGTGACCTGAATCAGAGTCCATACTTCTAACCACAAGAGGAGCTGGTTGCCTGAGCCCACTCCCAGGCCTTGATGGATGGTGGGAGAAAAAAGAAAGCAATTTCATGAGAATGGCTTCCGGAATAAGGGAGGAAGGTGAGAAGGTGCAGAATTAATATAAAGCTTATGAAAAATAGAGGACATAAACCCCCAAATACCATTTTTGAGCAAAGACCAGTTGTAGCAATTCAGAGGTAAAAGGTAGGAGGATTCCTGTAAAGTCCTATAATCTAACAGATGCAGACATTTAGGCTTTGAGTGGGAACGGTATTTTGGAAGGTCCCGGTGCTCTGAGATATGGAAACAGTCCTGGAACCTGGATAAATCTTTGTTGAACTCCTCGGTTCAGGTATGTCGTGTGGACTAAAAACTGGCAGATTACCAAAGACTGAGAATAGCAGTAAGATCAGGCATAAAATTTAGGTATTAGGGCTGTGCAACTGGAAACCACAGTTATGTTATTCACATGTATTGTTTCCAATTTAATGTTCATTTGAAAATATCACTTACTCTGCCCACCTAAAGACTTTAGAAATAAGCAGTGGCTAATTAAAGAGCCTGGGAATATGATTTCAAAAGATATACACTCTGGAATCACATAGCTGAAAGTAAAATGCAATTTCGTTAAGTACCTAATGCAGTGATATATCTAAATTGCGAAGCGAGATCACTAGCAAGGAAAAAAAGCCATTTGGAGACTTGAAAAATAGAATTGGATGTCTCTCCTGTTTTTGTTTTTGGAAGATGTCAGATATCTTTTCACTATGAAGGTGTATGCTTTTATCCACCACTTTAAACCTTCCTTAAAATCTGCAGGAAAAATTAGCTTGAATCCTGTATTTGCTGTATGTCATGGAACCTCATTACCACATACCTGGCATTCTGACAGAAGCTGGAGAAAATTAGTACCTACAGTTTAGCAATGCTTACATTTAAGAGGTTACTCCGAAGAGTTCTTCCTACTAGCCTGATTGTCCTTACGTGCCAAAGGGGGAAGAATGCAATCTATTTCTTGCTGCATAAACTACATGAAATATTGTCATAAATGAATTCCTTGCTCCTTACGGAGAAAGCCTGAGATTAGTGTATTCTCTGGAGTAAGGGGGCGTAATTATTTCACCATGTGTTTGTTTACTAAAACATTTTTTTATGAAGGGATAATTTCCCTATGGAACCAGCTCCTGAAGAAAGTTCTGGATTTATACCCACTGATAAACCTGTCTTATTATATCTTCTGCACGAGGCTGTATAGTTTTGCAGCAGGCTCCATATTTGGGCAGGTGTTTCATTCAAATGCTGCTGGGCTTTGTAGCTTTTTTCCCCTCTGATCAACTTTTCCCCCCTTTTTAAACCTGTCAAATTGAAAACTATCAAGAAGGTGTAAATAATTACTGGTTGTTATATTTGTTTAAGTGAATCTTTCATTAAGAGTGAGACCAAATGCCTAGAATTTCACACATTTTCCACTTCCACAGATGAACCTTTCAGAGAATCTTAATTTGGAACTAAATAATAAACTGCAGGGGGAGATGAGAAATCTTTGAAAATACTTTGGGGAATAGCCATTCAATGAAAAGGGTTAAAGATGAAGAGCCTACCAACTTCAGTCCTAGGAATGAACTTGGCTTTTCCTAGATGGAGACTTTTAGGAAGGGGTTGAAGTTCGCTTAGCCTCAGTTTGCTTTACTGGAAAGATGAAAAAAGGAGGCAGGTTTTTTTTTAAATCAAATGAAGTTACGTCTTAAATTTCAGAATATTAGAAAACTATTATTTTAAAAAAATTTTTATTGGAGTACAGTTGCTTTACAATATTGTGTTAGTTTATACTGTACGGCAAAGTGAATCAGCTATACATATACATATATCCCTTCTTTTTTGGATTTCCTTCTCATTTAGGTCAACACAGAGCACTGAGTAGAGTTCCCTGTACTATACAGAAGGTTCTCATTACTTATCTATTTTATACATAGTATCAATAGTGTATATGTGTCAATCCCAATCTCCCAATTCATCCCACACCCCCCTTCCCCCTTGGTATCCATACGTTTGTTCTCTACGTCTGTGTCTCTATTTCCGCTTTGTAAATTAGATCGTCTCTACCAATTTTTTCAGATTCCACATATATGCGTTAATATACGATATTTGTTTTTCTCTTTCTGGCTTACTTCACTCTGTATGACAGTCTCTAGGTCCATCCATGTCTCTACAAATGACCCAATTTTGTTCCTTTTTATGGCTGAGTAATATTCCATTATATATGTGCACCACATCTTCTTTATCCATTCCTCTGTTGATGGATGCTTTTGCACAGCAAAGGAAACTAAACAAGATGAAAAGACAACCCTCAGAATGGGAGAAAATATTTGCAAAGGAAGCAACTGACAAAGGATTAATCTCCATAATACACAAACAGCTCATGCAGCTCAGTATCAAAAAATGGGCAGAAGACCTAAATAGACATTTCTCCAAAGAAGAGATACAGATGGCCAAGAGGCACATGAAAAGATGCGCAACATCACTAGTTATTAGAGAAATGCAAATCAAAACTACAATGAGATATCACCTCACACTGATCAGAATGGCCATCATCAAAAAATCTACAAACAATAAATGCTGGAGACGGTGTGGAGAAAAGGGAACCCTCATGCATTGTTGGTGGGAATGTAAATTGATACAGCCACTATGGAGAACAGTATGGAGATTCCTTAAAAAACTTAAAATAGAACTACCATATGACCCAGCAATCCCATTATGAGGCATATACCCAGAGAAAACCATAATTCAAAAAGGCACATGAACCCCAGTGTTCATTGCAGCTCTATTTACAATAGCCAGGACATGGAAAAATGTTGTATTATTATTATAATTCTTTTCTTATCTTGTCCAATTATTATCCATTGAAATTTATTCAGGTCCAAATGCCACAATGATTCACTTCTTCTATAGTTACATGGCACAAAACCTGAACCTACCATTGTTCTAGGTTCTGAAGACAGAGCAGTAATCTCTCCTGCATCTCTGATAAGGGAAGCAGATAAAAAACATAATATGTCGGTGCCATCAAGTACTAAAAAGAACTGAAAAAGAGCAAAGAAAGGAGAGCAAAGGGTGCTGTGTTGGATTGGGTAGACAAGAGAGTCTTCTGTGATAAGGTAGCATTTGAGAAGAGATCACAGTAAGCAAGGGAGTGAGCCAGCTAATGGAAGAGTGTTGTGGCAGAGGGAACAGCAAGTGCACTGAGGCAGGAGCAGGCTTTGTGTGTTTCAGGGAGAACCAGGAGGTCACTGCAGATTGAGCATGGTTAGCAAGGGGCCACTTGGCAGAGACAAAGTCAGAAAGTTAGCACGGGGTAGGATGATGGAGGGCCTTGTAGGCCAAGTTAAGGAGCTGAGATTTAATTCTGGGGGAGATGTGATGCATTGGAGGGTGCTGAGCAGAGGAGTGACGTGATCCGACATGGATTTTTCTATCAGTTTTGTGGAGAAGAGACTACAAGGGGGGCAAGAGTGGAAGCAATTATAAACAAAAGGCCAGATGACAAGTGATGGAAGTAAGGGAGGAGATGGTGACAAGTGATCAGATTCTGAAAATATCCTGGAGGCAGAGCTGACAGTATCTCCTGAAAGACTGCATTGTGGGGTATGAAAGCAAGAATAGTCAACTCACACTGCTGCCCTTAAAAATTATAGGTAATTAATTTGAAATGACACTCCCAGCCCATACATACCAAGTGTTCGTCCTAAGATGCATACTGAGTTAATTTTCTTCTCTTTCACTTGACTTTTACTTTACTTTTACTTTATTTTCACGTTCCTTTTATTTTATGTTAATATTTGAGGATCTCAGGTACATAGAATTGAATTATTCATGTGCCTTTGTTTCTGGAACATCATTCTCACTAAGGCAGGCAAGCCCTGTTTTACTTATTTAATTTTATTTTAATGTTTTAACCCTTTCATCTATGATTCTTGTTTGTCTTTTCACCTTTTCACTCTAGTACACAATAAAATATATCTGGTATTTGTCCTTGTATATTCATCTTTGAAAAACATTTGGGGTTGTTTATAAATCTATGCCTAAAATTTTATATAAATAATATCAAGCGATAGATTGGGCTTTCTTATCTTTCCCGAAATAACACTGTATTTTCAAGAATGTATTCGCGTTGCTTTATATGCTTGTAGTTCATCGTTTCTGAGTGCTGCAGAGTTTTCCATGCCATGTATCAAGCCTGCTGAACTCACCCATTCTTCTAGTTATCTCATACTCCTTACAGCTAAATGGTGCTATGAGAAATATCCCTTTACATGTGTCTTTATAGTCTTGGATGGCAATTTCTGGGGAATATGACCAGCAATTAGTTTTTGTTTAAATGATATTTATCAACATAGCCACAATGAATTTTAACACAGTCAACGATCATTTCACATTGACAACAGCGAATAAGGGTGTTTGGTCAATTTTAAAAAGATAAATAAGTAAATATGTTTATTTTTATTGATCTTGGGGCAGTGGAGAAGATTATAGAATGCTTCAGGACTCAGCTTTGGAAACTAAAAATTGAGAATAAGAATTCTACCTGGAAGAGAAAAATGAAAACAAACCTTTCATTTATGAGAATGAAACAAAGCAGAATGAAAGGTAGTGACAGTCATTCTAAGTTCCAGACTAAATTACATCAGAATCAGATCCATTCCTTCATTCAAGGTTTCCATTCCCCTGGAAAGGTTCTTAACCCCAGATCAGAAACTGTCTCCCCACAACTAGTGCCCTTCCAACACTGCAGAATAGACTGCTAGGATATGTACGTAAACCTCATGATACACGTTTCTCACTTATATAAGTACCCATAGAAAAATTCTATTAAAGCGTATTTATACAAATAGCTTCAGAACAAATTCTAATAACATTTTGTGTTTGAATTATATATATATATGTGTATATGTGTGTGTGTGTGTGTGTGTGTGTATATATATATATATATATATATATATATATAAAACTAAATTGATCTGGCTACTCTGAAAGGCTATATGGTAGTATCAATAAAACAAAATTATTTTATACTCTGCAATTTGATTACTAAGAAGCTAGCCAAGAGAAATTTTGCATATGTACATGAGGCATTTGTGCAAGGATATCAATGCAGTGCTGTATATAATTCCCCCAAAATTTTAGAAACAATCTAAATGTCTTATTAATAGGATAAAAGCTAAATAAATGATGATATCCTCATGTTATATGGTATGCCATGCCTTGGTTCCAAAAATTGAGATACATCAACCTTTACATACATAAAAACAAGCTTCATATTTCTTTTTCAATAAAAAAAGCAATTCTCCTAACAGCATGCACATTATGGTACCATGTCCACTCTTCAGACTCACCATGTTTCTGTGTAGCTCAGAATCTGTTGTTTTGCTCCCAAAGTAAACAAGAGATGGAGCCTTCTTTTGAGGTTTGCTTGTGTGTGTGTTTGTTCACAGAGTGTGCAATCAGCATCTACTCTCTTGCAACTCAAATCCTTGATAATCCCCTGAGTCTACTTCAGTATGGGCCACAAAAATGCAAAGCTTGAGATTCTCCAGGATACTGAGCCAGCTGACCGAGAAGACTAATTGTACTGGATGCACCACTGCCCTTCTCCCCACACTACACAAGTTCTTAAGAGGAAATGAGTTGATGGATGTTGATGATGAAGTGTCTACTTATGTGTCAGGCACTGTGCTAGACCCTGGAGATTTGATTGGTGAGGAAGAACACAGTGTTGAATGATGTCCGATGTTGAAGCCAGTTTTTAGCATTGGCAGTGGAAAATGTTCTTAATATTCCCAGGTCTAACACCTTTACTAGTCAATTACAGAAGCTTAGGAAGGGAAATCTTTCCTTAGTCCCAGGCTACAAGCTTCATCCCAGCGAGCTTTGTGTTACTGTCATGATTAGCCTAGATCCTAGAGCTGCCATACACAGGTATCATCAGGATGTTTTCCAGCTTAATGAAAAAACTAAGAAAAACCTGATCTTCTACTTAGAAATATGGTAGTTAAGTGTGGGATCGTGATTATAGATTCAGGCTTGGTCTTGCAAGCTTTGGACTGGATTCCGCCCTGCTGATGGGCCCTGCCACTTACCTGACACCACACAGCGGCTGCATCCAGTCTGCTCTGTGTGTGGTCCATTCAGCAAATAGACTCCCAGGTGCTAATAAACACCTCCCACAAGTCTGTGAGTATTGCTCACTTACAAGGGAGGTTTTTCTCTCGGGTTGATACAGCAGTATTTCATTCTCCTTCTAATTTAACACTCCTCCCCTCCCCCCCCCCCATCCTTTCCAGCAGGAGCTATAGAGATCCTGATTAAGCTAAGCGGCAGTTAAACATCCTAACACTGTCATTATCTTTCCTTAAGTAGTCACTTCACCCACGAGAAGAACATTAACTAAACCAGAATTTAATTTTCCAAGGGTATAGGTAGGCTTTCAATTTTCCTGGTTATGGGTTTGTCAGAAGGAACAGAGAGGCTTTTGTTTATCCTAAGAGACTCTTTAGATTGAATTTAGAATTCACGGGGATGGAGTTTCTCTTTGGATCGTGATATTTGTGAAATATATTTCCATCCAACAGTAAAGCACTCTCTGCGGGGGGAGAAACCACATCTTGTGCGGTCTATTAAAGCTCTGTCAGATCAGCACTGATGGGGCAGGCAGGTGGCCCGCTGATCAGTAGTGACTGCCAAGGCATCACCTTCTCAGGACGCCTTCTGCTTGTTCCTTAACCGATACGAATTCTGGACTCAGAAATCCAAGAGCTTCTGCAGGCTGCTCTAGAGAAAGATCTGCTCAGTCTTCTCCATTCTTCACTGGGCTGGGTCCCCATTCTAGTTATGCCTTCACAGTGCTCCCAAATCGGTCTTTTTTCTCAAAATGTGTAATGGTCACACTTCAGCCAGTGAAGTTGAATGCCAGGACTCAGGTTTCATAGGCTGTGGAAATTCAGGAGCCTGAGATACTCTGTAAGGGAAGTAGAGGGCAGCTGGGTTTGGAGAATCTGATGTGATCTGATTCTGTGGCATGGCCCACCTCTTTTTTCCAAGCCATTCTGTGCCTCTGATCTCCTTGCCAGCACCTTCCAGTCGCATGAGCCTTTTTTTGTCCCGGAAACTCGCCAAGATGGTCCCCATTTTAGAGCCTTTGTAGACTCACTCGGTTTCACTACTTGTAAATATTGTTTCTCCTGACCTTCCCACACATTCAGCGTGTTCCTTCAATTCAAATACCAGCTTAATGTCTTCTTTGGGACACTTTTCCTGACTTCCCAATGAAAGTCACCACCTAGTAACTTCTTTCACTTATTTTTTTGTATTTTTGCGTGAGTAACTTTTCATTTTACTTTTATATTTTGATTTTCATGTTAAAAAATTCAAATGAATTTTATTCTGGATTCAGTGTCTGCCTTTGTTTTCTTCTGTAATAATTTTAGGATAACCCTAGGACAAAGGATTTTCTGAGTTGTTGGGTAAATCTCTAACAGGCCTTGAAGAAGTCACATATTATCCCAAGTGCTTTTGGTAATTGAATATGGTGGAATCCCCCTCAACCAGCAACACTGATAAGAAAGCCTGGATCCTCAAAGACCGGCCTTCCAGGTTCACAAAAGCTAGATTGCTTATAGCCAACATTATTTTTTAAAGAGTATGACCTGAAAAAGCCCCAAAGCACCAGGCAAATTGTACCTAAGAAAAATTAGATTAATTATCTTGGTCGCTAGGAAGATCCCTGTTGGGTCCCTAAAAAAGATTAGAGCCCCGAGGCTGGTATTATTACACCTAAGATTTCCCGGGGCCTTATGTAGCACATACTCTTGAGATCACTAGGAAAACTTCTAAAGAACTTCCATTATGTAATTCAGTACAATTTAGTGAACATTCATTATGTGATAAAGGTCCTGTGGGATAATACAAACAGGAAGAGGACATGGCCCCTGCCTTCAAGGAGCTCATAGTCTAGTGCAGGAGATGGGAATGGAGACTTATGATTGGGGGCACAAGGTACATTGTAGAACAAGAGTTCTAACCAAACAGCCAAGGAAGGACAGACAAAGAAGGGATGAATCCCAGATGGTGCATCTGGCAGGCACCAGACTGTTTATCACATAGTGTATTTAGGGAAAGTGGCTTAAAATAAATGTCCCTCATACGCCAGTGTTGAAGGGGTTGTCAGTCTCTACCTCAGCATTTCAAATACTCATAGCTTCTGATGAGCTTAGCACTCTTAACATTAGGCTAAGAATAGCACAGGGCAGGCAGTGAGGCCTGAGATCAGTGCTGTTGCCAGGGAGCTGGGGAGGAGTTAGGCTCCGCAGGCAAAATCAGAAACCGATAATCCAATGCTCCTCCATTCAGAAAGCTGTTGGCAACTGCAGTCTGTAAAACAGCACCTCTGTACCTTGCAACTAATTTGGAAAAACTGTCCTTTATCCAAATTTAATTTACTCCCTCTCCACATCCATATCATTCCTAGATTCCAGAGTCCCAAATATTGCTGAAGCGTTCTGTTACTAAACTCATTTTGCAGTTAAGGTATATACTCTTTACTCAAGCAAGCATCAAAAGTTATGGTGTTTCACTCCATATTGTCTGGTGCTTACCCCTATGAAGGGTAAATCATTGGCAAATGGTATAATTATAGCAATTTTCAGATACTTGTCCTCTGCGCAAGAGGGTTTTGTGCCTACATTTCCTCAGTTGACTATATGTTATGAGCTTGGGATTCAAGCAGACATGTGGCTTCGCGGGGAGGGCTCTTTCCTTTTAAATTAACCACTTTCCTCTACATGTGTATCTCCTAGTAAGCTTTGACAGTGCAGAGGTCCAAGACAGCCAATGGTGGTATCCAGCGGTATTAATTTTTTGCTTCCAAGTATGGAAGCAACTGGTTCACCATGCGTATCTGGAGAAAATAAGTTAGAAGTAATTATGCCAGAGTTGAGTCCGGGAAAATAATTCAAAATTGTGTATTTTACAGGAGAAAATTTGGCAAATAAAACTATTATTTATATCAACAAGTTAAATTGACTTTCTTATGATTCTTTTTCACATGTTAGGAATTTGTTTAAAATACATCTAGTAGAATATTTAAAGAAAAGTTATTTTGACGGGGAGGCCCTAGTTTCTATTGAATTTTATGACTTGTTACAAAATATTTTTCATTACCATCGCTAATCTTCCTTAATGGGATGTTTTGTCATTATCACCTAGGAGAACAGTTCCCAGGCTTGTTTCTTGTGTCACCAGAGGTGTTTAGGGTTCCATGGTGTCCAGTAAGCTACAGAATGCAGAAAGACAGAGATTGTGTATTTAGTTGATCTAAGAGAACAATGAGGCACTTGGAGCATAATCTCTTCTTTCATTTGGGTGCCCAGTGTAGCTTCACCAACTGGGGTTAAAACCACAGTCAAAGCAAGGGAACATAAAGCTGTTGGTGATCTCTTCCTAAATCCACTTTCCAGCTCTGATCTACCAGTGGACCCAAGATGGCACATTTTCCTTAATCTTGCCTTAATGAAAACTTGCCATTACAAATGTAAACCACTTTCTTGGAGTCTTCCACAATTCCATGTTTTTCCTCTACTTTGAGTATATTTCACCCTTTCTTTCATTTTTTATTCAAGGTCTAGGGTCTTTGACATCTCTGTCAAGGTTTAGTCTAATAATCCCAGGCATTTCTGCTGTGTGCCAACAGCACTTGACTCAAATTACTGACGTAACACTTACCTGGAAAAATTAGTATTAGTTTCATATTGTCTGCTTTTGTCCCCTTTTTAGCAGCTTCCAAGTCTCATATATTTTGTATTTTTATGCCTCACAAAATAAATAACATCCAGTAGAGCTAAAAATAATTCAGTATTAACTGATATATTATTGTTAAGGAAAAATATGAAATATGGCCTATTATAGAAGAATTATCTCTATCAAAGTAAATAACATTTAATGCATTTGTTATACTTGTATATATATACATATACAATCAAAGTAACAGTAGTCTCGATAAATGATTTTCATAGTAAGAAAGTAGACAATTCACAGAAGAATGATATTTTGCAGCCATTAATAAAATGACTCAGTCCTAGAGTTGGAGGAGGATCTTAGGGATTGCGTAGACTGAGCTCCACGTCTTTTGAGAAGGAGACTCAGAGAGGTAAAATGATATATGATCTCAAGCATATTCATGATTTTGATTAGCAAATGAATGCCAACAATTAAGAAACAGCTATGGGGACTTCCCTGGTGGTCCAGTGGTTAAGAATCCGCCTTCCAATGCGGGGGACGTGGGTTCGATCCCTGGTTGGGGAACTAAGATCCCACATGCTGCGGGACCACTAAGCCCGCGTGCCCCGACTAAAGAGCCCACGTGCCACAACTAAAGAGCCCGCATGCTGCAACTAGAGAGCCTGCACGCCACAACGAAGAGCCTGTGCACTGCAACGAAGACCCAGTGCAGTCAAAATAAAAAACAAAAAACAGCTGTGGCTTCAGCAGTAGCTTCTCCATGTTACAGAAAGTTCTATCCAAGTCCTTTGTGAATATCTCCTTCACATGTCCCAGTGGCACTCAAATATCTAAAACTGACCTTAATATCTACTCCTATCTTCAAATTTATTTTGCCTCTTCTATTTGACTATAGCAGTTGTTATCCCAATACATCCACACTTTCAATCCCAAAACCCAAGTTTTGCCTCTGAATCATCTTTTCTTATTTTCATCAACCTCTGCCAATATTCTCTGAAAGTATTTCTCAAATTTATCTTGTCAGTCTCCACTCACTCAAGCTTAATTTACTCCCACTTACCCCTCTATGATATGGGTTAATTTAATAACTTTGTGACTGTCTCCCTTCATCCAAACTGTTCCATCCAGGCGATCCCAGGCATTGTGGTAAGAATGATCTTTTTGTGACTTACTCCTCAAAATTGAAGTCCAAACTTCTTAGCATGACTTTTCATGATACTGCTCCACCTATTATATCCAGACCCTTTTCTTATCCCGTGCATATATCAACCTCTTGACATCCTGACCTATTAGAAGTTTTTCAAACATACCATGCCCACTCCTACATCCCTTGTTGAGGATAATTTTTGACTATTCACTGTCTGTCCCAAGCCCCTTAGCCTAATCTATGGCACATGATAGGTTCTCAATCAATATTTGTAGAATTTAAACTAGATAAGGAGTGGAGATGATATGTCTTGAAGTTCATGGCTCCTTCTATTACATTGTGTAACCAACCTGCTGGACAGAAATGTTTGCAATCACTTATGAAGAACATCCAACTCAACTCTAAGTGCCCAGAGGTGTGGCATTCACATTTTCAAATTGTCTAGATCATTTCGTTCCTCTTGCCTTGCTTTGCCACACTTGCCTTGGGATATTTTAAAGTCAACGAGAGAAGGCATGATGTAGTATAATGTACATGGTATTTTTGTCACTTTGGTCATTGGTTGAAGTCTTAGTGCTCACAGCTGTAAGCTGTGTGATCTTAGACATGTAGATAAACATATCTGAGTGTTAGTTTTCTTCTTAGCAAAATGCTATAATGATAATTGCCTCATAAGGTTAAAGAATAACAGCATATGTATAGCAGGTAGAACTCCAAGTACACTCAATGAATGTTTGCTTTCCTTTTTTATTGTTTTGTGACCATAGTCTAGTTTGGCCCGAGATATATTTGAAACTCTGAACCAAGTTTTGTTTGAGAAGATGTTTGAACAACTGCCAAAAGCAGAATATCAAAATATCTGGCTTTCAATTATTCATTCTCTTTCATCCTTTACATTACTTTAGGTATTCAGATATTGTCTGCATCGCCAAATATGCATTAGGTTGATAAATTGAGAGTGAAGGAACATTATCCTAGAGCAGTATGAACTAGTCTGTGATGCTGTCTAATGTGGCCTGAGAGAAATGTATGGTTTAGTGTAGCATACTTGTAAAGAACACTGGCTGTAATTATGGAAACTGGAGGTTTTATCCCAGGGCTATTATTACCTAAATTTGGACAAGTTACCCATATTTGCAGGGTCTATATTATTCATCCATAGAATAAAATAATAGAGTATTGACAGTTGGTGGGAGGGGTCTTACATAACTCAAGGTTTTAAAAAGTCTATGATTCTTTTAGTGCTTGTCAAATAGAGTCAATCATAAAGGCCACAAACAGATAATTATTTTTTAAATGATTAATAAATAATAAGATAACACTATAACAAAATGGATGATTTTGGCTTACGAGGAATGCTTTATTAGATATCCTTTTGTGTGTGTCTATATATATACACACACACACACACACACAACTGATCATTGCTCTAAACTGAATTAAAAAGTGATGCTGGGGGGAAAATGTTTCCCAGGGAAAAGATGCTGACTGAATCATTTTTTAATGTGATTGGGAAGAAATTTCTTAATGTAATTAAAAAGACAGTACTTTATGTAGAACATTCTGCCACAGCTTTATTTGGTCCATTTTCTAATTTTACAAAGGAAAACACATTAAAAATGAAATGAATGGACCATAATACATGCCCTATGCCAGTTGGAATGATGGATGGGCTCCAAAAAGAAATAACCAAGGTCCACAATAGGCTTGTGATAAAAGAGTACGTCCTTGGTTCTTTGTAGCCAACAGAAGTGAAAATGTTTAATGATCCCTTCTAACAAATGAGTAATTTTCATTATCTGTCAGTATTCTTTTGTTTTCTCTTCTTTACATTATTCTATTCAACTTTGTTTCCTAGTTTTATAACTAGGAGTCCTTGAATATGAGTAAGAGGGGAAAGAGAAAAACCCTATAAGGGAATACTTTTTATAAAGGCAAGTATTGCCTTTCAGAAAACTTAGGAAATGATCCCTCTTTGCAGTAGGGAAGGAAAGAATTTTGATTGAATGATGATGGATCTGTCTGAATAATGTAATCTATTTGTTTCTTGTTAAACAAGGCAGCTTTTCAGAATGTTAAATATAGGTTTTTATGCCCTCTAGCCAGCAAAGTGCTGTTTGGATGTGCCATGTCGTATGCAGTAAGTTTATTCCCAGGCAGTACAGCAGAGCTCTGATGAGGCATCTTTAGTAGGGGAAGGAGACCTAGTTGAAGGTCTTGCCCTGAAGTTGTGCAGGCACTAGGCCAAAAGCTGTACCCAAAGAAGCATAGTGATACTGGACTTTGGGAGCTGTACGAAGGAGAGCCAGCCTGGGTGAAAGAGGGCCAGGGCATTTTCAGATAGAATCAGTATTTGAAGTTATTAGGTCATAATGCATGGTTTGGGGTGTTCTAATTAATTATGGTAGAGTCCTATCCTGCACCAAAGTGGAAGAGGAGAATGCATCCCATGGAGAAGTGCTGGTTATAAAGCTATTTTTTCTCAGCTTCAAACCCACCCTTCTGTACTCTGCTTTGTGATGCAAAGGCTAAGAATTTGCAAACCACATTTCTCCTTTGGAAACTGAGTTTATGTCAGATTCCAGCAATAGGAGTGCAAGAGGAAGACCAAGAGTCTGGCTGAATTAAAAGGATAAATGCAGGGTTACCAATAAACACGCAGGATGTTTTAGCATGACTCAAAGGGGACTTAGAAGGGACTTCTTTTTTTATTTGGGAGTTAAAACTATGCTGCCTGTGCTCTGTGCAAATGGAGGAGAGGTATATTGTTCTACGTATTCACTTTTGATTAAATAATCTTCCAGCCTATTTCTCACTCCCACTCTCCATCCTACATCCCATGCTGGGTCCAGTGACTCTCTTGGACTTCTTTTAGAAGAAGACTTCTTTTTGCAGCTTCCTCATACTTGCATTATTCCATCAGTCAACATTCTCCCATTCCATTCCCTGTCTATAGTCCAGAATTTTCTTAACTGTCTCACCTATTCCTGAATTCAGTTCCCTTTCCCACTGTGGGTTTATTCCTTTTGAAAGCTCCAAACTTTGATTTCATTTGAATCTGGGTGTGAACTAGAGGTGAATGTATATGTGCTCTATCCTCCATCTTAAACCTAAAGTTTTAAGTCTTCTTTAAAGAAATTGTTGCAAATTATAATTGACATTGATTTTTGCTTCCATGTCTTATGCATTCAGTAAAAAGGAGTTTGATGATGCCTTCTTTAATTTTTCAGTATTGTCACATTGTTTCAGATAAATAAATTGTTACTGTTTATTCAGAAATTGCAGATAGGATTTATACTCTGCAAGAAAAATTTGTTAAGACAGTGTATGGAATAAGCTGTAGCCTCAGATGTATCTTCTTATTTGAGATTCACTTATCACTTGCTATTTGACCTTAGCAAGTCACTTACCCTCTCTGAGCCACCAATTTTCTCATCTGTAAAATGGGAATAATGATACTTATAGACTTATCTTAAAAATTCAATATATATACTAAAGCAAATATTACACACACACACACACACACACACACTCTAAAGCAAATAAATTACCAGGAAACCAGGAAATTTTGAAAGAGAATAAATTAAAATCATAGAGGAAGACCATTTTTATGGTATAACTGTAGATAGAAAGTGATAAATGTGGTCCTAACCAAACATATCCAGTTTCTGAACTTAAGAAAACAAAGGCTTAGAAAAACTTAAATGCACTATTTTCTCTATACAAGAATCATTTACTGGAAATGGAAGAAGAAATACTTGCCTGAGAAATCTGGAAAGGCTTCACATTTGTCATGATTTGGGAAAAGAAGTTCTATAGTTCAAGAAAGGAGGAAGAGCCAGCCACATAGATCTAACTGCATGAGTGTTGATGGCAGAATAAACCCCACCCTCACCCCAAAGATGTCCATGCCCTAGTCCCTAGAACCTGTGAATACATTATGTTACATTGCAAAGGTATCCTTACAGATGTAACTAAGGTTATGTGTTTTTTGTTTTGTTTTTGTTTTTGTTATTTTTAATATCTTTATTGGAGTATAATTGCTTTACAATGGTGTGTTAGTTTCTGCTTTATAACAAAGTGAATCAGTTATACATATACATATGTTCCCATATCTCTTCCCTCTTGCATCTCCCTCCCTCCCACCCTCCTTATCCCACCCCTCTAGGTGGTCACAGACCACCGAGCTGATCTCCCTGTGCTATGCGGCTGCTTCCCACTAGCTATCTATTTTACGTTTGGTAGTGTATATATGTCCATGCCACTCTCTCACTTTGCCACAGCTTACTCTTCCCCCTCCCCATATCCTCAAGTCCATTCTCTAGTAGGTCTGTGTCTTTATTCCCGTCTTACCCCTAAGTTCTTCATGACCTTTTTTTTTTTTTTCTTAGATTCCACATATATGTGTTAGCATACGGTATTTGTTTTGCTCTTTCTGACTTACTTCACTCTGTATGACAGACTCTAGGTCCATCCTCCTCACTACAAATAACTCAATTTCGTTTCTTTTTATGGCTGAGTAATATTCCATTGTATATATGTGCCACATCTTTATCCATTCATCTGTTGATGGACACTTAGGTTGCTTCCATGTCCTGGCTATTGTAAATAGAGCTGCAGTGAACATTTTGGTACATGACTCTTTTTGAATTATGGTTTTCTCAGGGTATATGCCCAGTAGTGGGATTGCTGGGTTGTATGGTAATTCTATTTTTAGTTTTCTAAGGAACCTCCATACTGTTCTCCATAGTGGCTGTATCAATTTACATTCCCAGCAACAGTGCAAGAGTGTTCCCTTTTCTCCACACCCTCTCCAGCATTTATTGTTTGTAGATTTTTTGGTGATGGCCATTCTGACTGGTATGAGATGATATCTCATTATAGTTTTGATTTGCATTTCTCTAATGTTATGTGTTTTAAAATATGGCCATTATCCTGCATTAACATGAATTACCTAATCGTATGAGAACTTAAAAACAGAGAGCTTTTTCCTGGCTGAAGTCACAGAGATGTAGCGGAAGTAGGCAGAGAGAAGATGGAGGTGGCCAAGGATCTCAGTCCTACAACAACAAGAAATTGAATTCTGCCAGCCACCTGAATAAGCTTGGAAGTGGATTCTTGCCCAGAGTCACCTGAAGGGAGTGCAGCCCTGCCAATACCTGGGTTTGCCCTTGAGACTCTAAACAGAGTTCCTGGCCTGGCTGAGCCACCTGGACTTCTGACCTACAGAACTGTCAACTAATCAGTGAATGATGCTTTAGGCCAATCCATTCCTGGTAATTCGTGATGCAGAAATAGAAAACTAATACAACAAGAAAGAGGGCAGAATGTGTATGGCAGGTTCTGGGTTTAGAGAAGAACCCATTCTAGGTTAGGTAGAACAGTGGGGAAAAGGAATAATTTCAAATGACCAGACATATATATAAAGGGGAGATTTTTATCATGATCTTGTTAACAATGGAAAACTCTAAAGAATTTGAAAGAGAAGAGGAATGAGATCAGAACTTAGTGAAAGGAAACTCTGTTGTCAATGAGTCAGGTGCTATGCAATTTTCCAGGAAATAATCTGGGTATTACATGAGCATGGAGAGGTGAGATTTGGGGATGTGGGGAGTGTAGGAGAAAGATAAGAAAGCTGTAAGGTTTCTAACTTGGTCTCAGTCGCTAATGAGGTGATCGAGCAGATTAGAAAATACAAAGAAAAGCACTTATGTTCCTAAGAGCACAATCTTTATGGTAAACTACAGCTAGTGTATTTCCTCCCTCTGGGAGTCAGTTGTCTTATCTGAAAGTGGGTGTGATAATAATGCCGAATTCTCAGGGTGGTGGTGAGGATTAAATGAGATGATACATATTTACCTTTTAAGGCTATTGCATAATTAGATGAGGTGACAAGTGCAAATCTGGGATTAATGTGCTGACCCCCAGAGAGCACTAAATTGAGATGGGAAATAATTATCTTTATTTCAACAGTTTCTGCAGCTAATTAGAGGCAAAGCATGGCTACAACTGGCTCTCTTGACCTGCTCTCACAGCCTTTCCCCACATATGATTTCCAGCCTCCAGAGGAGGACAGATTAGCTGTTCTTTCCCTTTCTTAAAATAGACAACTTTCCTTAAAATAGATTCTCCAGTTAACCCAAATTGTCTCATGAAATGGAAGCTACTTTTCTTACTGAAAACTGGCTAAGAAAAGTGATGGCAAGTTCTTTTTCAGATAGGAATAAATCATACTAAGACGTTAACTCACTCTTCTAAAGATCCACTTTGCTCCCATCCATTGGCAAATTTGCATCAAGTCTCAAAGCATTAATTAAAATATCTTTGCCAAATATCTTTTGTTAATAAGCTGTTTTTCAAGTTCAAATGGTGGAGTTGTTACCACCAGAGAACGTGGACAGCTGGAGTGTCTGAGAGAAAGCAGATTTACCAAAGACGCAAAGCTCTGACTGCTGGGAGCATCAAACAAGCTGTTTTCTGAAAGGAAAAATAGCGGTAGTGTGGACCTTGAGGTATATATTCAAAATATTTCCAAGTCATTTTTGAGCTATTTTAAATGAATTATTTTCAGGATGTTAGTCATGCGTTGCATTTCTTAAAATATACATGTGGAAAAGGGAATAACACTGCTTATTTTAGGATAAGGAGATAATTTGGGATGAGTGGTGCATTCATCCCTTGGATATTGGTGCTTTAAAAAACAATGCCAGGAGGATGCACAGTTTTACAAATGTAAACCTTCTTAACGTGCTTTTAAAAAGTTCTTAGGGATGTAAAATTTACCAACATAATACATTCAACTTTGGTCTCATTTTCTTGTCTACTTTTATTATATTTATTTATTTATAACTTGCTGAAAAATAATTTAAACTGTCTTATAAAAATTCATATCTTAAAGCAGAATGAAAAACAGAAAGAAGTGAAAAAGTTTGAAATAAAGGGAAAAATGTAGAAAGTAAGGCAGAACCAGTTGATAGGTAAACAACCACTTCAAAGCTTATATGCCTTGCTCAAGGTGCCACACATTTGAATCTAAGCTTAGCTCAGGAAAGAACAGCTCTTTCCTTGTTTTGAGACTGTAGGTTAGTTTCTTCCATTGATCACAGTGAACAGAACACTGAACAAAATCATGAGCAAAATCCTCAACAATGTCCATATGTTAAACACACCGAACACCAGTTGCATAGCACTGGTTCTTTTGATCTTCATGAATACAGGTAGCTGGCATGATATCAGTACACTCAACAAACACAGTTTCTTCAATGGTCTGATATGATGCTGCCCGTATTATTCAGGGGTATATTTCAGAATTAGGAGAATGGATGGGTATGCATCTATCCGCCTCATTTTCCATTAAAGCTCTTCTCTTGGATGATGTTTTAAAGGACTTGAGCAGTGGGAAGTTCAATATTATGCTCCAGGAGAGGTTCCCCTGTGCATGCTTAAATTATCTGAGCAAGGGAGAAGACTGACACGCTCTTGGGGAGCACAGGGAATCTGTGTTGTAATTGTGCTATTAAATTCACGGTTCTCTCCCTATTTATTTAGTAGAGAATTGCTTTATAAATCAATTCATTTATTAAAAACAAATATTTATTGAGGCTCCATTAGCTCCTCCCAGGCAGTTTTTCTGGAGGTCACAATGATTATACAATAAATCTCATTCAACACTTCAAAAATTTAAAGTCTTGAGAGGGACTATACACAGAATAAATTACACGAAGAGAAATTGATGAGTGCCGAAAAGCAAGGAGGGAGACATTGTTTTGTATATTTAAGGGAGAGTTAAAAAGAACATGGCGTACATATATTTAGGGGCCAGAAGGAGGAGAGGCTATAAAAGAAGACAAAGGGTGGAAAAAGAAGAAGAATGAGAATGAAGAGATTGTGATGTTTTGGATTTTAGGGCAATGGCAACCTTTGAGAAATAGGCAGAGTCATTGGTGTCAAAAAGCTGGAAAGAGGTAAAGAAAGGTGAACTGTGAGGGACCACCGTTGCCTATGAGACTAGGGTACTCACCGGATGTCAACATTTAGTAATGGAATAGCTAACAAGAGAAGAGTGTTTGCCATTTTTAAATGATGTTATTCTAATTCTTTCCAAGTAAAATTAATTATTTTCATCATACAACAGGTAACCTTCTCAGACTGGCTTCTTTTACTTGACAATATGCACTTAGTGTCTCCTCCATGTCTTTTCATGGTTTGATAGCTCTTTTTTTAATTTTAATTGCTGAATAATAGTCCATTGTCTGGACGCACTACTGTTTATCTACTCACCTACTGTAGGGGATCTAGTTTGCTTTCAAGTTTTGGCAACTATGAATACAGCTGTTATAAATATTGATGTGAGGGTTTTGTGTGAACCTAAGTTTCCAACTCATTTGAGTACATATTAAGGCATGTTTAAGGATTCTTTCTGTATTTTGGATACAAGTCCTTTATCGGATACGTGTTTTGCAAATATTTCCTCCTAGAGGGGATTGTCTTTTCATTTTCTTAACAGTGTTGTTTGCAGAGCAGAGATTTTTAAAAAAAATTAAGTCCAACTCTTCAATGATTTCTTTCAAAGGTCATGCATTTAGTGTCATATCTAAAAAGTCATCACCAAACCCATTTTCTAGGTTCTCGCTTATGTTACCTTTTAGAAGTTTTATAATGTTGCATTTTACATTTAGGTATAGTCCATTTTGAGTTAATTTTTGTGAAGGGTATAAAGTCTTTGTCTAGATTCCCCCCCACCCCACCTTTTTTTTTTTTTTTTTGGCACATGGATGATAGTTGTCCCAGCACTATTTGTTGAAGTGATTATCCTTTCTCCATTGAAGTGCCTTTGCTCCTTTGTCAAGTCATCAATCAATGGACTAAATTTGTGTGGCCCTATTTCTGGGCACTCTGTTCTGTTCCATGGAACTATTTGTTTATTATTTTCCAATGCCACACTATCTTGAGTACTGTAGCTTTATAGTAAGCATTGAAGTTTAGTATTGTCAGTCCTCCAACTTTGTTCTTCTTAGTATTGTTTTGTCTATTTTGAGTCTTTGCCTTTCCATGTAAATTTTAGAATCAGTTTCTTGATATTCAAATCATAACTTGCTGAGATTTTTATTGGAATTGTATTGAATCCAGAAGTCACATTGGGAAGAACTGACTTCTACAATATTGAGTCTTCATAATTTAGAATCTAGACTTAATCATTTGAGGATAATAGCATCTAAAACATGGAGGTTATTTTCAGGAACTAAAGAACAGATCATTCTGGGCTTACGTAGATTATAGTAAAAGTAAAATATAGAGTCTATTTTGCTTCTTAAAAGTACATTTACAAAACCCAGGAGTGTTGCCTGCATTGCATGTTTTAATATATCAGTTCAACTTCAAGAGGGATATCTCCATCAGCATGAGTTCTGTAAGTTTCAAAGAGCTTGGCCACCCTTGTAATGCAAAGTGCACACATCTCATTCCTTTTGGAAGACACAGATTGTGGAAGCTCACAGAACTTGCTTTGTATTTGCCAAGAACTCTAGTCCCTTACACATAATAACCATAAAAATGCCATCAAAAGCACATTTAACCTCCAAAAAGTAATGATGGTATTGCTTCCTGGCATTTGTTAAAGACTTTAGCAGATTTTCAACTTATTTAACTTTTATGCTTCTGACAAAGACAATCAACCTCCAGGGTGATGAATGTTAAATACTCTATTGGAAAGTAGCTGTTGCTGCTTTATCCATGTTTCAATTCACAACACAGAACCCATGGATTAAAGCCATCGTGTCTTTAGCATCAAAATAGGGTTGATTTTAAACTCATTCCCACTCCCTTCCTCCAAGACACTGTTCTCTGAATAACTGAAAGACCACCCCTTTATATATCCTAAAAAGGAGTGGCAGAATAAATGTCAGTAGAAGGAAGAATATCAGATGTATTGAATTTGATTTTACATAAGACTTGCCCTCTCTAAGGCAGTGTTCTCCTGAAGTTTTACTGGTCGACCAAAGCATTTTGAAAGAATATTTAGCCTCTCTCATATTTTAGTGTTAATATATAATTTTTTATCATAAGTGTAAAACGTTTCAAGTTTGTAATTTCTGTTAATTTATGAATATTAGTTTTTTAAAAACATAAGAGCATTACATCACTTTTTAAAATATATTCATTGAATTATAAAAACAAATTTTATGCAATAAGAAAATATTCAATAATTTTTTTTTAGAAAAACTTGTGGACAGTAAAGTTTATGAGGTATGGACTGCATGAAATTGTTTTAATTTTGCCTTCATACTTGATTCATAGTTTGTCTTTATTATTTTCTTTACTTCTACTTTCAAATTTGTACTCAGAACTTGAAAATTACACTATATATTTTTCTTGAAACTCATCGCATTCTGATCCTTCCTCAAATGTTTCTAAGTAGTCATTTATTTTTCTTAATCCACGGATACTTCTAAGATTTTCTCATGATCTTCTGAACACTAGAAAAACTGCATTTTATTGTATTTTTCTCTCTCCATTCTTTCTGTTTTATCCTTTGGGAACTCATAATACACAGATGTTGGAACTTTAGAATTTACCTTCTATGTTTCTATATTTTTTCTGTAATATTTTTCATTTATTTCTTTCTTTTATATTTCGTTTAGGGCTGATCACTGGGCTCAGAGTTCCAGCTCATTAATTCATTCTCTGGCTTTTGTTTCCCATGAAATCATCTGTTTAATTTTTTGTTTCAGTGGTTCAATTTTTATATTATAAGATCCTTAGAGTTTCTTTTTTCAGAGATGCAGTGTTCTTCCACTATCTCTACGAATATACAGTAAGCTCACCTTGAATTCTTCTGTTTACTCTATCAACTGTTTCTCTTGGTGTTCCTTTATTTACTTAGATGCCCCCTTTTCATCGTGTTGGCATTCTGAGTTTTATACTTATCAGCTGTTTGCTCATATTTGCGTTTTAGTATTCCTAATTCATTTTTTAGATGTTTGTTCTGATTACAGTGACTTGTCCTTGGAGATTTTAGTTGTGGTATGGGAGTTGGTGAAGGTAGGAGGCTCCATAGGACTCTGCCCTGCTTCTCTAATTTGAAGACAAACACTCCCTGCATTAGTCTCCCAGCACACTGGTCCCTATAGCATGCAGATAAACACAAGTGGGATGGTGGGAGTGTCCAGAAAGTTCATCTTCTCTGAATGCTGCCCTACAGGAGACCGCCCAGAAGGCCCCCCGGGTTCCCTCTTTTGCTCCTTGAATTCACTCATATTCTGAGCTTGGAGATTCCCTGACACCAACCATGCTTCTCTGCATAGGTTTCCTGCACACGGTTTCAGCTCAGACCTTTTTAAAACCCTATTTATTCGAAAGTATAGCACATTAGTCTTTCAGTCTTTTAGAAATTCCCCAGAATGGCATTCTTGCATTCCTTTTCTGTTGACCAGCTTTATAACAGATTTAAATTTTTCTGAAGTACACTTCCTGCCATTTCTCATGATTTTGTGTGGGAAGCAGGTAGATGCGTTCTCATTCTGCTCTCTTGATCCAATTGCCGCTTTATTCTCTAAAGAAACTCTCAAGTCAAATTAAAATGCAATTATTTTCTTATCTTGATAATACCCTGTAATTTCTCTAATGCAGTTTCAGAGGAATGATAAAAGCAAACGGGTATTGCATCTCCTGAAAGAGCTATAAACCAAGGGGAGCAGAGTTGCATATGTCAAGGATTTAACATTGATACATTTTATGCCATCTTGAACTCCACCAGGAAGCATCATCGTCCTCAAAGAGTTTCTTGGGAGCAGCCATTTCAATTAAGTTGTTTATATTACCAAGCCCATTTGTAGAAGCACATGCTTAGCTGCCCTGCATGATAGCATAATGGATGGGTTAAATGATGGAGATAAAGTTTTCTATCTAGCTGAAGTCCTTGTGTGTGTGTATTCACACATAGACCTAGACATACATAAACTTCCCTTCAAGACTGGATGGATACATTACCCACACATTCCTTCCAGACTCAACTTTAGTGTCACATACTATAGGAGACTATTTTTCTCCCTGTAGAATTGGATTTGTGCCTTCCCACTGTGCTGTGAGCACTCTATTATCCCAGGTTCTATGGCTCCCATCACCCTGTACTGTATTTTTTCCCTCTGTTTGACCTTTCCCATCCCCCATCTTGCACTGAATCTGATCTATTTGAGGACAAGATTGGTGGATGTTCTATTCATTCTCTTGCAATGGTCTGTCATGTAGTGAGTTTTATAGGCTCAATAAATATATTTTTAATATTGATATACATATATACACATATACACACAGAGATAGTTATTCATACATAATGTCAACTATGTAGAAAATGAATACAATTGTTATAATGAACAATTCTGTCCTGCTTAAGGTATGTGACCCTATGTATACTCAAAAGCTATTTGTTTCTAGATACTATCAGTACATATTTAAACAAGTATATCTTCTGGATTCTCATATAAAGCACACACACACTTTAGCTACAGAGAGTGGTTTATATAATTTTATATATTTATAAGACAAATTTTTAGTCTCTTTATATAAAATTTGTGTTAAAATATATAAAAATGCACACATATACCAGTTTGCCCCTATATTTGTATATGTACACATATAGTATATGCAAATATAGAGAGTGATAAGGAGAGGGAAAAGGAGAAGAAATGCTTCTTATTACTTTATTACTATGAGAAATTGGGTATTGATGAAAAGTTTGTGTCTTTTGGTTATTTTGATGTTTTATTTTAATGTGTGTATGTGTGTGTGTATGTTTCTTTTCAAGAATCAGGGGTTGACAGAGTAAGAAAGAAATGTTGTGGACTTTGAGATCATGGGATTTTATGTGTATTATAAAGCGTATATTATATGTATTTACACAGGCATGTGGTTTGGTCCACTGTTTATTGAGTTTTGTTTTGTTTTAGGCATTGGAGCCCGGGGCTAAGTGAGTCCTAAAAGGGATCTTTGTATGGTATTTGCTGCCTAGTCTAAAAAAAAATCCCATATCTACATAAAAAGTTGGGAAGCAAATGAGAAGCACCAAAAGAAATGGGGCAGGAGTATTATTCTCTTGAGAATCGAAGAGGAAAAGTTACCCATACATGTTTGGTGTTTGAAAATACACATTGCAAACAAATACATCTAGATCTGTTTATGTTGAGTTTAAAGAACTTTACCTATGATAATCTCTGAATTAGACTCAGCTCGTGCCTCAGAAAGGCTTAGTAACCCTGAAAATGGATGACTTCAGCCTATACCTCAATGCCTTTAAGGGATGGACCTCTAGTGTTAGGTTCAACTGTCTTGATATGAATTATAAGTGAGTCTTCCCATTTATAGATAGAAACATCCAGTAATTTCCCCACAGCTTTCCTAAGATTTTGACAGTCATTGTGACTGTCCTATCTAATACAGAAGTTACATTCATCCTTTAACAATCTGATGCCTGGGACCTACTTGAGATTGGAGGGCAGTACGTGTCACAACCATATCCTTATGCCTGTGGAAGAGCTATAGAAACCACACCAGCTTGTAATACAAAACAAACAGAACCTTGAAAATAAAGCAATCCTCTTAACAATGCCTCAATTTAATGTATCTCATCCATATCTTAGAGCACATGATGTGTGGGAGGAGGGATTTTGAAACCAAGTACTTTACTATGTCCTGGGCACTATATGTTTCTTTGTTCTTAGTTTTAGATCTTAGTTCTTGGGACACTGTAATCACTTAGCCAGTGCTAATGATCCCTTCAGGTCAAAACATTCTGACTTACCTGTCTTTGCTACCTATTTCAGTATTCAACCTATGATACCTCTGACAGTTAAAAGCTACATGTGGCCTCTGCCACACCTGGATCCTGTCATCGCATTGAGATGAGATAGCTGACTTCAATGGCAGTATCTACTGACATCATCCCCTGAGAGAGAGTTTTGTTAGGTGGGCATACTGCTGATTACTTCCTCCAACTTGATTGTCAGTTGAGAGAGGATTCATGACACACTATTCTGTGTGCACCAATTTTACACCTTACAAAACACATATGTTTTGAATTTTCCTGTCCCCAAACCTAGACCAGAATATTGCACTCCCCACTTTAAGCTTTGACCTTATAGTGGAGGAACTAGAGTATCCGTGTGATTCACTGGTATCCTTATTTAATGCCTAGGCATCCTTTTTGTTTTCTTTTTGTATTTTCCTCAGTGTTTGGTAAGTTGCAATGAAGACTGGTCCCTTCCTTAATCTGGTTTCTTCTGCTATAATTTGCAAAAAGTCACTGAAGTATTAGGCAATGAATAATAGTGATGGTGATACAATTAAAATAATAACTAACAGTGAATCATTACTCTTTGAGACTATGTTCTTAACATGCACTGCCATGTTAATTCTTATGACAACAATTTGACATAGTAATATGATGATTCCTATTTTACAAATGAGAAATCTGAGGCTTAGAGAAATTAAGTATATTTTTCTTGTTCTAGGCTTCACATCTAATAAGTTGTGCTACTTCACGTAATGGCATATACTTTTTCCCAGCATGAATGCCCACACAAACATACACACATACTTCAGCTGGGATTTGGCAAAGAAAATAGTAACGTGCAAGGCTTTTATGACTATATTAAATCAGAAGTCTACAGACTCACTAACAAAAGTATGTACTAGGTAAATATATTATAGTAGGTGTAAATATAATAGGTAAGATAGCCTTCTAAAGAATAATTTAAACACACATATGATTATAAATTTTCCTCATTAAAATTACTATTAGCTAATCCTGATTAGAGCTAATCCTGATGAAAGGAATCCTGGTTTATATAAACTTTGTCTCTATGGACATTACAATAATTAACTTGGAGTTCATAAACAATATTTCAAAAATATCCCTCATCCACTCAATTATTGCACATATATTTATTTGGATGACTTTTCACATTTAAAGTGATATATAAATAAATATGTACATTAATAATAGTAACTTCCTATTGTAAATACCAACCATTGCTACAGTCATTTGCTATCTTGGATATTTATGATTGTACATAACAGTTTTCTCACTGTAAACATAAGGTAACTTATCTTTCATTATAAATTAAACCACCCTAAGTTTCATTTTTCTTCTGGGGGGAAACTTGTATATATCATATGTCTTCTGGGGGAAAATTCTCCTTTCTAGATGACTAAATAACCTTTAATATTTTGGCATTTCCATCTAGCTAGTTATTATACCTTATGATCTAATTAGCATTTGGTATTTGATATCTCCAATGACTAACAAGGCCATCTAAATTAAAGCATTTCAAATTCTAATGTCTTGTTAGAGAATTCTATTAAAATGGAAGAGAAACAGTGGCTTCCTCCATTCCTCACAGTTTACCTTCAGATTTATTGGTTAATGTTTAATTCTACAATGAAAACTTAATGATCTCAGAATGTCACGTATTACGAAGTCCCAGGTTGCTCCTTGCTGTGTCTCATTTCCGAGCTGAATTCTCTGAGGACTTTAAGAATCTGAAAATTTCAGCTTTAATTGTTAGGAAAATTTTTTCAAACTTCGAGACAATATCCCACAACCAATCTTTTTTTAAAAAATATATTTTTAAAAAAATATATTTTAAAACCACCATTATATAGAAAGCAATACAAAATTCCCTAATTATTGTGGCCTTTTAAAACTATAATTCTTTTTTTTAAGATTTATTTATTATTTATTTTATTTATTTTTGGCTGCATCGGGTCTTAGTTGTGGCACGCAGGATCTTCGTTATGGCACACAGGCTTCTTTCTAGTTGTGGTGCGCAGGCTTCTTTGTAGTTGTGGCGTGGAGGCTCCAGGGCGTGTGGGCTCTGTAGTTGTGGCGTGCAAGTTCCAGAGTGTGTGGGCTCTGTAGTTTGTGGCCCGCAGGCTCTCTAGTTGAGGCGCGTCAGCTCAGTAGTTGTGGCACGTGGGCTTAGTTGCCCCGCGGCATGTGGGATCTTAGTTCCCTGACCAGGGATGGAACCCATGTCCCCTGCATTGTAAGGTAGATTCTTTACCGCTGGACCACCAGGGAAGTCCCTAAAACTATAATTCTTTGAAATGAATTGTAAGTAGTATTTTTTCGGAGATTCATGATACATTCATCTGCACACACATTGTAAAATATTGAATGAAGTTTAATTTGTTACATTTTACTCCTAGGTTAAAAACGATAGATTTTTAAAGAATTGGTACAAAACCCGGTATCTCCATATTTAGTTACATTATACGCTATAGCACACACACACACACACGGCCCCAAAAGAGAGTAAGCAGTTACCAGAAGCAGATTTTAAAAATTATTAGGTCTTTTAAAATTCAATTTAGATCATAAACTTAACCCAGAATCATCTGTTTAGATCTTGCCACAACTTCTTCTTTTGTAATGTCCTCAACTTTCTTTAACCCATACTCAGGAAATCCACAACTCTTAAAACCCACAACTATTAAGTACATATGGTAAATAGAACAATAGGTGTTAGTGGTGAAAATGAAAGGGAAACTGGAAGTATACAAATTCAAAAGCAGTCCCTGCCCTCAGGAGTTTAACATCTATTGGGAAAGGATACAGAGGTAAATTGCCACACACATAAATGGGCCTTAAAGAAATCAGTGGGGAAACTTTCCCTCCAAAAGGATTAGATTCAATAGTCTAGCTCCAGCTACTTCAGCTATGGGAGAATTGCCACTGTGGCATGGAAAGTATGCAGTAGAAAGTTCTCCACTAAAGGAACACTGGGTTTGACTGTTATTTTTTCAAGGAACAATGGATTTGAAAGTTGTTTTCTTCCCTGCAAAAGGGTGGTCATTCCACTAAGTCAAGTATGATATGCTTTGAGAATTTGCAGGTGACCAAATCAGGATGTTTACATAATTAAGTAAATGTAATCACCATCTTTTGTTAGGAATATATGTAGTGACAAATGTGATAAGAAATATTACATGCCATAAAAATTCTTTGTGGAGATTCTTATCTTTCTTTCAGTAATTCTACCCTAAGATTTTTTCTGCAATTAGCATAAAAGCTATGACTGAAGGAACTTTAAATTTATTTTTAATCAGCATTGCTCAGCACAAAACACAGACCAACAGTATACACAGAGGAATCAGAGAATGTTTTAAGTTTATTTATTTATTCATTTTTGGCTGCATTGGGTCTTTGTTGCTGCGCCTGGGCTCTCTCTAGTTGTGGTGAGCGGGGGGCTACTCTTTGTTACGGTGCACGGGCTTCTCATTGCGGTGGCTTCTCTTTATTGCGGAGCACAGGCTCTAGGCGTGCTGGCTTCAGTAGTTGTGGCTCTTGGGCTCTAGAGCACAGGCTTAGTAGTTGTGGCGCATGGGCTTAGTTGCTCCATGGCATGTGGGATCTTCCTGGACCAGGGATCGAACCTGTGTCCCCTGCATTGGCAGGCGGACTCTTAACCACTGCACCACCAGGGAAGTCCCGGAATCAGAGAATGTTACTGAGTCACGGAAAAAGCAAAATATGACAAGATTAGGCTGAAACTCATCCTTTAGGAACCCCTGGCTAACTTCACAATATCCCAGGCAGAAGGGATTGACAATTAATTCTAGAACCATTTTATAGTTATAGCTCTTGTATTTACAATTATATATTTGCTATGTTTAAATTAACAGTGAAGTTATATTCATATAAATATATAATTTTTTTAATGTGTGACATTTATTTAGTCATTTCCTACTTTTATTCAATTTTCAACTAATCTTTGTGTTAGTAAAGCAAAAAGGTTAAATCACACCCAAAAACAGGGACTCTGAAGTATAAAATACCTGGATTCAAACTGCATCTCTACCACTCACTCACCAGCTGTGTGATTTGGGGTAATAAGACTCTGCCTCTTTCTGACTCAGTTTCCTCAACTGTATAGTAGAGACAGTAATACTATCAGCAGGATATGTTTTTGCAATGAGTAAATGTGGTAATCCATGTGTTATACTTGCCGATAGCCTAGTATGTATAAGCACTTACTAAGTGTTAGCTACTATGATTACCAACATGATTTGTCTTATTTCCAAATTTAATACAAATTGGAAAGGCACCTAAGGCATATGATCCTATTAACGTTATTAGACAAGGGACTCAGCTATCCTTGTTGTGAAAGGAGCAGGTAACTTTCCTTTCAGAATTCTGCTTGAATTCCTCTACCATCTGTCAAAAAGTTGTAAAAACAATAAAACTATTCCCAAAAGACATATACAAGGACTAAGTGAAAAAAGCAAATAAAGTTTTGGGAAATACAGGGAAATAGAAAAGCAAATAAGGTGTTGGTAAAAAAAAAAAAAAAAAAAGGAAGAATGTATTGAAGATATAGCATTTGAACAAGGTTTTTAATAAGGAAAATTTAGATCCAAGGAAATAGAGAAGACCAACCAGAAAAGAATCAATAAAGGTCTCACAATTGGAGATGTCAGAGATGCGTCCTTCATCTGGATCTTTCAGTCTCCCTGAGTGAGTAAAGGAAACTTGCAGTACATGTTCTTGGAATGACAGGGCTGGAGCACTTCTCAGGGAATCTTGAACATAGGCTTGTGGTTCATCCTATTGTTCAACCACATCTATTCTCTTCTTATATAGTAATAGGATTTTACATTTCACATGGAGTTGTCTAGTGAAAGACTCTATTTCTTCATTTCCCTCTGGGTTAGTAGTGATCATGAACTAAGTTTCAACCAACGTCATGGAAGTTGATGTAATATGGATAACTTCTTTGTTGTACCCATCAAGGAAAAAATGTAACCTTCGCCCCTCTCCTTTTCCTTCTTCCTGCTGACCTGAATACAGGCATTATCATGCTGGACTGTAAAATAGAAGCAATATGTTTAAGAAAATAGAACAACTTGGAGTTCCTAAAGATAACAGACTCACTATGCCAGCCCTGGGTGACCAATCTGGATTTTCACATGTTAGAGAAATAAACTTCTATTTTGATTAAACTATTATTATTTTGTAAGTCTCTGTTACAACAACAGAAGAAAAAAAAAACCTTCATTTTGATGAACACCTTTTGTATTAGGGAACTTGAAAGAAGTTGTCATTTTCATGATAGTTTAACCAGATAGTATGTGACAAATTTTAACAGTGCCTCAAATGTAGATAGCATTCAAAATGTTAGTTTAAAATATTACAGTTTATCCACAAAATATATTTTCTGAAAGTACTAAATTGTGTGGGAAAAACATTTCACATGTTCACCACTATCTGGACCGTCTCTTTTCCTGAGCACATGGCAGCATTGTACTCTCCTCTTCCCTCCCTGTGAGGTGTGGCCAGACGATCTACACTGGCTAATGAGATGTGAGTAACAGGTGTTACTGTCGGGATGAGGCATATAAAAGCTGGTGTGTCATTCTCCATGCTCTGTTTCATGGCCTTCATCATTGCCTCCATTTCAAATAGTGGCGTCTCTGTCAGCCCTGTCCTACCCCACGCAAGGAACAAAGAACACGTAAGGGAATGAAGGGAGAAATGTCTTCACTGTTTAAGCCACCAAGAACCGGAGTGGCCAATAACCTCACCATAACCCAGAGCATCCTGACCTACCCAGTGGGGGAATTCAAATCACACCGCCTGTGAATTAGGACATTGCTTTTGCTGGCAATCTTTGACTCTCCCCCTGTGCACTTGTTCCTTGTTCTTATCTTTTAGATCAAAGAAATGAGGGTAAGATTTCCAATTATTTTACTGTAATCAGAGGGCAGATAGTAAAGCCAGACCTGTTTTCTGAATCAAAACCCAGGGCACATCTAACAAATTGTATTCAGTTTTCAACGTAGCTAAATAGTTTTACCCCCACTACATCAGACTTGTATGAATGTTGAGCAGAAATGGGTGCAGAAGTAAGGTCATTTTTCATAAGGCAAGATGTTCTAAAATATATTTAAGAAAACACTTTTTTATGTATTATTCTATTTGGGAATTTAATCCTTCCATTAATAAGGGTTTTCCTCTGCTTATACACCAATGATGTGAGGTTATTTAAGGTTAACTCAAGCCAAGTTATCAAAAGAGTTTTCCTTCCATATTCTGCAAGGCACTACTGTTTCAAATTCAGAATGACTGAATCCAAGATGAATGTAATAGGAAATCAAGATTGGAACAATAGTTTTTTTTTTGGTGTCCTCTTATTTTGTTGGGCCAAAAATATTATAACTACCAAAGAAAGTGATGGTACACAGGTGTTGTTATTGCATTTACAGCCCTGTGTGGCTTTTAATATGGTTGCTATAGTAACATGATCATTTGTAGACTATAATCCCATTAGGAGAAACTAATGATAAAGTAAGCTCATTGTAACAGATCTTATATTGCTTCACTTCCGGTTGTGTCTGTTTTATGGCAAACTGCATTAGTAGAGCTATTAAATAAAAAAAAAAAGCACATAAGAATATCACACTTAGTCATAAGATATTTTTTGGACAGAGGAAATGGGGATTTTGAAAATTACTACAGATGATGTTTTTAATGTTAGCAAAACTTTGCAAACAAATGCAAATTGTTCAGTTCTAAAAGACTACTAAAGTAGTGAAATACAGAATACACATACACAATAAATATATGATATATGTACGTGTATAAGAAATAAATAATATTATGTATTTTGCTACTTTGACATTTCAGTCCTTCCTCCTACAACATCCTCGTAGGATCACATCTCTGGATAAATAGGCCAACAAGACGTTATTTTTACACAAGGGTACTAGGATCCAGACAAGATCCATGACCAGCCCAAGAAGTCAGTGAACGGACTAGCCAAAATTTTAAAAAGGACGTACTTTACTCCCAAATTTCTTCTCTCTGTTCATCCTATTGGAGAATTGTTTCATTACTCAGAATTATTCTAAATTGCTTTGTGTATTTTATTTCAAGGATACTGTTTCCCGAAATTGAGTTATTTGTAGTGAGGTGGATGGACCTAGAGTCTGTCATACAGAGTGAAGTAAGTCAGAAAGAGAAAAACAAATACTGTATGCTAACACAAATATATGGAATCTAAAAAAAAAAAAAAAAGATGGTTCTGAAGAACCTAGGGGTAGGACAGGAATAAAGATGCAGACGTAGAGAATGAACTTGAGGACACGGGGAGAGGGAAGGGTAAGCTGGGATGAAGTGAGAGAGTGGCATGGACATATGTACACTACCAAATGTAAAATAGGTAGCTAGTGGGAAGCAGCCGTATAGCACAGGGAGATGAGCTCAGTGCTTTGTGACCGCCTAGAGGGGTGGGGTAGGGAGGGTGGGAGGGAGACGCAAGAGGGAGGCAATATGGGGATATATGTATATGTATAGCTGATTCACTTTGTTATAAAGCAGAAACTAACACACGATTGTAAAGCAATTATAGTCCAATAAAGATGTTAAAAAAAAAGAAAAAGAATACTGTTTCCACTATGTAAAATCAGATTCCTGTCCTCATCTTGGACTGAACATACATACCCGTTTCTTCATAAGAAGGTATAAGAAATTAGTCACCTGGTTAGGAGGGTGTGTGCTGATGGAGTTGAGTTAATTAAAGATGTGGACTGACTTCACCTTTCAGAAAAATGGAGCAGAATCACTTTCCCTGTTCCTCCCAGTGATGTCAGCCTAGGTGACTTCTTCAACACTGAACTCCTTGAGGACTGGGGGTACTCATTAAGACTGAAACAGAAAATGAATACGTTTTGCTTGCTGAGCATACATGGCAACTAATTTGCAAGGATTTTTCTTTTAAATATAAAAGATATACAGGGCTTCCCTGGTGGCACAGTGGTTAAGAATCCACCTGCCAATGCAGGGAACACAGGTTCAAGCCCTGATCTGGGAAGATCCCACATGCTGCGGAGCAACTAAGCCCGTGCGCAACAACTAGTGAGCCTCTGCTCTAGAGCCTGAGAGCCACAACTACTGAGCCCACGTGCCACAACTACTGAGCCTGCGCTCTAGAGCCCAAGAGCCACAACTACTGAAGCCCGCACGCCACAACTACTGAAGCCAGCACGCCTAGAGCCTGTGCTCCGCAACAAGAGAAGCCACCACAATGAGAAGCCCGTACACCACAACGAAGAGTAGGCACCACTCGCCGCAACTACAGAAAGTCCACGCACAGCAACGAAGATGCAACACAGCCAAAAATAAATAAATAAAATAAATTTATTTAAATAAATAAATAAAAGATATACATATATTTACCTCCTTCTGCTAAGTATCTGAAAAAAAGACCCCTAATTAATATCACAAAAATATTGAAAGTAAATACCTAACTAAGCTATTCACTTTCCAAATGAAGATTATCTGTTAGCAGATGCTCATCTCCCACTGTGATCTGGCACTAGAGTAGATTATTTGATTAATTACTACCCTCCCTGAAAAACAAATGCTTTGCCCTCTATCCAAGCCTCTCAAGTCCACATTAACTGCTAATTTCCATTTTTAAGTTCAAACCTATTTACTGCACTCAGACAATTCTGTATCCTGATGAACGTTCCCTGGACTCTACACACTGGAAAGTCAATGCTGGGTGATTATATCAATTGAAAGTAAAATTATTGTCTACAAATACATATAAACGATTTTATATAACCTAGATATGGCCAATGACTAAAGAAAGAGATGTTGTAATGGAGTTAAGTTTTCTGTGCTGGCTATTTAAGGCCAGTTTACTATTGGAAGGATACTGTTGGAATCTCCAGTGCCCTGGAGGATGCTTTGTTCTCGTATTTTTATAGGTGAGGAGAGAGAGTGTTCTGTTTTGTAATCTTGAGTATCTCTTGAGATATTTTATCCTTGCATCACAGAAAACCTCTTATTTTGGTGTGGGATGTGATGCAATGTGTGCTCCACACTAGCCTAGTGAGATGCTGTAAGGAAGAAGTATCCCATGGTGACATAATTTGGGGAGAACTTTATTCTATTCATACTCTCACACACACTCACAGTTGGAGATTCATAATACATAATAGCATATATTTGTAACTTCAAGAGGTTTGGTAGTGTCGACTTAAAAAATATTCACAACCTAGAAGTTGAGAGTTATGTTTTATTCAGCGGGAATTTTTAGGACTTTAACCCCGGAGGCAGCATCTCAAGTAACCCTGAGAGAACTGCTCCGAGGAGGCGAGGTGGGGGAGCCAGGTTATATAGAAGTTTTGCAACAAAGGACAGGTAGGCGGGAACATCAAAAGATTATTGTTAATTAAAGAAAACCAAATATCTCAAGTTAAGGAATTTAGCACTTGTCTATGTATGGGAAGATGCAAGAGTCTGGGCTCACTGAAATCATTCCTTTGATAATGCACCTCACCTATCTGGGTCCAGTATCCTGTGTTTTCACATCCTGAGTTTCCTCAGGGCTTACCTTAGGGAGTGGCTGCAGTCTGATGGCTGCTAGATGACAGGTATTCTTTCCTTCCTGACTTTTTTCAGGGCTCAGCAGCTCACGTTGGAGGGCCGCATTTGCTGATGACTGTGACATCCTTTGTTTACTGATATGGCAGGCAATATTCCATTTATCAGTAGTAACAAACCTGCTTAACTTATTTTGACCTCATGTTCCTTAAGTTCATTCAAACACAGACCCTGTTTGGAGTAATACATTCTTATATCCTATGCAAGAAATATTCCTTGGAAGACAATTTTGAGAAAGTTTTATTAAAGGTTTCACAATCAGAAGTATGCAAACATCATATGAATTCTTAGTTCACAGCACAGATCCTGACATCACTGTGTATAACAGCTTCTCCCAAATTCTCACATTAAAAAATTGCTTAGTAACAATTTTTTTTCACCATTTGCTTGACAATCCACCCTTTTAAGGGGACATTACTGAAGAGTTTTCCTCCCTCTCACACCTTCAACTTCCAAAGCATAGCACCAAGGAAAGATCCTGTGATAAGGTAGAAAGTATGTCAGATGTAGATTCAGATGTTAGGTTCAAGTCCTGGTTATGCCTTGAGATATTGAGAAAATCTGCTTGCTTTGGTTTCCTCATCTGCATTTATAAGGGCAGTTGCCTTAGAAGATTCACTGAGGGTAGGGGGAAAGATATTAAGAAGTTACTTATTATGTGTAATTAATACAAAACTGAGTTCTATTATAATTGCATTCTTGGAAGCAAGGAAGCTCCATTGGGCCTGAAAGCTTCAGTAACTGAAGGAAGAGAAAGTCCAGATTTCTTGTCCACTACTAACAGCATTTAATTAGATTCAGGTTTAAGATTAAGATATATGACAGTGACCACTTGAAGGAAAAGCAAAATGGGAGTCAGAATACTATAGAACCAAATATCTTTGAGTATATAGCTAAGTCTTATGATTGGCAACATTTCAATCCACACCAACAACTATTGTCTTACCACTAAGTGGAAGATGAGTGACAGTGCTTGACCCTGTACTGAGGTGAGAAATATCTCCATGGCTACACAGAAAATCTTTAAAAAGGAAAGAAATCAGGAGAATAGTGGTTCCCAGAAACAGTGGACTCTAGATCATGAGAACAGTGAAAATAAATCTCAGGTTCTGTGCTCATTGCTCATTTAACAAATACTATGATTAAGAGAATGAGATGCTCTCAGTGAAATGGTGAAGAACAGACATAATCTATCTCCGCAAGAGCAAATGCAGTTAGAAACTCAAGGGGGAAAGTGCCATACAGGAGAGTCATGGCTCAAATATAAGGAAAACCAAAAAGTGGCATGATTTGGGGCAAAGGATGGAGAGAAGAAAGGAGGATACATTTGACCTTAACACTTTGAAAAATTTCTCTAGAGAACAACATTGCTCTGAAAGGATTACTTCCCCTTTCCTATGAACCCAAGGGATTGAATGACATTTATGTAATAGTAACAACATAAAGCTACTTACTGAGTTTTTAATTTTTAAAGACAAATTGGAGACAAACACTGAAATGTAAAGTAAAATTAGAGTTTGGAAAATAAATATTGTAAAATTTTAAGTGATGGATATAATGGTATAGCTAAAAGAGTTTAGGCATCGGAAGAAAATAAATGAAAGAGTGCAGGGATGCTAAATTACTTCTAGTTTGTAAAGAGGGAATCAATTACACTGCCTAAAAGGTTAATGGATTTTAAAATAAATAAATATGACCAACAGATGTATGAAAGTAAAATTATAATGAAACCTGGGAGGTGGTTAAGAGGAGAAAAATAAGACCAGGGGAAGTGATCAAAATTCCTTGTCTCATAGCAGGGAGCATACAAGTAAATCTTAAATTTCAGAATATTAAGAAGTAGAGTGAATACGTATATGTAGAAAATCACCAAAAAAGTGGAAACAGAAATTCTAAAAATTAATTACCTCCAAGGGTAGGCAAAGGATAGAGGATTTTTAATTTCATACTCGTCTGTACTTGCTGAACATTTTATACAGGCTTAACTTTAATTTAAAAAATTGTTTATCCATTTGCAGATTTGGATCATTTGAGGTAAATGTATTCTTTTTTTTATTTTTTTAATTTTTGGCTGTGTTGGGTCTTCGTTTCTGTGCGAGGGCTTTCTCGAGTTGCGGCGAGCGAGGGCCACTCACTGTCGCGGCCTCTCTTGTTGCGGAGCACAAGCTCCAGACGTGCAGGCTCAGTAGTTGTGGCTCACGGGCCCAGTTGCTCCGCGGCATGTGGGATCTTCCCAGACCAGGGCTCGAAACCGTGTCCCCTGCATTGGCAGGTGGGTTCTCAACCACTGCGCCACCAGGGAAGCCCCGAGGTAAATGTATTCTTATCTCCTTTTTCTCTTCCCTTGCGGAAATATTTTCCTAATTACCCAGCAGTCTCAACAGAATGTTATTGTTTTGTTTCGTTTCGTTTCGTTTTAACCATCCAGTATAGGTTTATCAGCCTTTACCTGGGATTGAGCTGTGTCATCTGATGCTCTTTGCCCCTGCTGAGTGAGCTGCTGTTTCCCAATTCTGCACAGACAGAATTCCAGGGCATGTGGCATTGCAAGGTATTAGCAAACCTAGCAGAATCCCTCTGAGTTTTGCTGAGATTCAGGAAGATAATCCAGGGCAAAAGGACACTTTTGTTACTTGATCAGAAATAAGAGAACAAAGGCTAACAATCACTGGATAATAGAAAAACATAAATCACCACCAAAGTGAATCAGACTATAACAGCAACAATTTTCAAAACAGCAAGAACAGCAATTACAATTCTAGCTATCATTTACTGAGCCCCTGCACTTAGGAAGGTAATAGATGTTTTTCATACAATGTAACACACATACCCCATACTTAAGTTTTACAAACTCTGTAACTTATCTTTTGAAATTTGAATTTTATGAAAAAATCAATTTGAAACTCAGAGAGATCATGTGACTTCTTCAACAACACAAAACTAATAAATGCCAGGTCTGCCTGTCTCTGTTAGAAGCATTTAAAGGGAGATAGACCTGGGGGCATCTGGCCTGAAAAGGAGAAATATCATCACCCACTCAACTGCTTGACAAACACCTGAAATGTAAAGGTTCACTGACTTAACTCTTTTCTTCATGCTCTACATCCAATCACTAAGTCCTTTGAATTCCACCTCAACATATAGCTAAGATACTAGTGCATCTCACATCGCCACTGCCAGGGCCTATGAAAGCTGCCATCTCTTCCCTCCCTGACAAAAACAACCACCACCTCACTATTCCCCTGCTTCTCTGCCTACCTCCTCTCTCACCCACACTTATAGAGCATCCAGAATAAACTTTTTTTTTTTTAGAAAGGGTTTTTTTTTTTAACATCTTTATTGGAGTATAATTGCTTTACAGTGTTGTGTTAGTTTCTGCTTTATAACAAAGTGAATCAGCTATACATATACATATGTCCCCATATCTCCTCCCTCTTGCATCTCCCCACCACCTTCCCTATCCCACCCCTCTAGGTGGTCACAAAGCACCGAGCTGATCTCCCTGTGCTATTCGGCTGCTTCCCACTAGCATCTATTTTACATTTGGTAGTGCATATATGTCAATGCCGTGCTCTCACTTCGTCCCAGCTTACCCTTCCCCCTCCCCGTGTCCTCAAGTCCATTCTCTACGTCTGCATCTTTATTCCTGTCCTGCCCCTAGGTTCTTCAGAACCATTTTTTTTTTTTAGATTCCATATATATGTGTTAGCATACAGTATTTGTTTTTCTCTTTCTGACTTACTTCACTCTGTATGACAGACTCTAGGTCCATCCACCTCACTACAAATAACTCAATTTCATTTCTTGTTATGGCTGGGTAATATTCCATTGTATATATATGCCATATATTCTTTATCCATTCATCTGTCAATGGACACTTAGGTTGCATCCATGTCCTGGCTTAGAAAGGGCTTTTTATTTATTTTTAATTTTTTTATTTTTTGGCTGCACTGCATGGCATGTGGGATCTTAGTTCCCTGACCAGGGATCAATCCTGCACCCCCTGCAGTGGAAGCGCTGAGTCTTAACCCCTGGACTACCAGGCAAGTCCCCAGAATAAACTTTTAATTAAGCAAATCAGATCCAATCACTCCTTTGCTTAAAATGGCTCAAAGCTTTCTTTCTGCACTTGGAATAAAATCTTGCATTTCACCAAGATTTGCAATCTCCTCGTGGTTAGGTGCATTTGTGCCATCCCCTCCCTTGCTCACTAAAGACAAATCCACACTAGCTTTTCACATACTACCTTGGAAAGGCCCACGCTAATGACCTCATTTTAACTAAACAACCTCCTTGAAGACACTGTCTCCAAATATAGTCATCACAGTCTGAGGTACTGTGGCTCAGGACTTCAACGTGTGAAATCTGGGGGGACACAATTCATCTTAAAATCACGCCTGACAATGCACCAGTGTGCAAGACACAGTCACCACTAGGAAATAATTTATATTCCATGGGAGGAAACAGTTATTTTAAAAAGTCACATATACCAAAATAATAACGCGTTGATTAGTGCTAACAAGGACAATAAAGGTGGATAAGGGAAAGAGATGATGGAGGTTTACAGTTAGAGAGGATAGTTAGAAATGTTCTCCAAGGAGGTGAATTTTTAGGAGAGATTTGAATTAGTAGAAAGAGTGAGCCCTGCAAAAATAAGAAGATTCCAGCAGATAAATAAATAGTAAACCTAGCATCCCTTAGGGAATATACTTGAAATATTTGATGGAATATATAAAAGCTGTGAAACTGAATGTGAACACATGACATCAGAGAGATAATTAAGGGTCAGATAAAACAGGGCATTTAGACCATGGTAGAAATTTTTGATTTGGTTTCATGTGTAATGAGAAGCCATCAGTTTGGATCAAGTCAGGGGAATGGTGTAATTCATGTTTGAAACATATTTCTGGGTTCTGTGGAGGAGAGACAGTAGAGAGAAAGACAAAGAATTAGGAGCAGTCACTTTAGGAAGTCATTGCTCCAGTTCTTGTGAACCATAAGTTGGCTTGGATTGTGTTCAGAGTCGTGGGGTGGTGATGGGAGGTCAGATTCAGGATGTATTTTGAAGGTATAGTCAATACATAGATTTATGGTGAAGCATGAAAGAAAGAGGGGTAAACTATGATTCTGAACATTTTGGCGAGAGCAATGGAGTGAATATAATGCCCTTCACTAGGATGGGGACATTTCAGAAAGAGTGAGTTTGAGAAAGTCAAGAGCTCCCCATTGGGCACGTTATATTTAAAATATAAATTAGACATCCAACTAGAGAAGTTGAATAGACAATCTGGATCTGGAGCTATGGGAAAGATCAGGAGTGGAGATGGAGGTAAGGGAATTGTCATTATGTAGATCAGTGCCATTCATCGTGCATTTCTTGGCTAGTATCAGTGTGTGAACTGCTGTTAGAAAGCAACCTGGGAAGTGTCACAATTGAGACATTGCTTAGAAATTGTGTTATTGAGTGCCATCAAGATCACATGGGAGTCATGCACAGTGTTTGTGTTACAAAAGTATCAGTTTGTGATAGATTGGGGGAAAAAAACAAGACAAAACATTTTATCACTGTTAAAGTGATATAAAGAAGGGTTAAAGAAGCACTGATACAGACGCTATTTAACTCCAAGGGGCTTTGTGTGATCTTCTGGGGATGAAGTATAGATAGAAAAAAGAAAAGAACCAAAACTGAGCCTTGGGATGCTCCATGTTGTCGAGATCAGGTTGAGGAGGATGGACCGGCTAGAAATTGGAAAGGAATGGCTTGTGAAACAGGATAATAAAGGGAAGCCAAACAAAGACAATGTTTCAGAGAGGCAGGGTGTGGTCATCTATGTCATATGCAGTTGAGGGACTAAGATGAAGACTAAAATATAGCCTCCTCAACTTCAAATATCAGTATATATCTATATTTATATCCATATCAGCTTCTGTATTTATACTTAACATCTATACCTAATTCTATGTATATCTATCTATATCTCTATATATATCTATATCTTAAAGACACCTGAGCTTATTATGGGTATTATTATTCTGTTCCATTGATATATTTTACCAGTCAGATTTTGGGACAGTGCAGTTCTGATTTCTTGAGCTTAGTATCTCACATAACAATTTAATATTTATCAATTTTTTTTATTAAAAAATATGAATCATATAAGTTTCTTCATATTTCTTGTTTGGGTATTGTTGGTACCAGATTTTATATCTATGTTATAAAGGGGAATAAGATGAATTTTCCTATTCCTCATTTGTAGGGAAGTTCTTGATGTATTTTTTTTTTTATTTATAACTAGGTATCATTTCTAAAATCCTATATTTTAAAATATTTTCATTTCACTAGTTTATTTAACTTAGATTTTTAAAATTTAGTTTAATTTTTATTAAAAAATAAATTTTATTGTATTATTTATTTAATTGAAAAATATAAAGCTTTAATGTAACTGTATCATATGTTTTTATATATTTTTCTTCTGTTTTTCAATTGAGTATCCAGGGCATTGAAGTTAATGTTTTGTGGGTCTTATTTTCCTTTTTAAATAAATAACTACACTTCTAATTTATATTTCTGAATTGAAAGTGAGAAATTTTGTGTTTTTTTTTCTAAATTTAGTACTGAATTTTCTACATTTTAATGATTATATATGATATTAGTAAATACTTTGAAATATATAGAAAGGGAATATTTGATTTTTATTATAAAAATACACACATATGTATATATGTATGTGTGTTTATATTTAGTTGTACAAAAAATCGTTTTTTACATCTGTTGGACTTTCTCGTTATTTATTTGAAAAGTTATATTAATAGATTTCTTAATGTTTGTTCACTCAAACATTCTTGAAATCCTTCTATATGATCATGCTGTATTTTACCTTTTTATATTTTTATTCCATTTACTATCTTTTTCATTTTTAAATGTATATTTGGAATGCATTCTTCTTTATCTGGGCAAACATGCAAGTCACACTCTTAAACTTTCTCAAAGAATTCCTTCAAAACAATGTTATCCACAATTTTATGATTCCAATTTAATCACTAGCACAGAGCATTCAAGCACTTATTAGAGAATTAATCCATGAATTGGCTGCAATTTCACTCTTTCTGAAGGCTCATTTAAGGTAATTGAAAGGAAAACAAATCTAAGGCAGATGTATTATCTATCGCTGTAGGATCTTTAAGCTCAATCCTTGTGTTGTAGTAGGTTATTAGAAACTAGAAGACATTAAGTATGTTCTCTTGGCTTCCTGAAGATTTAATGGCACTCTGTCCCCATTTTGATATAAGAGAGATCCAGCTGACATGAATTATATTTTATATGAAATGATTTAAAATAAGAAACACCCCTTTGGAGACTCTCTACACATTTTGTTAAAGTGTAGAACTGAAAATATTTTATATTTTATTGAAAAATATGTAAGTACCCACATATCATATCTTTACAGAACTTAACAGGATAGAATATTTTGATTTTCAAGATAGGCTTGAAATTTTTAAAATTTATTTGAAGGGTTATTTTAAAATTTAAAGCAAAACTGATATTCTTTATTTGTAAGATACTCAGAATCTGTATTCAATGTCAAGTTCAATCATTAAATTTTCCAAGTGGTTGCTGATGTTTATTTTACAATTTTACTCTTTCATTTGGAATTATTATATAATCTGTTTCAACTGACTTTTGAAAGTAAATCAAAATACCCCCGGCTGTATGGATTAGTAGCATATGCAATTAGATTACTGCTGATTAACTGAATACCCAATACTCAAAAAACAATCAGCATGTTCCTATAATATGAAGAGCTACTGTGTACTTCATAATGTTTGATATTTTATGGAAGAGTTGGTAAGTCAGCTGAGATTTAGGTCTTGTCCTCAAGGAACTTCAGATTGGAATATGACAAATGTAATTAGCTGTCAAGTTACATGATATGATCTCTGAGTACTGAAGTATTTTGAAGAAGCAAGAGATGAGTGAGGTCTGGGTTTGTCAGGGAAACTTCTACGGAGCAAGGAAGAATTTAGGTTGGCCATGAAGAAAATAAAATAGAATTGAGATAGGCAGAAGATATTCTTAGTAGCTGAAGTCACATAAGGAAAAAAAGTCTATGTACTGTTTGTTGGACACTGTGAACATGAAGGTGAACAATTATATCTGAGTAAATTTCTAGTGAGCTGAGGAACTGAGTCTTCCTCCTAATGCTGCCTGTGACAGACCACACACTATGCAATTCTGGTTCAATCAATGGGTTTTTTTAAAAAAAGATTACCGTATGTCAAAGATCTTCGCACACCACCTTTCTGTCCTGCAGAATTCAAAGTGCAAACTAACTTGGTTTTAGTGAAAAACACCTTTTTTTTTTAAAACTTTGGGGTTAATTTTAAAAAGGCCAGATTCTTCAGATATGTTTTTTTCTGCTGCCGAATGTTTTGCATTCAGTGGAAAATGAGTTCCATATGCTATTTCTGTGAATGTCCATATTAAGTATGAGGTCATAGGAAGCTCTAGAAATTTAATCTAGAAAAGGGCAGGGCACAAAGAAGGGAACCAATATCAGTGGGACTGGATATGGCTCCCGGTTGAGATTCTGAGTGTATTCAGTTTTGCTTCTGAATGCGTTTTTATGCTTTCGCTATAATGTTTGCCCTTCCCCTATTGTCCCATTCTCCATGACAGATACCAGATAGCATAGGATCATTTAGAAGGAAGAAAAAGTCTTTTGTTTCATAACCAAGCATTAATCTGCAAATTACAGCATTTGTTTCCTATGTTGGTTCCATAAGGAATATCCTAATGGACTCATAATAGAACATTACCACATCAGCGAAAAGTAAGGTGCCTTTTGTAGGCTAGACTATTATATTACAATTAAGTAAGTCCTGTGGACTTATTGGTAGTTCCACAAAATTATACCCAAATGCTTGATTATGAAAATCATTGAAGGGGAGACTATAATTAAAATCTCTCTCTGTCTCTAGCAAGGAGAAATGCCTCCAAAAAAGCAATATGGGTTTCCTATGTAAACTTTTATTTTTATGATCCAAAAAGTATACTTAGTGGGGTACACACAATTTTGAGTGCTCACTATGCATCAAGCATTTGTAAACAGAAAATACAAATAAAATTACAAACAGTACTTTTCCTAAAGAAGAGGCAGTTTCAATGATGGCAGATAAATGAATATTCACCATTCATTCTGTGTACCCGGTTAGAAGTAGGCATAGGATCTGGCCAGATCCCACAGAACCTAGAGGTTAGGGCAGTCTTTCTAGAGAGAGCAATGGCTAGACTTAGTATTTGGTGTGTAAAGATTCAATCAGATAAAAACATTAGTAGAAAAACTGGTGAAATTCGAATGAAGTATGGAGTTTAGTTAATAGTGAATGTACCAATGTTGTTCACATAGATTTTTCAAATATACCAAAGTTAAAACGTTAGGCGAAACTGGGTGACGGACATACAGGAACTCACTGTGCTATCTTTGCATCTTTTCAGTAAATCAAAAATTTCCAAGAAAAAAAACAACAACACGTATGGTGATAATGTTTGCTGGTCAAGAGGGTGGGACCCTAATATCTTTCAGGCAGAGGAAGTCAGCATGTCAAAGTTACATGAAAAAAAACATGGCAAAATAGGCTAGTGTAGAATGTCAGTGACATTTGGGCAAAGAGGCCATGAAATAACCAAACAGGACAAACAGGGCAGCTTGTGAAGACACATGGGTTTCAGTCTATGGAGAGGCTCTATTCTGTAGGAAATGGAGGCCACTGGAGGATTTTAAGCAGAAAAGTGGCAAAATCAGACTCCTACTTTGAAAGGAGATTCGCAGCCCCTTTTAGAGCAGAATTTCTCCTCACTAATCTTTCAAAATTGATGATTGAGTCCCTAATTACAATGGGTCTCCTTGCCAGCATGTTATCTTCTTTCCTAGTGGTTCCAACAACCTTATGGATATTCTGAACTAATTTTTCTTAAACATTACCATGATTGCAGCCACTTTGCTGTGCTTTTATACCTTCAAACACCTGACTCTTGCTGTGTTTTCAACCAGATATATGAAAATTGTGGAATTTAGAATAGAAGAGTATTTCCGAACTCGAAGGAAAATACTCACTGGACTTTTCACCAGAGTGCTTTCACATAATTGCCAAATTGCCTAGAATTTAAGATTACAAGGAAAAATCAATCCACTTCTTTTGAAATCTGTGAAGAGGCACGTTTAATCAGATTTCTCTAGTATCTGTGCTTTTGAAAATGTGATATTTCAGGCTCATACTTTACCGATTTGACAATTTACAAATTACCTTTCAATAAGAAAGAAAGAGACTGGATTCCTCTGCCCTTGCTCACTCTGTGTATACTTCACATAAAATAGCTGGCATTGCGTATATAATGAGACAGCTTAGAGATTCCTGTGACGCCGTATGATTTTACAGCAAAAGTCAAAATAAACATCCAAAAGGATTATTCTCATCCATCCCATTTTGCCCATTATATCAGTTATGTTTTTAAAATACAAAATGTGAATATAGGTTTCTTGGTCAGAGTTAGTCATTTTTTCCCCAGACACAGTTACTGGGTAGTATTTTTTTTCTACTAAAATCTTTATTTGCTGCCCATCTTCTGGATCCGTCACCTTCTATTTCACTCTCTCCTCAGTTGGTTTGATTACAACCCCCTATTCAAATTAGACTTAAGAATAATTTCCCCCTTAAGGACATGAGGATGGTCTTGCACTGTGTGCTTCAAGCTGTCTGGAGAGAGGAACTCTTACTGTTTTGTTTTAGCTCTCTTACAGACAGAAACCGATGTTTAAAACTCTAACGTTTTTCCAAGTTAGCCACTAGAATTGTAAAGTGTTTATTAGGTATCCTCTGCTCTAAATCCTGTATATGGATTAGCGTGTGCAGTCCTCACAATGGCCCTGTGAATTCACTATTACAATTATCTGCAATGTAGAGGAGAAAACTGGAGTGCAGAAATTTAAGTAACTTGCTCAAGTTCACCCAGAGATGAGTGGAGAAACTCAGAGCTGACACTATAGTTTGTGCTCTTAACCACTGTTCTAATACTCGAAAACGAACCTGTTGTCACCTTTGTACTCTCAGATGTGGCATCCGTCTGTATAAACAGTATATAAATTCCCATTTATATGATTATGAATCCACATGTCTATGATTATGATGATTTGATCCTCATTTTACTGATAAGGAACCTGAGATTGTTCCGATTGTGGGGGTCGGAGACCCCACGTTTGGAGTTAACACGGGCACAATGCTGTCTCTTAGAGTTCCACATCTGTGAAACAAATATTGGTACCTGACCTCTGAGGGTGTATTGAGTTAGAAGCAAACAACTATAAAATATCACTATACATGCCAATATGCTTTCCAGCAAAATGCCTGGTAAATCCATACCTACTCCAAGCCATGCTTTGACTAAGATTTAAAAGATAAATATTGGAAATGCATGAGGTTTCCACTTCTCTATACTGTTGTCTCACAGTAATTTATATGCAAGCTCTTTCCTCAAGTCTCCCCATAGAATTTTGGCTCTACCTACAAGGAGAACTTTTCCTTCAGTGTTCCCAGATCTAGGAAATTAGACTATTTATTTTTCCCTTTCATTGTCTGAAACAAATTCATTCTTACAACGCTGAATTCCTTGAAGACGTCCTTTGTGCCTGGTGCTTTCCTAGCTGCTAGGGAGTACAACAATGAAAAAAAAAATTAGGCAAAAATCCTTTCCTCACTGAAGCTTGTATTCTGAAAGGGGAGAAGGTGACAGACAGTAAACAAATGAGACACATGATAGACCATGTAGTGGTAAGTGCTAAGGAGAAAATAAGAACGAGAATGAGGCTAGAGAAAGATGGAGGGTACAATTATATCACTGAGAAGGTGGCTTTAAGCAAAGACCTGGAGGAGTCAAGAAGGGAGATACAGGGGTATCTGGAGGAAAAGCATTGCAGGCAGAGGGGACGGGACGTTTGGGAGCAGCAGAATGATCAAGGGCAAGAGTAAGAGCGAATAAAACAGAACCTTACTGAAGGGTCGGGGCACAGGAGTGATGTGACAAGTTTTGAAAGGGCCCTTCTGACTGTGAATTGAGAGCATTCTGTGATGGGACAAGAAGGAAGCAAGACAGTCTTCTAGATGGAGCTGTTGCAAATCCGGGTGAGAGATGATGGTGGCTTGGGCCAGGTGGTGGCAGTGCAGGTGGTGACAGTGGATTAATTCTGGATCTACTTGGTGCAGAGAATAAACAATATTTGTTGATGGATAGTGTGTTTTACATTACAGAACCAGAGGAGTAAGGATGATGTCATGTTTTTGGCTTTTGCAAGTGAAAGAAAGGGGAGAAGAATAGACTGTCTTGATTATAAAGGAATATTAGAAATTAACAACAAATAAATGGGCTCTTTGATGACTAAATGAACCAGCTGGATTCAGATTAAAACACAAAGAACAGCCTAGAATGACAAATATTGATAGTTTTCTAGAAGGTGGCATAGAAAGGATATGCTGATGAAGACAGGTACTATCTGGTTTAATATTCATGATAGTAGAGACTTTTTAAGGTTAATTAGAAAGTTAATGTAGGTGTTTTGGGGCCCTATTTGCCAGTATACATTCTTCTGCCCACCGACATTCAGAATTTTTCCTTTTTATTTAAACTCAGCCTGTGGTACCAAATAGAGGAATTGTGGTGTCATTTTTCAACAAGACAAAAACTGTATCTGTAATTTTAAACAAATTGGAGCTATGGTGAGAAGTTAACTTGGTCTGAAGGTTTTTCTCTCCCAGAGTGATAGTTCAGTGCATGCATAAATCCCCGTATCTAATGCTTGAAGATTTCACAAGGCATGAGTGGAATTAAATCAATTTGGAAATGAGAATTAATTTGGAAATAGGACTAACTAACATTTACTCTTACATACAGCATATGCATGAAATCACCGTTAATACTTGGCGCACACACACACACACACACACACACACACACACACACACACACAGCATACAACTATTTGCAATAAGATTTTCTATGTACTTTCTGAGGTCGCCTTGTCAATAACATCCTTGAGTGGACGATGCAGTTATTCTCATCAGCCTTTTATATAGTTGAAAAATCGAAGTTCAAATAAAGAGACTTTTCCACAGTCACCCAATAAAGAGTTGCTGAGGCCAGACTTGAACTCCAAGGTTTTAGGTCTCCCACCACCATCAGACACCTCACCAATTCATAAAGTATGTAACCACTAATTCTTTGTGTTATAGTCTCATGAATTTATTCTTCTCTTTTCTTAGCTCAAATATTTAAAGCTGATCTGGAGAGCTCATGGTGCTGGTTTTTTTAGGCTCCAGTAGCCACGCCGGATCAGTGGAATTTCATACAGGATTTGAAGGTTAAGGCATTTGAAGCACTTAATTTTTTATTGTCCCAAAGATACACTTTCCCTTACCTGCTGTCAAAGCCTCATATACTAACCCTTCAAATTCAGATTAAAATATGCAGGATTTAGTCTGTTTTGACAATCTCATTGTCAGTAATCAATACCCCATAGGTTATACAAATGGTAATAAAGAAGGTGCCATCCTGTTTATTGCATCTTAGAATCGTTAAATGTCATCCAATTCTTATGTTTACAGACAACTTTTTTTTCCTGATTGGTTCCTCAGTTAGTTTTTGTTTACCTTCTCGATTCAATGCCCTATGGTCTCCTATTACTTTCCTTTTTCTTCGGTTATTCCTGCGGAAAGACCAACATGCTATGGAAATATGCCACTGAGACTGTAATCCACTTAGCTTGCTTCTGCCCTCAGACAAACCCTAATGGGAGCAGACACTCAGCACACTGATTATAGAGATTTCATCCATATGTAGTAACTCACCAAGGTTTAAAAACAATTCCATGCATTTGTTCATACAATAAGCATTTCATCTTATTAATAAACTTTTGTGTCTTTTGTAACCAGGACTGTTCAAGATTTTTCTTGAAAGATGAGTGGAAGTGCTTGGCAGGGGAAAGTCATTCTGTTCTGGAAATAAAGATGCACTGCCTTGGTGGGGGTGGGGTCCCAGCATTGTGTACTAGAATATGTTGGGGGTTAGCTCAGCATCACTGAGAAGGAATAATAAGGACACTGTGGACCAGTCAGGCAAGGTTCTACCCTTGGGTGATGAACACAGAACTCTCTTCTTTTTCTTTCTTTCCTGAAATTTGTCACTGAGGTATTTTTTTGCTCAACAAGAGTGACTCTGCTCTCTGAGTGAGTGGCTCACACTATATCCTGTAGAAAATGCTATTTATTATTGATATCGCTATGCATATTCTATGGAATATAAAACACTAAATTTTCTACTGGTGCCTTTGGCACAATGGAGAAGGAAACTTTTTAAAAGGAAAACATTGCCTCATCTATAATAAATTAATAACAACTCAGTATGTGGTTTTTAAAAGTAACTAAATGCATTCTAGCTGTTTTTGAAGGGATTTTAGGCTATATGCAAATATGCAGCTTTAAAACTTTCAATTTAGGGATTAGCATTTTTATACTTTCTCTCCCTCAGGTTATGCTTGCCCTACCTAAAGTGTTTATATCATGTCTGAAATTCTGTATATGGACAGAAATAATTAACTCTCATTTGTGAAGTGTTTTACAACTTACAGTTTTGTGTTTTGTTGTTTATATCCGTTTTCTCTTGTTAACTGTGGAGAAATGTCATAGGATGGGTTATTATTAGTCCATGTTCCAGAAGAGAAAACTGAATCTTGCAAAAGTTGTGGTCACGTCATGTCATGCACTGGTTTGCTCAGAATTGAAGACTTCATTTATGTTCCAGCCCCTTCGAGATTTCTTTTTTTAGGCTCTAACTTTTATCTGCCTGTTGCCTCCTTGCACAATCTTTTTTTTTTTTAAATAATAGCTTTATTGAGATATAATTCACATACCATACAATTTACCCACTTAAAGTGTATAATTCAGTGGATTTTGCATATCCACAGAGTTGGGCAACCATTACCACAGTCAATATTAGAACATTTTCATTACCCCAAAAAGAAACTCTGTATTTGTTAGTCATAAATCCCCCTGTCCTATATACACTACCAAATGTAAAATAGATAGCTAGTGGAAGCAGCCGCATAGCACAGAGAGATCAGCTCAGTGCTTTGTGACCACCTAGCGGGGTGGGAGGGAGACGCAAGAGGGAGGAGATATGGGGATATATGTATATGTATAGCTGATTCACTTTGTTATAAAGCAGAAACTAACACACCATTGTAAAGCAATTATACTCTAATAAAGGTGTTAAAAAAAAATAAAAAATAAATAAATCCCCATGTCCTCCCAACTTGTAGACAACGACCAATCTACTTTCTAACTGTATAGATTTGCCTGTTCTGAACATTTTATGTAAGTGAAATCGTACAACATATAGTCCTTTGTGACTGGCTTCTTTCACTTAGCACGTTTTCAAGGTTCATCCATGCTATAGCATGTATCAGTACTTCATAAGAAAATCTTTGGCTGTTTAATTCTTCAAGAATAATTGAAAACACGATGGTGTGATGGAAAAGTTAAGTCACAAAGATATCATAATCCACTAATATTGTTTCAAAATACATTAATTGATTATAATAATTTGACAATGTAGCTTGAACAATTTCTTTTTTTAAAATTAATTATTTATTTTTGGCTGCATTGGGTTTTTGTTTCTGTGCGTGGGCTTTTCTCTAGTTACGGCGAGCGAGGGCTTCACTTGTTGCAGAGCACGGGCTCTAGGTGCGTGGGCTTCAGTAGCTGTGGGCACAGAGGCTCAGTAGTTGCGGCTCTCAGGCTCTAGAGCGCAGGCTCAGTAGTTATGGCGCACAGGACTAGTTGCTCTGTGGCATGTGGGATCTTCCCGGACCAGGGCTAGAACCCATGTCTCCTGCATTGGCAGGAAGAGTCTTAACCACTACACCACCAGGGAAGTCCCTGAATAATTTCTTTAGATAGATACGCCATTCTGCTCATCTGTTTCTTCACCTTGCCTTCTGAATCTTTGCTGTTGGTATATTTCTGTGTTGCCTATTTGTACTTAGCTTCTGGAACTCCATCCCTACTCTTGGTCCTCAAAGTGAGTAAGGCAGAAAATCTGACATGAAGGAAATAAAGAAAAGTAGTTCTCTGTTTCCATATTGTCCGTCTATCCTCAGAGTTTTATCAAGAGAAGATGGAACTGTCGTTCTCCTATGCTTGTATCTGCAGGGCAAGGGGGTCCCAAAGCCTTGAGTTTCTGTCACTTTTTCAGCATCTGCTAGATGGGTTAACATTTGCAAGTCATATTAGCCACTCTGGTTTGCGTCCTCTTGATAAAAAATGTCGATAATAATTCCTCATTTTCTGACAAAGCTATTATGAGGAGCAAATGGTCTGTGAAAGTGAGTATTTTTGCTTTGTAAAGCTCTATGTAAGGATACATCAGCTACTATAATTATCATTACCATAGACCTCCTCAGAGCAATCAGGGGCAACTGCTTATCGCTAATGGAAAAAAAAAAATTTTGAAACCACAATGAACATTATGCTATCCCTGAGAAAGGTATGAAACTTCAACAACAAGCTCAGATAAATGAGACATTTAGTGTCTGCTTTTCTTCTTTAAAATAATTTTAGTTTGAATCTGTTTCTCATTCCTCCAGATGGGCAGGATATACAAAAGTACAGAGTTTTAAGACATGTTTACACATTGGAGCTGTCTCATGATTGATCTGTTTTATGTTTTCACCACTGAAGTACCTGTTCTCCTGCCATGAGGTAGGTCCAAGGGCTATGCTATTTCCCTGTAAGGTTTGAGACACAGGATTCTTTAAGCACAGGGAACAATGGTCAATATTGTGTAACAACCTAACAGGGAAAAGAATTTGAAAAAGAACAGCTACATATATATGTATAACTGAATCACTTTGCTGTACACCTGAAACTAACACAACATTGTTAATCAACTATACTCCAATATAAAATAAAAAGTAAAAAAAAAAAAAAAACCCTGAAAATCAAAGCACCTTGGAATCTAGCTGTCCTAGATCTACCAGGCAGTCATCTCCAAGAGGTTGTACCATCTTTCAGGGTGGTACCCAAGTCCTAGGCCAGCTGCTAGCCCACTAATCTCCAAAACTTCCAAGCTTTCCCGGGAGTTAGAGTTCTCTACCTCTACAGACTTCTCAAAGATGCCACCTTCAGTTCCCTCCCCATCCAGAGCCCCTCTCATCATCTCTTTATTCTGTGGAACTTCCCTGGTGGTCCAGTGGTTAAGATTCCATGCTTCCAATGCAGAGGATGTGGGTTTGATCCCTGGTCGAGGAACTAAGATACCGCATGCTGCATGGCATGAACAAAACAAACAAACAAACAAACAAAAGAAATATTCTATCACTTTGAATCAATGTTCTGTTTTTGATTTGTAAAGGACACTGAAGAAAGAAAATAAAAAGAACCTGACTACCTTCTTGTAATGGTGGAAGTCAGCTTGTTGATTTGAATGTGAAGAATTCCTAATAATACCTCACCTCTGATCTCATCTTGCCTGGGGCATTTAGAAAGCCACTTAAGTTTCTCCTGGGTTTCTACCACACAGGGTAGGTGACATAGCTGCTATTAGCACATGGGACTCAACCTAAATAGATCTCAGAAGACTCTAAAACTAAAGGGAAAGACCAAATGTGTAATCCAAATTTTACTTTAAGAATCAGAATCTGAAGCATATTTTTCATGGGATTTTTTCCCCTGAATATTATATGCTATCTTCAACCAGAGAGGACATTGTGCCTGCATGTTGAGGAAGAGTCTCAAAAAACTATTGAACTTGTTTTGAAAATAATAATGTTATTATAATTTTTACTATTACAGTCTCTTTGAGGCTTACACTGATTTTTTTTTTTTCCTTTGGCCACAGTGGTTTGTGGGATATTAGTTCCCAGAACAGGGATTGAACCCATGCCCTCAGGAGTGAAAGTGCAGAGTCTTAACCACTGGACCACCAGGGAATTCCCTCAAAGTAATATTATTTTAGATCTGTTTTGACTGTCCCCAAGCATTGTGGCCATGAGTAAGTCATTTAACGGCAAAAATTTCCTCATATGAAAAGTGGTTAGAGTTACATCTTGTTGTGAAGATTCAATATGGTAACACAACATGAAAGCATTTTGAAATCTGAAAAGTACCAGAAGATAAAAGGGGGCAAACATGCAAAAAATAAACTTTGGAGGAAGTCAGGAGTCCAGCTCCTGGCCAGAACACCTGTGTGTGGTCTTTCAGGCCTGATCATAGTCAATTACAAAGGCTGTTTATCCGGCAGGATTCAGGGAAGAAAGCTGCCCTCTTCACCCCCAACCTGGGACACAGCCAGTGCGCTGCAGTTTCTGAAGGGAGTTGCCGTTAAGGACGCGCGCCCCCTGGTGGCCATATCCATACAATCTGCTTTTTTTCTGTACCCTTAGCCCAGAAACCACCATTTGGATGTTTCCTTGTTGGGACACTTCTCTGCACTCTGTCGAAGACACTGCCCTCTGACTCAGACTCAGTACTTTTCCACCCCTAGTCCTCCCCGCTGTCCCTCTCCCGGGACTCAGGATAGGACCACTGATTCTTCTTTAGCCAGTGACTCTGCACATGAGCTAGCCGGGTGAGTCTGATTAGATCCAACAGAGGGGTTTCAGACCTCTTGGAGAGTGTGACTTAATTTAGAATGCTGGTTTAAATTCAGAGTCATATCTTCTTGGACTCTCTGTAAAATAGGAGAATTTGACAATCTTTTTCTTTTCTATTTTCTGTGTAATCATTGGTCCGCAACTCAATTGCCTATTCCAAACAGTTTCACCAATGTTAAGATCTTTATCCAGGACTTTTTATTTCACTCTTTGGATGTTTGAGATGTTGAGATTTTCTTTCTGGCATTTTATTTGATGTTTTTTTCTCTATGGCTTTATTTTAGTCTTCTCTTTATAGCTTTGTTACTTTGTAGAATTTTCAATTAATCTTTTGCTTTCTGGGCTTCTTTTCTCATTAAAAAAAGAATATTTTAATAGAAAATGTTCAGCTAATTTCCATCCATGTATTAACACATTTCGTATGTGTTTTCTTCTCTAGTGTACATCACATGCTTCTTTTTTCCTTTTATTAAGATAAAATTCATATGCCATAAATTAACCCCTTTAAAGTATACAATTTAGTGGCATTTAATATATTTACAGTATTGTGCCACTGCCACTCTATCTAGTTCTAAAATATTTTATTACCCCCAAGGAAGAAACTGTACCCATTAGGCAGTCACTTCTCATACATTATGTGACCTTTTGTGTCTGGCTTCTTTCACTTAACATAATATTCTTGAGGTTTATTCATATTGTAGCATATATCATTACTTCTTTCCTATTTATAGCTGATTAATATTCCATTGTATGAACATACCTCAACTGTTTATTCATTCTTCCACTGAAGGACATTTGGCTTTCGTGAATAATACTCCTTTAACGTGTGGGTACATGTATTCATTTGAGTACCTGTTTTCAGGTCTTTTGGGTGTGTACCTAGGAGTGGAATTGCTGGGTCATATGGTAACTATGCTTAACTTTTTAAGAAGCTATCAAACCGTTATCCAGAGCAGCTGCACCATTTTGCCTTCTCATCAGCAATATGTGAGGTTTCCAATTTTTCCACATCTTCACAAACACTTGTTGTTTCTGTTTTTCTTATTATCCATTCTGGTTGGTATGAAGAGGTATGTCATTGTGGTTTTGATTTGCATTTCCCTAATGACTAATGACTTTGAGCATCTTTTCATGTGTTTGTTGTCCATTTGTATATCTTCTTTGGAGAAATGTCTATGCAAGTCTTTTGTCCATTTTTAAATTAGGTTGTATGTCTTTTTGTTGTTGAGTTTTTTTTAATTTTTTTGGCTGCATTGGGTCTTTGTTGCTGTGCGCGGGCTTTCTCTAGTTGCGGCGAGCGGGGGCTACTCTTCACTGTGGTGTGGTGGCTTCTCTTGTTGCAGAGCATGGGCTCTAGGCGCGGGGGCTTCAGTAGTTGTGGCTCACAGGCTCTAGAGTGCAGGCTCAGTAGTTGTGGCGCATGGGCTTAGTTGCTCCATGGTATGTGGGATCTTCCCAGACCAGGGATCAAACCTGTGTCACCTGCATTGACAGGTGGATTCTTAACCACTGCACCACCAGGGAAGTCCTTTTGTTGGGTTTTAAATGTTCTTTAAATATTCTAGATACTGGATGCATTAGATACATGATTTGCAAATATATCTTACATTCTATAGGTTGTCACTTTCACCATCCTGGTAATATCCTTTGATGCACAAGTTTTTAATTTTGATGTAGTCCAATATATCTATTTTTTTCTTTGTTGCTCTGTCATACACTTTTTTGCACCGTAATTTACTTGGTCTCCTGGTACCACATTGCCATACTTCAAAACAACATTCTGAGAGGTCTTTTGTGTTTTCATCTTTAAAAAAAAGTTTTTTCTTTTGCTTCTCTGTAAACAACGACCGCACTTGTTTTAGTTCGTTTTCCTACTTGTCTTTACCACCTATGCTCTACTTTTTTATCTTTTCATTTTAATTGTTATCCTCTTGTTATGTTTATCTAACCAAGGTTCTTGTAAATGTTTTCATCTTTAGCTCTTCAAAAGAAATACCTTACTCATAGTATATAAAGGTCTGTGCTATAGAATAATTTGTGGTGGGAAGCTAGATCAACACAAGTGTAAAGAAGATCCTGAACTTACTTCCTCTTGCCCATGACTGTTCTTTTTTCCCTTCCCTTCATGACTTGAGATGACTTTCCTGAGACCAAATGAAGGAAGCAGGGACAGTGAGGATGAAGGGAAGAAGAAAGGGAGCTAAACAGCCCATCTCTGGTCACGTGCTATCCCAAGGACTCTAACCAGTAGATCCCAAAGCCCTGACTTTATGACAGTGTCCTTTTTTTTTTTTTTAAACATCTTTATTGGAGTATAATTGCTTTACAATGGTGTGTTAGTTTCTGCTTTATAACAAAGTGAATCAGTTATACGTATACATATGTCCCCGTATCTCTTCCCTCTTGCGTCTCCCGCCCTCCCACCCTCCCCATCCCACCCCTCTAGGTGGTCACAAAGCACCAAGCTGATCTCCCTGTGCTACGCGGCTGCTTCCCACTAGCTATCTATTTTACATTTGGTAGTGTATATATGTCCATGCCACTCTCTCACCCTGTCACATCTTCCCCCTCCCCCTCCCCATATCCTCAAGTCCATTCTCTAGAAGGTCTGTGTCTTTATTCCCGTCTTGCCACTAGGTTCTTCATGACCTTTTTTTTTTTTTCCTTAGATTCCATATATATGTGTTAGCATACTGTATTTGTTTTTCTCTTTCTGACTTACTTCACTCTGTATGACAGACTCTAACTCCATCCACCTCACTACAAATACCTCCATTTCTACCATACAACCCAGCAATCCCACTACTGGGCATATACCCTGAGAAAACCGTAATTCAAAAAGAGTCATGTACCAAAATGTTCATTGCAGCTCTATTTACAATAGCCAGGACATGGAAGCAACCTCAGTGTCCATCATCGGATGAATGGATAAAGAGGATGTGGCACATATATACAATGGAATATTACTCAGCCATATGACAGTGTCCTTTGAATCTGAATTTAAATTTTAAAGTGCATTAGGGCGGGAGGCACAAACCGTTGGGTGTAGGATAGGCTCAAAGATGGATTGTATAACCTGGGGAATGTAGCCAGTATTTTGTAATAACCGTAAATGAAAAGCAACCTCTAAAAATTGTATAAGAAATAAAAATATATAAAAATCAAAAACAAAACAGCAAAAAAATATAGAGGGCAGCTAATTCATTTGGAAGGTCAGAAGGCAGTGTGGCACTATAATAGAATGGATGGGATTTTAAGCTAGAACTACCTTTGAAACCTGGTCCTGCTCCTTCAGAACCACGTGCCCTGCCACACACACTCTTTGTTAATCTTTCCAGCCCTCGGGCCTCTCAGCTGTGTATTTCCTTTTTTCCCTCCTTTTATAAGGACACAATAAAATAATAATTGTAAAGCTCTGCATGTGGTAAATATTCACCCAATGTTAATTCCATTTTATTATTTTATGATTCTTATTGCAAAGGGAAAGATCAGTGTATAATGAGGTCATCATAACTTTGTTGAGGTGAGAAATGTTTAGGTTAGGTTTCTCTAAGATTCAACCATAGAACTTCTAAATGCAAAATGTAACGCTACAGAGAAGCACAGGGTAACCTACAAAAACAGCACTTTTACATGACATAACTTCGTAAATTTCCCTCATCATCCCAAAGTTGTTTTCTCCCCACTTTAGCCCCAGTTTCTAACAAAAAGCCTAGAAACTTTACTGTAAAACAGAATTAGGAAAGAAAACACCCTTAGAACTTACATTAAGATATATGAGACAAGGAAAATAAGCACAGAGAGGCAAGTGCTATCAGAGAGGGAAATTAAAGGTGGCTGGTGTCATAAAATATGAAAACACGGTTTAATCAGAAGTAAGATATGGGACTTCCCTGGTGGTGCAGTGGTTAAGAATCTGCCTGCCAATGCAGGGGACACGGGTTCGATCCCTGGTCTGGGAAGATCCCACATACTGCAGAGCAACTAAGCCTGTGTGCCACAGCTACTGAGCCTGTACTCTAGAACCCGAGAGCCACAACTACTGAGCCTACGTGCCACAACTAGTGAAACCCACGTGCCTAGAGCCTGTGCTCCGCAACAAGAGAAGCCCACGCACCACAGGGGAGAGTAGCCCCCATGGGTGCAACTAGAGAAAGCCCACATGCAGCAATGAAGACCCAACGCAACCATAAATAAATAAATAGATAGGTAAGTAAATAAATAAATTTTTAAAAAAAGTAAAATATGTAAGTGAACTTAATTAGAAATACATATTATTATTTGACTTTAAAATACAAAATGAAAAATAAAAGCAATCTTACAGGGTACGTAATCAGTGAGGAATAATATGTTAGAAAATGAGTCTGATGTTGTAATTGGTGTGTGCAGTTGAAATTAATTTTAGTTAGCATACATGCAAGCAAATATGAAATCAACAAATTTAAAATATTAAACTCATAATTATAGTGTCACTGGTATGTTGCTATGAAGAAGTGAGAGATTGCTCCTTGACATGTAGTCACCCTCAGCTATCATGTGCTGTTTCTGATCAAATCAGGGAGGTATTCTGTCTACAGGTTGTTTTGGGCAATTGTGATTATATGAAGTACACCCACTCTTAAATTTTGTTTAATTAAAATTCAAGTGATGTTTTGCCTGTGTCAAACTTTCTTCCCTATCACATCTTAATTGAAAAAGGGACTTAATTTTAATTAACACATCATTGCAGGTACTCTAATATTAATGTTCACTAAACCCTTTATAAGATTCATTAACAACCATTTTGTGATGAAAGGACCCAGGAGACAGATAGAAAGTTGGGAGCTATTTTTAGTGGTTTCACTATTGATTTTACAAAATACTGAAGACAGAAGTACAGTGCCTTAGGGGACTTCCCTGGTGGTACAGTGCTAAAGAATGCACCCCCCCAGTGCAGGGGACGCGGGTTCGAAGATCCCTTGTTGGGGAACTAAGATCCCACATGACGCGAGGCAGCTAAGCCCGCACACCACAACTATTGAACTCTCGTGCCTCAACTAGAGAGGCTGCGTGCCACAAACTACAGAGCCCACGTGCCCTGGAGCCTGCGTGCCACAACTAGAGAGAGAAAACCCACACGTCACAACTAGAGAGAAGCCCGCACGCCAGAACTAGAGAGAAGCCCTCATGCCACAAGTAGAGAGAAGCCCACACGCCACAACTAGAGAGAAGCCCATGCACCATAACGAAAAATCCTGCATGCCTCAACGAAGACCCTGCGTGCCACAACTAAGACCCAACGCAGCCAATAAATAAATAAATAAATAATAAATTTTAAAAATTAAAAAAAAAAGAAGCACAGTGCCTTAGGATTCCATAGTTAGGTAGGAGTGAAGTCAGTGTTGACTTAAAAAAATGCACAACGTGACAGTTGCAAGTTAAGTTTTATTTGGGGCAAAATGAGGACTGCAGCCCGGGAGCCAGCATTTCAGATAGCTCTGAGAAACTGTTCCAAAGAGGAAGGGGGTAGATCAGTATATATGTGACTTTGGTGAAGGGGGAGTACATGCAATCGAGCACATATTTTTTTGCAGAAGGTTTCTGCTAGTCACTAGGAGCAGTCGTCACCATGAAGGATTTTAGTGTTTTTCTAGATATGAGGAGATACAAGAATTGGACTCATAAAATTGGCTCCTGAAAATATCTAACTATCTGAAGACCTGTTCTGCCTGTTTTTCCCAGAGCACAGAGTGCCTCATTTCAGCTCTCCACCCTGAACTCCTTTCAGGGGGGTGTTGAAAATCAGCAGCTGCAGCAGCACATGATTTAATCCTTTTAGAGGTAGATGGCAAGTACCAATGGTGAGTGCCAATTGTAGTTGACATCAGTCTAATAAGTAAGTAGAGAGAGAGGGAGAGAAAGGAAGAGAGTAGCTATCTGTCTATTTATCTATCTATCTATTCCTCTCTCATATGTATGTGTCTATATATAGGAAGACAGAGAGAGAAAAAATGCTAAAGCATTGTCTGACCCAAAGTTAATATTGATAGACACCAATGTTGTTGTCATATAGGCCAAGCATTCGGACTGGGAACAAAATCATGATAATTGGAATAAAATTTTGACCTATCATTTAAAATTGAATCCACATCTGTATATTACAAAAAAGAAGATGAATAATATATCCTTGGACTTTGAAGCAGGTGCTACTGCCATGCATTATTCATCTGTCCCTAGCCAACACCAGTCCATAAAGGCAATCTGAAATTACTAGGTTATTTATCTGTACGCTTCTTCTGTGCCACCATACCATCCGCTGCATCTTTGCTTCTGACATATTCTACTTGCTACTACACTCCATCTGCTTGGCTCTGTTCGGGCTATTTTTGCCTCTAGTCCAGTAGGCTAGAGAACATGTAGAACTTGGTACATGCAGCTGATGCCCCAGGACCACCCTTGTCTATTATGAAGGATCAGGCAGAACCTTCTCTCCGAAGATGAACGCATGACATATCCCATCAACTTCAGCAATATCTGTCCTTACCACATCCTATCAGAAAGATACCAGAAAATGGAGATGGACAAAATGGAAGGGGAGAAAACAAGCAAGAGGAAGGAATTCAAGGAGAGATAGTAGCATTAGTGGAGTCTTCTCAGATACTTTTTTGGTCTTCAAGAATAGACTGATGGATACTAAAATGCATCAGCTGAATTTTACAGCTGCATGATAATCAGCCTCCATGGCAACATTCAGGATCTAGCTCTGGGTCATTGACTTTCTTTTGACTTATAAACTACTCCCAACACCAAATCGAGAAAAAGAGGGGGAAAAAATTGGCTTTCTACTATGCCCTAACCAATATTGTTTCCTTGGACACCACAATTCCCCTGCTCAAATGGTGAACAGTTTGTGTTTTTTTAATTGATTAATTTATTTGCTTATTTATTTATTTATCATGAAGTAGTAGTTATGTTGGACTTTCTCTTGATGCATATTTTTAGCAGTTACTCTCTGGCTCAGACTCCATCCATTTGGATCCCTCTGCATCTTGGACATGGCCCTTCCTCATGAATTTGGAAGGCTGTTGCAGCCACTCTTCCTTTGCTTCAAGTAAAGAATTTCTGCTCAGAATCCGTGAGTTTCTGTAACTCACTTCCCATTTATCTTGTGAGGGAAAGGATTTGGACCACATGGTTTTAAGAAAAACAGTAACAACAATAGCAACAACAACAAAACAATGGGATAGTTTTCTGGACACATTACTCAATGTCAAGGCATAGGGGTATAACTAGTGTTTCTAGGGATACACAGTTGTCTGAAATGAAGACTGTCTGAAATAGACACAGAGAGACTGTCTTCTTGGACCTTTCTCTGTGACATTGTACTATCAGGGTTCTCCAGAGAAATGGAACCAAGAGAATTGTGTATATATACATGTGTGGTGTATGTAGATAGATAGATGATATAGATATATAGATATAAATATAAATATAGATACAGAATCACATGTAGATGCTATCAAAATCTCAGCAAGATTTTATTTGACAAGATTTTATTTTATAACCAAGATTATTCTAAAACTTAAATGGAAATGGTAAAGGAACTAGAATTGCAAAAGTTCAGAAAATGAAGAGTAAAGTGGGAGGAATTATGCTGCCTGATTTCAAGACTTATTATACGGGTGTGTGGTTGGAGGGATCAACACCTTGATCAATGGAAAAGAATAGAGAACCCAAAATAGTTTCACACAAGTACGTAGAACTGTTTTATCTTTTAAAAACTTCACTGAGATATAGTATACAACTCAGCAGTTAATGTATTTCAAGGTACAGTACAATGATTTTTAGTACATTCATAGATATGTACAACTGTCACCACAGTCTATTGTAGGACATTTTAATCACCTCAAAAAGAACCCTTGTATCCTTTAGCTGTCACCTCCTGCATATATTCCTGCATCTTGTTCTTTTGCTCAATGTTGTGTTTGTGTCATCCATGTAGTTGCTTAAGCTCTTGCATTTTTAAAGTTCATTTGATTGCTGTATTGTATTCTATCATGCAGATATAACCTATTTCCTCTTGTACTGGTGAACAAGTTTAGGGTCCATTTGCTATGTAAATTTTATATGCATATGTATGAGTTATCTATTGCTGCATAATAAATTATCCGCTTTGCCGTATTCTATTGGTTGGAGGCAAGTAACTAGGCCATCCTGCACTCAGAGGGGCGGATGACACAGGCATGCACATAATAAGAGATGGGTCTTTTTAGAGGCTGCCCAGCACTACATACTATACCCATTTTTAAAAAAATAAATGGAATCTCACTTTACAAATGTCACTGCAAGATTTAAAGCCTGAATAATAGGAGTTTTGCAATAGAAACTTTGCTTAGCACTGAAAGCAAGTAATCTCTAATCCTCTTAACTACCCCACAAGTATTATTGTCCTCCTTGTACAATTTAAGGAAGTATGGCTCAGCAGGGTTAAGTAATTTGCCTTTGGGAATTCTGGTATGCAAGCGAGAACATATTGCATGCTTCAGATCTGATGTTGTCAGCATGCTGTTTACATATAATAATAATAAGCATTGATTATTATAGAAAGTAAATATTGATGTTCCTCATCTTAATTATGATGGTCACCCCCTATTGCCACCAAACACAAGATACCATTGAATGACTTTCCTCTAGACTTCATTCTAGATGTATTCACAAGGGAAAAATGTACTTCATGTTTCCATATGTAATTCTACAACCTTTTGATTCTTTGAAATATCAAAATATCAAGTTGGAACCTATAATTCAATAATCTGTAGGTACTCCTAGGATAGGAGTACTAGGTACTCATAGGTACTCCAAGGATAGTACTCCTAGGTACTCCAAGGATAGTACAATTACATGATTTACTGCAAAGAGTAATACTAGTTCTGTGTAGCATTGGGCCAGTCTAGGTGCAAACTATACTGGAAATACATCCTATTAGACACCTAGACAAAAAAGTACATTTTATCTCATTGTGTTTTAAAAGTTAGAATAGAGAGAAGTCTCCTTTTCTTCTATTTGTCATTGTTTTTGTTTTCTGTTTTAAGTGGTAGATTCTCCTCTTATATAGGTATTCTTTAAAAGATGACAAAGAAGTATCTGGAATAGACAGCCACATCTGGCATTACCCATCTTATTTCATTGCTGATTGAAGGCCACAAAAGAGTGTAGGTAGATTCACAATGCATAAGTATATATTTTGGAGAACAGTTTTTCAGCTCTCAGCATCTCTTCCTTGAACAATTTTAATAACCCCCTAGCTGTACTTTTTCATTTTCATTCTTATTCCTCCAGTTTTAAATTTACTCATTAGTGAATATTTATTAACCTGCTAGGTGCTTGCTTCCAGAAATCTGTTTAAAATGCATATCTGATCATGTAATTTCTCTGCTTGGTTCCTTATCATCTTCAGGACACAGACCCAAGACTGGAATAGAGGGCTTCAGGCCTAGCTGCTCTCTCCATCTGCTACTGTAAACACATCATCGGGGCATACCAAACAACTTTTCCATCCACTACTCCATCCCATTTTACTCTGCCATGTTTTCCTTTGTCTTCTGCTTTTCTTACCTTGACACACACCAATTTTTTATTGCATTTTAAAGCTCAGACAAATTTTTGCTTTCTATTTTTCCCCATAATATTTTGTATATAACTCTATTAACAATTTTTAAGCTGTTCAATTTTTGCCTATTTTTATAACACAAATAATCATGAACATCTTACCACCACAAAAGATTAAAGCAGCATGTATGAGCCAGAGTAATCACCCAGGTGATTTACTGGGTCACCCATTAATGAAGTTCTGTGGGTCTCCACATAAATCACCTGGGTTCTAACACAGTCTTTCTTGCATCTATTGTGTAGCAATAATGTAATTTCCCTTTGGCAAATGGAACCTTTCACCTCAACCTTCTCCTAAGCTTATTGGTTCATTAGCACAAGAAGACCAAACTGGCAAGTGGATATTCTCGGATTGTAATTTGGGGGGACCATGAATATGTTTTGTGATGAAAATATTCCTCTCTTAGGATCTAGGAACTCTAAATTAGCCAAGATCATGATTTTAGGGACAAGAAGCAAAACTTATGTAAGTGACTTATTAGGTGAGTGGAACCCTCCTATATCCACCCTAAATTCCTGGATTCATATATATTATAGGGAAATGCCATCATACATTGGTCACTGGTTTAAAGAGTATTTCACATCTGTTAAACAGTATCCCAACCTTATATGGTGTTGTCTGCCAGCTGGTAGCACGACTCTTCCTTTAATAGGCCATTTCCCCATTGTAGCAACCCAATTGCCTTTGAGTGATGGAACACAGGATAGACCAGCGAACACCCTAGGTATTAAGCCCGTTGCCTACTTTCACGTAAAATGAGGTTCGCCACCATTGAAAAATGGTGTGTGAATAAGTCATTCTGTCAGTCTAAGATGGGGCTGATGGAAAAACTGAGGACAAGAAGACAAATGTGAGTTTGGAATATATTTCTATTTCTTTTCCATTTCTCCCCAAGATGGAAAAGGCCCAGTGTAGTCAACCTGTCACTAGGTGGCTGGCTGATCCCCTCTGCCCGTCAGTTCTGGGAATGATGCCATATTAGTGCTTGGATTTGACCTCTGCTATAGGCAATTTGTATCCTCAGTAGGTATAGCAGTCAGATCAGCTATGGTGAGGGGGATTTCATGTTGTTGAGCCTACATGGAACCTCTGTGACTGCCAAAGCGGCTGCTTTGTTCATGAGTCCAGTAAGCAAAACCTGGGATAGCTGAGAAAAGAGGCTCACTGACAGCCCCAGGATAAGTCCTGTTGACCATCTAGATGTTGACAGCCTGAGTCACACTGAATGCAACCTGTAAACATTTTCATGTTATACAAGTATATTCTCATTCTATTCCTATTTTGAGAGGAACCTCCAAGGACTTCTTCCCTAGACTTCCCAGACATTTATTTTCCAGTTTTATTCAATGACTATGGAAACTCAAATCAGATTTATCTCCATTGATCTAGAATTGATCTGATTATATAAATCAAGTAATATCTTAGTAAGTTTCCCATCTATTTCATCCCTATGGACTCTGTGAAAAATTAGTCATGGTCATACATCCCTGAAAGTCAAAACACTTTGATTGTAACTCTGCCCCTATGGAGTTGTTGCAGTAATTGCACCCACCTAGTTAGGAATGATAAGTGCTGCCATGTGGCATCTGCCGCTCCAGGACCATATTTATCTCACTAAAATAGAAAGCCCAAATTCATAATGATGAAATGGGATCCCAAATTCCCCTGTATCTTCAGACTAAATTAGAGACTACAGTAGACAATCAAACATAATAGAGGGTAATAAGGATGCAGATGTTCCCTTCAATAAAGTGTTTTTTAGATGATTTAGTGAGGAGAGTTTCCTCTGAGCTCCCCTGAGGTGTAGAGTCTATTCCAACATTCCCATATCCCTCAACCTTCAAGGTCCTTTCTCTACTGTATGCCAGAGAAGTTATGGAATCTCAATCTTGTTGAATTTAGTACACCGCTGAACTCAAGCTTCAATATACCAACTAAGAAAATTTTAGATCCACTCCTAAGTTGTGAATCCCTGTATTTTGACCTCCTTTGCCTAAAACCCTTAGACTCTCTTTTCCACCAACATTCTCCAGATTCCTCCTAGAGCAGAATGTAGTCATCCCCCTGGTTCATGCAGGGATTTCAGTCACCTTATGTGCCAAGGGACAGTGGAGGGTGGTACATTTGGACTGAGGTGAATCAGTATCTCCTTGTGAAGAACTTGGCCCAGGAAATGGTCATTAAAATGTCTCCATGCAATGGAGGCTAGCTTCCTCCTATGATAGAAAGGAGCTGCTTTTGCTAGGAAAGGAGGATTTGCAGTTCAAGATTCTCAGTTTCATCTGTGTCTGTTGAAATGTTCCCATCCTAAATATCAGAGTCCCCATTTATTCCTAAATTCGTAACCTTAACTTTAGCATAGATCCTTGGCAAAGGTAGTGGAGATAGATAGATAGAGAGCTAGGTAGGTAGATAGATAGATACATAGATAGATAGATAGATCAATCTATGGAAATCTCTCTTTGTCTCTGCCTCTCTCTCTCTCTCCATATATTGAAAGAGAGAGAGAAGTTCTGAAGATCAATTAATAATAATGTACAATATATTATTGTCAACATAATCATTTCATAGGGAAAGAAGTAGAATGGTGTTTTGGATTAGAATAAATAATAAAAATAAAACTAGGAGAGAAAGCCTTTGTGAAAAATGACAGATGGGGGTCATAAATGGTTTGTGTTAATAGGGTAGTGGTCTTTTCATAAGTTAATGATTTTTTAAAATTATTTAGGCTTTTAAGATATCCTATTTCCCTTTAGTCCTTTTTTCAGCTTGCAGGATCTTAGTTCCCCAAGCAGGGATTGAACCCGTGCCCCCTGCAGTGGAAGCTCAGAGTCCTAACCACTGGACCGCCGGGGAATTCCCTCATAAGTTAATGATTAATTGTATATATTCTGTGTCCCTTTTCTATTTTTTATTCCCAAGAGAGATCTTTTAGTTGGTTATGAATATGGATTTGTATTTTGTATCCACATTACAAACACGTCTCCACATCTGTCACATGTCAAACTCTTATGGTAATTTCTACAATTCATATGATGTGTGTGAAATCAGTTCTGTCACCATTTTACTTTTTGACTTTTAGATTTTGCATCTTGAAATACTTTTCTATCATCAAGTTACACATACGTGTATATTATCCTATAAAATATTTTAATACTACTGTACATATTCTTATGCTGTTACTTTTCTTGGTACCAGACCCTTAATCTCTCTCTTTCTCTCTTTTTCCCTCTCTCTCCCCCTTTCTCTATCCCTATCACTCTATCTTTTTTACTTGTGAAGGAGTACTCTAACTTTGTGTCAAGAATACTTATTGACTTCCCCATATTTTCAACAAAAATTTGAAATTCCACTTACATAATAAGTTAAATTCCTACAGATTAATTGGTCTAATTCTGAACTCTATTCTGTTCTATTGATCTATTCTTTCACTGATGCTAGAGTGGTTTAATTACTGTACCATTGTAGTAAGTTTAAAATCTGAAAGGACTACCCTGTCTCTCATAATCTTATCATAATAAAGGTTGTTTTTCACATTATCCCCTAGAGAAAATTGTCCAGGTTGTTATTGACTGTCTAACATTTGACTTTCCTTTTATTTAGCTCATTGCTTGTGTCCTTCACTGAAGTGTTCTAGTTTTTATAACAGACCCTTCACAGTTAAGTCATTTCTGATTTGGTCAAGTTTTTAGTTTTACTGTGAATGACTCATTTTTCCAGTTGCATTTTCCAATATAGCTGTTGTCCTGGAAAGCTTTTGATTTGTTTAGGTTGGTGTTTTTGTTTTTCACCTACCTACCTCCTTGAACTTTTGTTTTTTCTATGTAGAAAATGATATTAATTGAAATAAGTGATAGTGTGTTTTTTCTGCTCCAATATTCATATACTATTTATTTATCTTGTCATCCATTTATTATACACTCCATTGCCATGTTAAAAAAATTATTTTTGATAATTCTTTCCTATCTCCCCCCTCATCTGATTTTGGTCAGAATATATAAAATATTTAAGAATTTTACTTCATTAGATTTCTGGTAGAAAATCTTTATGGTATTAAGATATACGATTTGCTTCTATTTTTAGCTAATATAATAAATTTTGGCTACAAATATTGAATGTATTACTGCTTTTGGCATCTGATCGAGATCATCACATCGCATCCTTTAATCTTTTTGAATCTCTTAAAACATTAGAATAGCTTAATACTTGCTGAAATTAAGCTACCTCTACCTTCCTAGAATAAAGCCTGCTTATTGTAGTAATCTTTGAATACACTTACAGATTTGTTGATTAGAGGTCTATTTAGATTTTTAATTCTGTTTATATCAGAGTCTTGTTTATACATTTGAGTTTTTGTACTACCAGTATAATAATTTAGCATCAGGTTATGATAGACATAAAGAACAAATTAGAAGAGGTTTTCATCATATTCTATGACTTGTGACACTTTATAAAAGTTGAAGAATTATATGTTCAGGCATGCATTTGCAAAACAGTGCATAATGTGTTATACTCTACGGCAGGCATCGGGTTGAGCTTTGACATGGACTAATTTACTTATCTTAAAAGAAAATACTTGATGTTATTATTATCTCCAGTATTAGAGATAAGGATAATGCGGACTAGAGAGGCTATGTTATTTTTACATAATGTCCTTGGTGGTGCATGGATTAGAAATTTACATTGCCGCCTCAAGCAATTTTGATTTCCATTTATAACTATCCAAAAATGTAATCTTTAAAATACCTGAAATGTTTATTTGTAATATCTAATATAAGAGCCACAGTTTAAAAAATAATTAAATCATCGCCTATATCTCCACCACCTTGTTTAAGAGGTAGAATAGTAATACCAACTCTTAAAGTCTCTGTGTGTTCTTCTTTGATGTCCTTCCATCTCGTCTCCAGAGATAATTACTCTTCTGAATTTTGAGTTAATCAACCGTATACTTCACGGTTTTACCCCTATTTATTTGTTCTTAAATATTTATCCACTTGTTTTTTGTATTTTGGCTTTTATTATCAGTAGCGTCAGGAAATGTATTTCTTGGAGTATTTCCCCTTCTGTTTTCAGTGTTGCTCAGTAATTGATTATTGACTGTACCATGTTTATATATTCATTTTTCTACTGCTAATAATTTGTTTTGTTAAGAATTTTCAGCCATCACAAACAATACTCTTTTCAATATTCTTGTACATATTCTCACAGGGCAAAGATGCAAACCTTGTCTACAAGGTATACACTTGTCAAAACCCACAGAACCTACCACATAAGAGTGAACCCTAATGTAAATTATGGGTGTATCGATATTTACTCACTAACTGTAACAAATATATCACATCAATGCCAGATGTTAATAGTAGGTGAAACTAAGGGGAAAATAGGGAGTATATGAGAGCTCTCTGTAGTTTCTACACAATTTTTCTGTAAACCCAAAAGTGCTCTAAAAATAAAGTATAAATTTAAATTTTAAAATATATATACTAATAAATATGTGAAGATAGCTAGGTAGGAAGGTATATAGATAGACACCATAGACAAATTCAATAGACAGACGTTAGATTGGTAAAAGTACTTGAAACAAGATGAAATTGATATCTATAACATAGAAAATATTTTAACAAATAGGCGTTAAAATGATATAAATAATAAAATGAAGAGAGGACAAGAATATCCAATTTTGAAAAAATCCCAGTGGCCAGCATTTACAAAAATGTTCAATCTCAGTAGTAGAAAAGGAAATGAAAATTAAAACAATAACGAGATATCACTTAAACCCATCAGTTTCACAAAAAATTAAGAGTGATAGCATTTACTATTGAAAGTGATTGAGAAAATGGGTTGTCTTATATACTGTTGGGGAAAACCAATTGGTAGAGACATTTGGGTAAGCTATCTGGCAATATCTATTAAAATTAGGAATGTGCCTGTCTTTAAACCTAGGAATCTCATCCATGAAAATCTCTCTCTCAAAAATGAAAGTGTACATTATAATAATATATATGGAATATGTTTATTACATGTAGAGGGATAAAAAACTACATCTAGTGTGGTTTTCTGTTTCTGGGGAAAAGGCAAAATAAATTGTGGTATGCTTCTAAACTAGCTATTGAGCTAGAGAAGTATTAATAACATGATCCTAACTAAACCATGAAGAAGTCTCTACACATATTGGCATATGATGATATAAGTATGGAAAAACTTACGTATGAGCATATGCCATGTTGTTACCATTAGGTATAGGAAGAAGGGCCCTTATGGGTGGAGGTGGAAGGCTTCCCACTCCTACAAAAAAAATTAAAATAAGATCTTATATTCATAAGTAAGTGTATCCACTATTACAGTGTCATACAGAATAGTTTCACTCACCTAAAAATTCTCTGTGTCCTACCTATTCGTTTTTCCCCCCATCCCCACCTCAAGTCCTGGTAACCACTAATCTCTTCATTGTCTCATAGTTTTACCTTTTCCAGAATGTCATATAGTTGGAATCATACGGTGTGTAGAATTTTCAGACTGGCTTTTTTACCCTTTGGTTCATTTACTCACTCAAACCTATTCACTCACCTAGCGACATTACATTTCCTCCATGTCTTTTCATGGCTTGGTACCTCATTTCTTATTATTGCCAAATAATACTTCATTGTATTGATGTATCACAGTTTGTTTATTGATTCACCTAGAGAAGACATCTTGATTGCTTCCAATGTTTGGAATAAACTAAATAAATGAATAAAACTTCTTTAAAAATTCATATGCAGGTTTTTGAACCAAGGGGTAAAATACTCCTGGAGAGAGAAGTTTGGGAACGTCTACATCATAACTGGTCTCTCTGCCTCCACTTTATCCTGCCTCAGTGTAGCTAGTATGAACCTTCAAAATTGTGGATAAGGTCATGTCGTTCCCGTGATCAAAACCATTTCACCATACTTATAATATAATGTAATATGACTACTATAACCTTGAAGTCTCTACCTGATCCAAATCCCAACCCATTCTTCTCCCCCACTGCCTACCACTGAGGCAAAGACAGTATCTGCAGCATATACGACCAAGTACAATACAATTCTAAACATTTAAAGGATTCCTACAAATCAATAACAAAAAGACCAGCAATCCAATAGAAAATATCACTAGGAGATTTTAATCAACTCCTTAAAAAAAACCAAAAAGATTATTCAAATGTTCGAAAAACATAGAAAAAATGCTCAATTTTATTTTTAAAAAGGAGGAATTTAAATAAAAATGAGAAGACATTACACATCTGACAGAAAGGCTAAAATTACAAACATTGACAACACCAAGAATTTGTGAGGAAATGGAACATCAGAACCCTTATGTACTACTAGCAGGATTAAATAATATGTACAACTACTTTATTAAATGTTTTGGCAATATCTATTAAATTTGGACACAACCATACCCTATGAGTCAATGTTTCCACATCATCCTATATCCCTAAAATTTTACGTGTGTGTGTGTGCATCAAAATATCTATGAAAGAATACTGATAGCAGCAAAGCAGCATAGGATGGATAAATACACTGTAGTGTACTCATTCTATGGAGTACTATACAACGAGAAGGAATGGGCTAGTCAGATGCAGTAACACGGATGAACACCTTCAATATAATGTCAAGCAAATGAATCTGCAAACAAAAGAACATACATGGTCTATTTCCATTGTTTGGAGTTCAAGAACAGGCAAAACTCATTTATGGGATAGTAGTGGGAGATAGGCAGGAGGAACTAGGTAGGAATTGGAAGGGACATTAAGGAGGCTTCTGGGATACCAATCATGTTCTGTTTCTTCATTTAGGTAATGGTTTACTGGTGTGTTCATTTTTTGATAATTTATCAAGCTTTATGATTTTGTGCACTTTTCTGTAGATAGATAGATAGATGATAGATAGACAGATAGATAGATAGAAAAACGTTTGTATGCTCAGGCCACTCAAGGTAGCTGTTCTCTTGCTCTCTGTATACCCCCTGCCTGACCAGCATCCGCTTCACCTACACCCTCCTCACCTGACTTACACACTTGCCCCTGCCCCAGCTGGTGATTGTTCTTATCAAAGGGGAGGCGAGGGGTGTGCCCCTCTGCTGATTTCCCTGGTAACCAGTGAGCCAAGCTGATGTAATCCCCCTATAACTGGTAACCTCCCCCTGCCCCTGAGAGACTGTCGCCCTGTCCTGCCGTCTGCCACATATGGTGGGGTGTCGCTCCAGGACCTTGCTTCAGACATGTAAGATTCCCCTGTCCGTTAAACCACTGATGTCTCTGCTGCTGACTCCAGGCTCTTTCTTCAGTCTTGAAGCTGGACAGGTACAGGGCTTATAGGCCTGCAGGGTACAGCCCAACAACGTCAAAAAAACAAAATAATAAATTAGAAGAAAATCAATGTAATCCAACAATATGCCATACAGTATTATAGAGAGAATAATTTCAAATATATGACCCCTAAATAACTTGAGTATATACGTCTCTTTCCTTTTCCTTTTCAATACTTGCTAATTTCTCTATGATAATTTTGTGTTATTTTTATAATTTTTGAATACACTACTAACCACAGACATGTTTTTTGCATGATTGCTTCTTTTGAAGACCAGAAAGGGAATCACTAGTGAATACTCACCTTCTAAAGCTTTAGTGAAATCTGTTGGAGGGATATCATCCTAAAATTATTTATTGGAACCAGATGTTTGTATTTCTAAGCCTATGGTCTTAGCTACGTATTTAATTTCTGTAGTTTCTTGTCTTTATTATTTCTGAATATAATTTTTTTTTACCGAATTGTTGAAAGGATTAAGAAAGGAAGCATTCTGAAGAACCTGACATGTCGAACGTAAATACCTTTCCATGCTCACCCATCGTCTCTTTTCTTGACAGGAAAGAAAGTTGCTAGCTCTCAAAAACCACACGGCCAGGGCATTGGGCTATCTTTTAATTTTAATCAAAATTCAGTAATCTATAGCTTGATTGATTTCATACAACCATATACATCGGCACAGGAGGCCTGAGATCAGACTGGAAAGAAAGTGCGCTTAGAGAGCATTTATTATCACAAGGAACTCAAGATACAAGTAGATTGAAAATAACCATTCTCTGCAATCATCAAAAACCAACACACCAAATCAATATGCCACTTCAAGTCTCCTGTAAAAGGAAAATTGTTAAATGGAGTTCAGGAATTCCAAATTTATGACAACATCAATGATAACAATTGGTTACTAAATCTTAAACAGCAAATGGTTAGCTGGTTATTTATTTCGAAGAGACACATTTTGGATTCCACAATGTATTTGAAGCCACTGGGAAATCTCTCTTGTATCGAGTTTGTTTTGCAGAAGGCCTTTATTTCTACTTTCTCTTAGGCTTTGGGGATCAGGTCTTATTTCAAAATCCAAGTTGGCAACTCAGTAAAAGGCAAGATGTCAGCACTTTCCAATAGACTAGAAGAAAACTAAAGCAAGGCACTCGGGGGGCGGGGCAGAGGCCGGGGAGGAACTCTCTCAAGGTTTCACTTTTCAGTTTGCCTTAGATAATCCTTGAAAAGTTCAGATGCTTACTGGAGACTTATTTGAGGGACCTTAAGGGACTCCAGGATTCCTCTGGAAGCTATTTTCTGCAAGATGGTTAATATTTTCTTCTTTCTCAACACAAATAATGCCAAAACATTTTTTTTTCTTCTCAAGCAAGTTCTGTTGGACTTTTCTTTACAGATAGATTCTGGAGGGGTGAGAAAACATTCTAACAGAGTGAAACTGGAGACAGTGTGTGAATTTTTAAATAATTTAATTAATATGTTTTCCAAAACAAGCTATGGGTTAGAAAGAATATGTTTATAATTGCATTCTAATTACTACATTCTTATTTGTAACTTTGGAGCCTTTTGCTAGAGATATATCACCAGGCAGGCATGAAAAATGGAAGCAAACAACATTCTATGTTATTTTATATGAACATTTTATTCTCAGACTTTTTAATATACTCTCTGATATTTGTTTTCATACATGAGCGCATTTTGAGGAGGGCATTATGACCCAAGTAAGAGACAGACACAGAAGATCACAAATTTTGATTCTCAGTGTATGGTTCATGTTAATTTCTCCTGGAATGAAAAATCACCAAAATGTTTTGATTTATCTTATTCCTATCACCTGCACAGGCTAGAAGAAACTTATTCAGATCTAGAAATATAGGATATCATCATTATATCAATATCCTTATATCCGTTATATCATATCAATATCCCTGCACGATCTAAGATTAACATAGAATTACCATCTAGTCTATACCTAGTAGCTTTTGTTATATAACAAAACGCCACAAAACTGGTGGTTTAAAACAACTGTTTTATTTAGCTCACAAGTCTGTGGGTTTGGTGGTTTAGTCTTCTGGTCCAAGCCACTTGGCTGATCTCTGCTGGCCTGTCACATGTGTTTGTGGTCAGCTGGGGAGTGGGCCCATGACAGGGTGATCTGGGTTGGCCTTACTCATATGTTGGTGGTTGAGAAGCTACTAACCATGGTGACTTGGTTCTCCTCCCAATGGTCTTTTGTCTTGTAACAGATTAGCAGAAGCTCGTTTTACATGGTGCTCTCAGAGAGCATCAAGAGAAAAGGTCCAACATGAACAAGTACTTTTCAAGTATCTGAAAGCCACATGGTCAAGCCCAGGGTCGGTCCATGTGTGAGATTACAGAAGGGGTGATCACAGGGAGGTGTGAATGAATTAGGGGGGTGGCATTACTGCAGTATCAACCACATAGTTCCCTTGCTTCATTTCATAGATACTAAATTAAGATGCCAAATTCTACACTATTTGGAAGACATAGTTATGTGATACTTTTGCCTGACTATCTCCTTTCACCTCTGTCCTGGTTTGTTGCTCAGTCCTTGTACAATTTAAAAAATTTTGTACTTCTTTTATAGCAATGTTTATGTTTGTCTTCCTTACAAGGTTCTTAGTTCTTTGAGGAAAAGGATCTTAATTTAGCACATAATAAGCATAGCATCAAGTAAATGAATAAATAGATGAACTAATAAGGAATTAGTTGGTAATCACTTTTCTCAAAGGGATTTCTGTGTGGTGAAAGGACAAACAGGTTGCCGCTTAATTTGTAGAGTTCCTGTGTAGTAAAGAATTAACCTTACCCCCCAAAATTTCTGGCCTTTGCCCTCAGCTCCTGTGAAGTAATCTTTAGACCTGTGGAATGTCCTGCCTGATAAAAATGTCTTTATTTACCTGGGGGCCTTGGACCACACTGGGCAGTGGACAGTTTACGGTGGGGTCTGCTCCATGGCGTATCTGCTCTACTTCTGGAATAGTGAGAGACTCAGCCACATGGAAAGTTGACCATGTTTACATGATCAAGCGCCAGTAAAGATTCTGAATATCAAGACTCGAGTGAGCTTCCCTGGTCAGCAGTACCCCAAGTATGCTGCTCCGCATGTTTGCTGGGAGGAATCTGTGCTGTCCATAACCTCGTGGAGAAGGGATAACTGGAGGATCCATGTTTGGAATGTCCCTGGACTCTGCCCTAGGCGCTTTTCCTCTTGGCTGATTTTTTTTTTTTTTCCCCTGCACCGCGCGTCTTATGGGATCTTAGTTTTCCGACCAGGGATGATCCCGTGCCCCCTGCAGTGGGAGCACGGAGTCCCAACCAATGGACCACCAGGGAACTCCCCTCTTGGCTGATTTTAATCTGTATCTTTTCAATGAAACAAAACATAACTGTAAGTATAACAGCTTTTGATTAGTTCTTCAAGTCTTTAGCAAATCATTCAATCTGAGGGTGGTCTTGGGGACCTCTGAATTCTGCAGTCGGTGGTGGTGATTCTTTTTGGACTGTACTGTAAATCTTAAGCTGAAGCACTATTTTCCCAACAAATATAGTGAACATTTCCCAAACTCTTTTCAAAACAACTAGTCTCCTGTAATCTGCTAATAGATGTACTTTGAAAAAAAGGGTCTGTGTCCAAATTTGGCCTTAAAGCCATAGCAGCAAGACAGATAAAGTCCCTGCTGTCATGGGAATTACACTGTAGTGAGCTCCTGTGAAGTAATCTTTAGACCTGTGGAATGTCCTACCTGATAAAAATGTCTTTATTTACCTGGGGACCTTGGACCACACTGGGCAGTCAACAATTTATGGTGGGATCTGCTCTATGATGTATCTGCTCTACTTCTGGAATAGTGAGAGACTCAGCCACATGGAAAGTTAACCATGTCAAGAATATCAGAGAGGGTTATAAAGGCTATAAATTTAATAAAACAGGATAATCTGAAAAGATCAACTGCTACAGGTGCTGATAGGAAAGAATATTTAGAAAGAGTAGCTGGGAAATGTGTGTCTGAGGATGCGATATTTTTCCTGCAATCGGAAGACAGTTAGGGACCAGCCATGCCAATATGTATGGCAAGAGATTTCAGGAGGAAATGTTGCTGAAGGGTCAGTGTGGCTGGATTCTAATGACAGGGGGGCAGAGTTCGGTGGACCAGGTCAGAGATGTGAGGAGGAACCTAGTCATTTGGGAAATTGGTTCTCCTGGTGTGGGCCAGTCATCAGCATCACAGGGGAGCTTACCAGAAATGCAAATTCCCAGTCTGATCTAGACCTACCAAGTGAGAAATTCTGGTGGTGCATCCCAGCAGTCTATGTTTTAACAGGTTCTCCAAGTAATTCTGATGCATGTTTCAAATTTGATTACCACTGATGTAGGTTCTTGAAGCCCCAGTAAAGATATAGTTTTATCTGAAATACAATAAAAAGTGATAGAACCATTGAATGGCTTTAAGCACAGAGACAGTAAAATTTGATTTGTATTTTAAAATCACACTTCAATGGCTGTGTTATAGCTTATAGCAGGGGGCCTGAAGAGAATTGGGGAAATCAATGCTGGTGGTGCTGCCATCATCCAGGTGAGAAGATACAGGGTAAAGTGCTGCTAGAAGATAGAGAAGGGATATGGGATACAGTTTGCAATTAAATATAAAATTGATTAGCCTTTAAATGAAGGACTTATCAGAGCTTCTTTGACCCTCAGTGCAGTGTGAACCTCTAAAAGAATAGTGTAATATGGGATTGATCCCCATTTGCATTTCACCATGGGACCCTTTATCTTCTATGCCGTTACACATTTATAGAAAATCTCCTAGGATGCTTGCTTCCATGGAAAAGAAACATGGTTTGGAAAACAGTGCATTAGTGCTAAGAGAGAAAGAAGTCAAATACTTTATAATTAAAAAAGTCATAACTATATAACTTGCTTTAAAAATAAATGTAGTTTTCAAGAATATTCAGCCGCTACCAGGCTAACCAAGTGGTTTTCTAATAAAAGTCCCACTTTGGTGAATAGATAAGAGTTTTGCCTTTTAAAGAACATCTCCAAGAGAGCTGCCCGCTCTGTAAATCATAACTACAGTTATTCTCTGCCCAAATGGTCATTTTAAAATATGCAAAAGCACTATAATCAAATTAGAAGGAATTATATTTACTTTACATATATATTTTTATAATTTATTTAGCAAATCCCTCAAAAAAATAAGAGGTGTTTGGCCCAGGTGCAAATTATAATTTTTAATTTAGTAAAGTATGGTTTTGAAACCCTTTATTATGTGAATGGTCAATCTATTCTGAGATTTTAAAGGATCAAGTCACCTTCTGATGAATGGCATTAGCAAAGCAATACTCGATATGCTCCAAAATTAGCTGGAATTCATCCTTTTTTTTTTTAATGACAGGGAATATAATTTAGAAGTGTCAGACCCAGAAAGTTCACGTTCTCATGAAAGTTCCCTGTGAAGAAAAAGATGCGTTCACTCTGGACTCTTTTGGCAGAAGGCCTGAGGCATCACCATTTTTCTGAACTTGTATAAAAGTAGTTTTTAAAAATCTGTGAACAACTTCAATATTGAGGTCTTTTCTGACGCTTACACTTTTATACTGTCAGTAGTTTCGTCTTTCCTCCATTCAGCAGGGTTTCTTTTTTTTTTTCTCTTTGTGAATTTTCTTTTGAAAATGCTGAGCTATTATCAAGGTGCAGTAAACAGAACTCTCCTATGAAGAATGCCTGTTCCAAGCAGGCCCCTAGGCCTTCAGAAAGGACAGTGGAACAAAACCCACTCATTATCATTTCTCAGACTGAACCGGGTGAAATGTGACAAAGCACACTTGTGGAGAAGCTATCTGAACCAAGCACTTCTTTTCACGGGTAGGGCATTTGACCCCAGGGAACGACACAAACAACGAACGTATTTTTTTCCTCCTTTGCTTATATTTACAGAGTAATTTAAAAATAGATTACAGAAAGTTTGAATATTCTAGAGTGGCTGGCTTTCCTAGCTGAGCTCTTAAAAGCACTCCAGATTGTTAACAATCATAATTATACCTTCACTCCTGGATACCAGAAATAATAGCACTGTTAATACAATGATATCCTTTTACTTCAGACTGACACTTGCACAAAAATGTAGGAGGTTAAACTGGGACTTTAAAATGGACACTGATGATTGTTGTGTTGAAATTGACATAGACAATATCGAACATGGGTATAATAAGATGTTGTTTTAGTGCAGAATAATTTGAGAATCAACTGCAAAGAGAGCTGACCACTCATGAATACTTGTTTGACGATGCAGTTAATATCAAAATGAACTAAAATTTTGGGGAAACCTTCAAAGAGTTCAAACATTAATGGTGCTTTTTGTCACTTGACTCTCTGAGACAGGTGTTTCAATTCCTCTTCACAAAATTTCTGTGTATTCAAGACTTACATGTTAAAAGAAAAAAAATCGTCAATATTTAGGTTTCCTTAATTCAAAATTTATACTTGTCTTGGTGTGTAAATAACTTGAAACTTAAAAAAATAAGTTTTCAATGAGCCTGCTGCTTTGACCATGTGTTAGACTTAGAAGTGGTTGTGGTGGGTGTCTTCTGTTTACCTTCAATCCCTCCCATCCTTCATACCCCTCCCCACACTCATTCTTACAGATTCACACACACACACACACACATACATGCTTTCTTTGGATTTACTCCTATCTCTACCACAGTAAGTGCACCCAACTAATTCACTACTGTTGACTGGTACAGAGGTGGGTACAAGATCAAGGGGGGGTCAGAAATCTTCCCCGGGATTTTTTATTTCCCAGATTTGAACTGGAGCTAAAGATGCTATTCTTCTATAGTGATAAAGCCTGGAGCAGGAGATTAATAACTCGATTGTTTTTTCATTTTCATTACCATTTGTAAGAAAGAATTCCAATATATTTAAGTGAGTGTGCGGAGAAAAGCAGAGATGAGAGAGAGAAAAGGAATGAGACCTCCCCACACCTCACTTCCTGCCAACTGCCTGTGGTTATAAGAGATATCACAGTATCTTTTCAATAATTCCTGATATTTGCTTATCCCAGCTAAAGTTGGGCTTCTGTATATTCCAACCCAAAGAGTCCTGGCTAATCCAGTAAGAAAAAAAATGCTTATTTCTGAATGGAGGGAAAACAGATTTTGGTTTCTGAAGGATCTTAATTTGAATACCAGGTCAATAATTTGATTGGCTATGTCTTTTGGGGTAAACTACTTTTCCCTCTATACCTCAGATTTATCTTTGATTACAGAAAAAATAGGTATAATAGTACCCAGTTTACTGTAAAGACTAATATATCACAATGCATGAAAATTTGAAATATGGTTCCCTTTCCCTTTCTTATCTAGGTATTTCTAAAACAAACTATTGCAAAAAAATGAAACAAGACATTTATGGTAGAGGAAGAATGGAAGTGATAATTTTACATCTATTTCTTATTGATTTTAATGATAGGGCAGTTTTCTTATAAGTTGACAAGCACCTATTAGAATGCTCCCAATGATAATGATATTGTTTACTCAAAATTAAATGTCACTGGGTGCAAGTTCCAATAAAAGTTTGAAGATATCATATTCAGATACACAGAAGTCTATGGAATGACTTGCTAAATGAACCACCAACAAGCAATGGAAGAAGACAACCCAGGAACAAATAAATATGTACAGTATTTTGGAAAAGGAAAATTCCAAGTTTAAAGTGAATGAATAGCCATGCGTGGAAACTTTGTTTCACATTCAGCTCCAACTTTCAGGCTTGTGCAGCAAACTCCCAGGTTAATATTTTCTGCTAATTGTGATTTGCAGGTTGACCTTGTATATTTCACGGAAGCTCTCCCTTACCTCCCTTGGCTTTCTCCACAGAACACAGTTAGAAAGCTGGACACCACCCCGGGAAGATGAATGAGCAGTGGGGCATATTCTTTGTCAGACAAGGCTGTGTGAAGGATGGGGAAGAAAGCTCCATTCACTAGGCACTTAGCTTGAAAGCACGAGAGACAAAAGAATTGATTCTGATGGGGAGTGGAGTGTTAGACCCTTTGTTTGATGACAGAAAAACCTTTCTTTAGAGATAACATGACACTCATGGGTGGATATCATGGAGAGCAGGGCCCTTGATAAACTGATTCCTACTGTAAACTGTGATATAATGTCAATTACAGGTATATCAACTTACCTCAGCACTTCACTTTATAGTGTATAACATCCTTTCTCATACCTGAGTTTAGTTCACCTCCAGCAGCCTGGAGTAATAAGTAGGTCAGGAAGTAAAGCCTCAGTTATCTCAGAGGGCTTATATTTTTTGCCCAAAGTCACAGCCAGTGAGTGTTGAGGCAGGGTTGAAAGCCAGGCCTACTAGATACAGCCAAATTTTGCTATCATCTCCCCATGCTGTCCATGCATGCGAGCACCTGTGAGTCAGGCCACCCCAAGAAACCCTGGGATGGAGCGTGGTTAATACTCTGTCTTCTTCCATAGTGTTTTCTTTCACAGTTTTATTTCTTCTTTTTTCCCCCCTGTATTCCTGTTTAATTTACATTCCTTCTCTCCCTTACTCCCCTTACACTACTGCATTATTCTCTACTCTAAATGTATATATTAAAAGTATTTTAACAGCTGTACTACCACTGCTTTTCACAACAATCCTGTAATGGAAGAAAAAATTTCAGCCCCATTTACCTGTGAGAGAAGCTGATATGCAGAGATGTTCTACAGCCACGCAGGGCAGGAAGGCAGTATCAGGACCAGGTTCCCAGATGCATGAAGACAGGCAGAACCTTAGTGCCTTTCACTGTTTTAAAGCCTTGATAAGAAAACCAGTTTCACAGCCAGAAAGCAGGTTGTCAATGTGTTTAAATCCATCCACCCACCCATCCATCTATCACCATACATATCTATCCAACAGAGAATGTTACTCTTGACTCTGAAGTGACAGAGGTAAAAAGATCCAATGGTCCCTGCCGTTAAAGAACTCATAACATGTTATGTGAGACACACTCTGGCAGATCCTATGGGGGAAATAATGAAGAATGAGCCACTATTCTAAAGAAGTGTGCCCCTAAGGTGGAGATGCGCAGGTGCACTTATTAATGGGGAGGTCATTCGAGTTGAATGACCAAGACTTGATACCAAAGTTCTTGAACTGTGTGTGACTTTGGCAAGTTATTCTCCTTGAGATTTTAGGCAGAGGAAATAACATATTGGGGAGGAAGGGTATTTGGGTCAACAACTACATTTAAGTATTATGAGAGTTCTAGCTCTTCCATTCTTTTCTAATTGATGTTACATAAATTCTCTCTCCTAGCTCCTATCCCTACCCGCTGCGCGCCCAGAATATGGAAACAGACACATTTTATATTAAGTTTACATGCATGAATAATATCTGCAATAAAAGCTATTAAGTCCACTGAATTCAGTATTCCCAGACCATTTTTATATTGCCCTTTCTGCTAATTGGTGCCCAAGGAAATGGATGTGACACAGCATCTGGAAAATACAGCAGAAAACCAAACAAAACTAACTGCAGCAAAAAACATGGTTTAAACAAGAAATTAGTTACCTTACAGAGTCTTCTTTAGACATACTATATTTATTGACATGCTAAATGAGGCCAAGATGAGCAAGGGAAATACTGATTAAGAGAATAGAACTGAATTTTAAATTCCAGTTTTTAAAAAAAAGAAGAGCTAATAAGAATTAATGGTGTTGAAGGAATCGATGAGAACTAGTAATCTATTTTTAAATAGTGCAAAACAATATGACTATGTATTAGATTGCTGTAAGTGAGCAAATAAATAGGAAATAAGGTTTACATTTTCTAGGAAATTGTAAATCTTGACAGTGAGTTTCAAGGAAAACTTCTTTTGCCAAAATGTCTACATTTTATACTGATATGTCACATTGTTGGCCCTGCCCCACCCCAAACACACAACTCTATCCATTGTCATTTTGATTTGGGTCATGATTAACACCAAGAAGAAATCCCTAAGAATGTAAACATTTTAACCAGAGCTTCCTACAAGTATAAGTAGTTCTGCCTAGGCTTTAGGAATAAGTCGACTGGAGCTAGAGATATTTAGCCTGGAAAAGAGAAGATTAGGGGAATATAGTAAGTATGTTTTAAAAAGTGAAAGATTAGCCTTTGGAAGAAAGATGAGTTTTGTAATTTGGGACATCAGAAAATAGAATCAGCACCAGTAGATAAAGGTAGAAGAGAACAGTGTGGTTCATAAAAAGGAAGAACTGTCTAATAATTAAGCGTGATTGGAGCTGAATGGCTTGGACGTGGCCAGTTCCCTGTCCTTGGAGACGTCTTTGCAAATGCTCAGTATCCACTGAGTTGGAGTGTATGAGAAGAGATTAAGTGACAGATGGAAGAGTAAACTAGAGCAGCATTTTGAAAACTGTGGGCTATACCACATTAAAGGATGTGGAATCAAATTAATGGATCTTGCACAGCATTTTTAAAGGAATATGTTAATTGTTTTTACAAAAAGTAGTCATTCATGTTTATTGCAGATAATATACAAATATAGGTAAATTTAAAAAATAATCCAGAAACAGTGTTATAGAGAAAATCATCTTAATCACTGTACTTTCTTTTAACACATTTCTGTCTTGTAGATATATGTCTAAGCATATCTATTACCTATTTATATATGTAGGTGTGCATATTAAATGCATATTTAAATGTATGTATACATTTCTAAATACACTTTTTAAAAAAAATTTTTTTTATTGACTGCACCGTGCACCTTGCCGGATCTTAGTTCCCCAACCAGGGATTGAACTCAGGGCTGTCAGTGAAAACCCGCAGTCCTAACCACTGGACTGCCAGGGAATTCCCAACATTCGAAATATATCGTTTTCTTCACATGTTTGGAGGGCTAAAAAGCCCTATAAGATATTTTAAATTAATGCCGCCCTGGTAAAAATGTGGCAAGTCCTGTGCTTTGCACTCTGCATATATTGTTTTGCCTAGTTCTTCTATCCACAGTGAGGTAAATATTATTATGCCCAGTTTACAGATGAGGATGCTGAGGATTAGAAAGATTAGTTTTGTTATCTGGGTCATGTTATCTGGGTGATTTATCAAAGTCAAACCAATAGTGTCTGGCCTGGAATTTGAACTAAATGTGTTCTAAACCACTGGCTGTAGTGCCTGGGGTTTGCCGGGAAGGGAAGCGGAGTCTGCAGGCTGGAGCCTGCAGGGTGTGTTTTGTGGCTTCGCGTATATGCGCGGGCGGGGGGCTGCTGATGGTAAATACAGGTCCACATGGAAGGGCAGTAGGAGCATGGGCTGGGATGCGCTGAGGGTCGCGGTGGCCCAGAGAATGGCAGAATCAGGTCTGACAAGCTTCTCCCGTCACCCCTCGTCCAAGAGGAAGCCAAGTCTCAGAGGATCTCGCGAGTTTTTAGGAGGCTGGCGGGATTGGCCTGGGAGGAGAAACACCTGGGTGCCGCCCGTGCCGAAGGCTGCTCCTCCCAGACTGCTTAGAAGGAAGTCCGGCTCACACCACCTACCAAGCAAACACCTCCTGTGGCTGCTTCCCGTGCTGCCGTCCGCAGGGCGTCCCGGCAGCGGCCTGTTGCCCAGCCCTCCCCAGCTGTCGAGGATCTGGCTCTGACCGGCGGCTGTGCGGGGGCGGTACCATCTAAGGCCCGAGTGGGAGAGTGAACTGCTCGAGCTTGGGCTGCAAGTCTATTGACTTCTGGGAGGCGAAAGGGCCAGGGCAGCCCCCCAGGCTGCTGGTGTGGGCCACTGGAGGCCCCAGCTGATGTCTGCCAGGTCCAAGGCTGCAGCAACCTGAGCGGGCCGTGCCATTGCACGTCCTCCGGGCTGTTGTTCCTCTGCGCTGCGCCCAGAAGCAGTGAGGGGCCTAGGAGTTGTCTCCGGAGACCATAGCTGCCTGTTCCTGGAGCGTTTCCCCTGAAGAAGAGCCTCAGGTAATTGCTCTCTCTTTCTGGAAATGTAAATTCGTTCAGTTCCTATGGAAAACAGTGTGGAGGTTTCTCCAAAAATTAAAAATAGAACTGCCATGTGATCCAGCAATTCCACTTCTGGGTATATGTCCAAAGGAAATGAAAATAGGATATCAAAGAGATATATGCAACCCCATGTTTATTGCAGCATTATTCATAGTAGCCACCATAGGGAGACAACCGAGGTCTCCATCAATGGATGAATAAAGAAGATATGTATGTATACATATAATGGAATATTATTCAGCCACAATAAAGAAGTAAATTCTGCCATTTACAATAATATGTATGAACCTTTGGATCTTGAAGCCGTTATGCTAAGCATCAAGGTAAGACAGAGAAAGACAAATACTGTATGATATCACTGATATGTGGGATCTAAAAAAGCAGAACTGGTACCAGAGGCTGGGGGCGGGGGTAGGGAAATTGGGGCTGTGTTGTTTAAGGGTACAAACTTGGAACTGGTAGATAAATAAGTCCTGGAGATCTAATGCACTGCATACGGGTTATAGACAACAATACCGTTTTATAAACTTCGAAGTTGCTTAAGATGCTAGATCTTAATTGTTCCCAATACAAAAAAGAAATGATAATCACGTGAAGTGATAGAGGTGTTAGCTAATGCTACTGTGGTAATCATATTACAGTATAAAATTGTATCCAATCAGGACGTTACTCTTATACAATGTTCTATGTCGATTATATCTGAATAAAGATAAAATTTAAAAAAATTTTGAATGTGTATAGATCAGTTATGCACCACAGACTGTATTAAACTCATTTTTAATACTTCGATGCCAGTGTTGAACTTGCATTCTAAGTTTTTCACCACCTGGAAATTAAATTATTTGGATATTTATCCCATCTTGGCCTCTAACCAGTTGTGGGACCTAAGATGAATCATTATGTTTCTACAGGTCTCTGTCTATCAGCATTGTATTGGCCAGGGCGCTCCAGAGAAATAGAACCAATAGTAGAGAGAGAGAGGGAGAGAGAGATTGGGAAAGAGAGGGAGAGATTTAAGAGAATTTTTAATATGGTGTTTGGCTCACTCGGTTATGGAGGCTGAGAAGTCCCACAGTACACTGTCTATAAGCTGGAGAACCAGGAAAGCTAGTAGTATAATTCAGACGGAGTCTGAAGGCCTGAGAACCAGGCTCCTTTGTCTGAGGGCAGAAGAAGGTGGATGTCCCATCTCCAGAAGAGAGAAAAAGAGAATTTGCCCTTCCTTTACCTTTTTGTTCTATTCCGGTCCTTAATGGATTGGCCTGTGCCCACTCACATTGGTGAGGGTGACCTTCTTTACTCAGTTTACTGATTCAAATGCTTCTGGAAATACCCTCACAGATATACCTAGAATCATGTTTTACCAGTTATCTAGGCATCCCTTAGCCCAGGCAAACTGATACATAAGATTAACTATCACAAGTGTTTTGTTTTGTTTTTTTAAGGTATAATATCTAATGCAGTAAAAGTCACCCTTTCTAGTATAAGTTATGTGATACTGACAAATGCATGAAGCTGCGTGACCACCACCGCAATTAAGATACGGAAAAGTTCACCTGCCAAATTCCCACATGTCCTTTTGTAGTGAACCCTTCCCCCCCACCCCCAGTCTGGCAACCACTGTACTGTTTTCTGTCCCTATAGTTCTGCTTTTGCAACAATGTCATAAATGGTATTATGCAGAATCATACTGTCAGTAATCTTTTGTGTCTGGTTCCTTTCACTTTGCCTACTGTTTTGGGAATCATCAACATTGTCTCATGTGTGAATAATTTGTTCCAGTTTATTGCTGAGCAGTATTCCATTATTGTACGGATGGACCATGGTTAGTTTATCCGTTCTGTGCATGAGGAACACTTAGATTGTTTCCAGTCTTTTGCATGGATGACATTAGATCTGCATTCCACCCAGGAAAATGTAGGAGTTCCTGTTGTTCTGCATTTTTACCATTGGTTGGAATTATCAGTTTATTATTATTTTTTCCTTTTATTTTAGCCGTTCTAATAGATGTGTGGAGGTGGTTTATTCTGGTTTTAATTTGCATTTCTCTAATGACTAATGATGCGGAACACTTTTTCATTTCCCTATTTGTCATTCATATAACTGCTTTGGTATAGTTTTTGTTCATATATTTTACTCATTTAAAAAAATGTGCTTTATTTTATTATTGAGTTTTCAGAGTTCTTTATATACTAGATGCAGGTCCTTTAATAGTTGTATAATTTGCAAGCTTTTTCCCAGTATGTGGCCTATTTTTAATTCTCTTAACAGTGTCTTTTGAAGAGTAGCTGTTCTTAATTTTACTTAAGTTCAGTGTATAAGTTTTTCTCTTGCGCACCTCACTTTTGTGTTATATCTAAGAAGTCTTTGTTCAACTCAAGGTTAAAAAGATTTTCTCCTGTGGTTTCTTCTGAAAGTTATATAGTTTCAGGTTTTATGTTTAGGTTTATGATCCATTTGGAAATAATTTTTATATAAGGTGTGATATATAGATTGCGATTCATTCATTTGGCTTATGAATATTCATTTATGCCAGCACCATTTGTTGAAAAGACTATCATTTTTCCATTGAATTACCTTTGCACTTTTGCAGAAAATGAATTGATCATACATGTGGCTCTATTTGTGGACTATTTATTTATACCATTGATCTATATATCTAGCGTTTTAATGGAATAAATATACTAGAAAAATAAAGAAAAGAGAAATGAAGGAAAGGAAATAAAACATGAGAGGAAAGAAGGAAAGGGAAGGGAAGGGAAAAGAAAGGAAAATATAAGTATGTATCTTTCCTGGTAAGGGCAAATGTTATTTCATGAAACTTCTTGTTCAGTTAAATGTGTGTGTATGTGTGTGTGTGTGTGTGTGTCTACTGAATCATCCTGTATAGTACTTTTGAGGTTTCAGTCACAACTAGGGAAATACTGAATTAGATGTCTTTTTCTCCTCTCATCTGAGATCTCTAAGATTGATGCCTTAGTGGTTTGATCTCATTCTGGCTCTTCCCCCTCACCTGTAAATACATTGCATGAAAGATAAACAGCTGAAATGATAGAATATTTAAGATTTGAATATATTTGAGATAATGGAAATTGGTAATGTGCTCAATAAGGACTATATTCTCATTTAGAAAATCCTACCCATGTTGTACATGTATGCCCTTAGGAAAATTAACCCCATCCTTTTTATTTGTTTTCTGCGATCAATCGATCCATCGATAGATAATCTCCCAGTTCTACTTTTGTTCTCTTCAATGGTTCATGAAGTTTGCAATTCCTTCTGCCTTTCCCTCAACATATGTGTTCCCCTTCTTCTACAATAACTGACTTCATGATTAGACAAATGTCATTTAGGAAAAAAAAATGCATTCGTGTGTGTCAATGTGATTATGTTCTTACTGATGGTATATAGGGTGAAGTGTCATGTGACAGATTCAGAGCTTTTTGATTTATTTTTTCCTTGAATGAAGTACTGTCATGAATACTATGCTCTGTTTCATTCTTTCCTTTTTAATCTTTTCTAGTGACTGGATTGAGCATGCAAGCTTGCAAATTTGAAGATGAAGCTCACACCCACCAGTGCTGAAAGGAGCCTGAGTTGCTGAGAATTTCGTAGAGTGAAACTGTCATTCCAACTACTGGCAGCATAACACTGTTCATTCAGGTAAGGAACACTCAGCTTAGATCCTGTTTTTTAAAATTTATTTTATTGAAGTATAGCTGATTTTTGATGTTGTGTTAGTTTCTGGTGTACAGCAAAGTGATTCAGTTATTCATATATGTATGTTATATATATAATATGTATTCTTTTTCATATTCTTTTCCATTATGATTTATTACAGGATATTGAGTATAGTTCCCTGTGCTATACAGTAGGACCTTGTTGTTTATCCATTCTATATATAATAGTTTGCACTGCTAGTCCCAAACTCCCAATCCATCCCTCCCCCCCAACCCACCCCCCCGACCACTAGTCTGTTCTCTATGCCTGTGAGTCTGTTTCTGTTTGTAGATAAGTTCATTTGTGTCATCTTTTAGATTCCACATATAAATGATGTCATATGGTATTTGTCTTTCTCTTTCTGACTTCACTTAGTATGATAACCTTTAGATCCATCCATGTAGCTGCAAACGGCATTATTTCTTTTTTTTTATGACTGAGTAATATTCCATTGTGTGTTTCCTCTTTATCCATTCATCTGTTGATGGATATTTAGGTTGTTTCCATGCATTTTAAATACTGCTGCCATGAACATAGAGGTGCATGTATCTTTTCTGAATTACAGTTTTGTGCAGATATATGCCCAGGAGTGGAATTACTGGATCATATGGCAACTCTATTTATAGTTTTTTGAGGAACCTCCGTAACTGTTTTCCATAGTGGCTGCACCAATTTACATTCCCACCAACAGTGTACGAGGGTTCCCTTTTCTCGACACCCTCTCCAGCATTTGTTATTTGTAGGCTTTTTAATGATGGGCATTCTGACCAGTGTGAGGTGGTACCTCATTGTAGTTTTGAATTGCATTTCTCTAATAACTGGCGGTGTTGAGCATCTTTTCATGCGCCTGTTGGCCATCATATGTCTTCTTTGGGGAAATATCTGTTCAGATCTTCTTCCCATTTTTTGATTGGGTTGTTTGTTTTCTGTTATTCAGTTGCATGAGCTGTTTGTACATTTTGGAAATTAAGCCCTTGTTGGTCGCATCATTTGCAGATATTTTCTCCCAGTCTGTAGGTAGTCTTTTCATCTTGTTTATTGTTTCCTTTGCTGTTCAAAAGCTTATAAGTTTGATTAGGTCCCATTTGTTTATTTTTACTTGTATTTCTATTGCACTGGTAGACTGACCTAAGAAAACATTGGTATGATTTATGTCATATGATTTATGTCATTTAGTTTTGCCTATATTCTCTTCTAGGAGTTAAATCTTATTTTATTTTATTTTTTTAGTTAATTTAGGTTTTTCTGTTACTTACAATGACACAGCCGTCATCCCTTGACAGTATCCTGATGTCCCCTCACCACTGTACATGATCCCTTTGTTTTCCCCACCTATATAAATCGTCACACCACACTGATACCGGTTTAGACCAACGGAACTTGGAGTCAACTGTGATTCTTCTTCTCTCTCCTCATTCAATCCATCAGCAGAATCTCTGTATTCAGCCTTCACAGCATGTGTCGAAACCACCTTTTTCTTATCCTTTGAACGTGGCCTGAGCCATCATCATCTCTCCTGTGGATTGTTACAGTTACCCTACAGGGGGTCTCTCCTCTTCTACAATTGCTCCTTTAATTCAGTTCTCATCAGGACAAGCAGAGGGAGGCTTCTTGAAATCATAGTACATCACTGCACCCTCTGCTCCAACCCTGCCAAGGGCTCCAGTCTCATTCAGTTAATCCAGAGCTCTTAGAATCGCTTATAAAATGCCAGTTTTTCTGACCCCCTTATTTCTCTACCGTCTTCTCCTCTGTTTTCTCTTCCGTCTTCTCCTCTGTTTTCTCTTCCGTCTTCTCCTCTGTTTTCTCTTCCGTCTTCTCCTCTGTTTTCTCTTCCGTCTTCTCCTCTGTTTTCTCTTCCGTCTTCTCCTCTGTTTTCTCTTATTCTCTGATTTCTATCCACCCTGGCCTGCCTGCTGTTTTCTCTGCCAGATACCCTCTTACCCCAGATACACTCATAGTTCACTCCTTTTCCTCCTTTCAGGTCTCTGCTTAGATGTAAACTCATCTGAGAGGTTTTTTTCACTTACATAAAATATTATCCCTTACAACACTTTACATCTCATACCTTTTCCATATTTTTTTACAACGCTTAACCTCACAGACATTATCTTTTTAAATTCATATGTTGACTCTCACAGAGAGCAGGGTTTTGTTTTGTTCACTGATATATCTACAGTACCTAGAACAGTGTTTGGCATGTATGGTATCCACTCAAAAAAAACATTTGTTGAGTGAATGAATAAATGGATAAGAAGAAGATGGGTTGTATACTTTTGAATCACGACTGCTATAATCACGAATCGTTTCTACCTAGAAAGTCTTGAGGAATTAATTTACCTGTGACCCTCAAGTTCCTCCTCTCTCAAGTGGGCATAATAATACTTACCCGAGCATCCTGATGTGAGAATTAAATAAAATTATCCTAGTAAAAAATGTTCATGCACAAGGCCCTTTACAAAGAGAGATTCAATAAAAGTTTGACAAATCAATGAATGTTGAAAAAAATGTAACCAAAGGCATCTAATGATTTTGAGGGAAAGTATCTTGCAAGATTTTCCAGGCTAATGACATGAGTAAATTCAGATAATCTCCAAGCATTAAATAGAATTTACAGTGCCTTAATTCAGTTCTCCAAAGCATTAAACATCCATGATTAAGAAGTATCTGTGTGTCTTATGACTTATCAAATGAATGGTATTTCTGATAAATCTGCAGCGTTTGGCTGGAGGCTTGGGAGCCTTTGTGGCTAACCTCCTGAGAGCAATCTTGGTGAGAGATTGACACTTTCCAAGGAATACCTTGTCCCCAGGGAAGGCTGCTGTAGTTTTTAACATGCAGAGATGGCCCTTTTATTGCTCTCTTCACATGGAACGTGCCTCCCTTGGGAGTGCAGTCAGCTCAGATCTGAGCCCTTTCCCACCACAGTAATCCTGAGATAAATTAATTTGGAAACCTTCCTGTCATCCCCGACATCCTTGTCAGTCTTCATCTCCTCTGCTGGACTCCTTTCTCCCTCGCCTCCTGGCCCAAGCTCTTCTAGTCTTCCTGTTTTGTCTCTAGCTCTGTCCACTTCTTCCATCTCAAGACTTTCCATTGAGCCCAAAGAAACCCGCTTTTCCTCCTTAACAGCTTGAAATTTCTCTTCTCCTTCTGGTATCAACATATACATTTTTCTCTAATGAGGACATTTGCCCCCTGAAGTTATCTCAGTCTTGTGCTGCTCATGCTTTTGTACTTCGTATACCCCAGGCTTTGGAGGTAGGTTGGAATTTCTCATCAGGTTTTTGCCATAGGACTTTCTGCTCTGATGGAAGTGTTTACTGTATTTCCATGCTGTCCAACATGGTAGCCACAAGCTAAACATGACTGTGGAGCACTTGGAAGGTGTTTAGTGTCACTTAGGAAGTGATTTTTTAATTTAATTTTATTAATTTAAATTGAATGGTCAAAAATGGCTACTGTCTACAATATTGGACATCACAGTTCTAGACCGTTTCTCCTCCACCCTCAAGTAAAAGGATATATTTGATTCTAGAGATACCACCCTCTGCCCTTTAACCTCTAACTAATTCAGTTAATCAGCTGAACTGATCAATTCTTTGTCTCCTGGTTTGCTGTCATGTATTCAGTTTCAAGTCCTGCCGTTACTCTGGGTAACTTCAACTTATACACATGTAACTCCTGTTCAATGCCTGATGCCCCAATTCTTTTTTTTTTTTTTTTTTACTTTTATTTGCATTTATTTTTTTGCAGCATTTATTCCCGGGCCGTAAGTTTTTGTTTCTTCAATTTCTTCTGGGATATCTTTTTCTTCTGGGCAACCTCCTCTTCTGGTTTAGGAACAATCTGTTCTTTTTCAGTAAGGATCATCTCAGTGTGGCAGGGAGAGCTCATGTATGGGTTGATCCGACCGTGAGCTCTGTATGTCCTGCGCCGCATCTTGGGGGCTTTGTTCACCTGAATATGCTCAATGACCAGAGAATCTACATCTAAGCCCTTAAGTTCAGCATTACCCTCTGCATTTTTGAGCATGTGCAGTAAAAATTCAGCACTCTTTTTGGGCCACCGACCCTGCGTCCAGCCCCACTGTTTGGCCTGGGCACACCTACCAACTCCACCATTGTAACGACGGAACGGCACACACTGCTTCTTTAAAGTGACATCCTTCAGATACTTGGTGGCTTTTCAGATATGCATACCCTTAATGGCCTGGGCTGTTTCACGAGTGTTCTTAAAGTGAACACGAAGATTTGAACCTCTTGACTTGCATGATTTTGTGGGGTTTTCTGGGTCAAGTGAATAGCGAACGATTTTTAGAGGTCACCTCAGGCCGCTGACCGGAAAAGGCCCCAATTCTTAATATTCTTACATTTAATTTACTCTGCCCCATAAGTTACTCACACCTGAAATGTTAAAGTCAAACCATGCCGTCTTCTGACAGCCTGCAACATAGCTGAGAGGAGAAAGGTTAGATAATGATGTTGTTTGCCTCTTAGATGGCCCATCTACTAGAAAGTGTTCCCTGATGCTTCAGTTTATATTTAAGAAATCTTCCCTACTATAAACCACCACCAACCTGGTCCATGACATTGCAGCACTTAATACTATTCCAACATAATACACTGTAGCACTTAACAGCACTGACTGTAGCTACCTCTTGACTTCTCTATCTTCCCGTTAGAACATGGGAATAAAACTTTCTTACTTACGTACTACTGCAGAACAATCACGTATAAGGTTCTCAATAAATGACTGGAGGTATGAGTTAGTGAATGAATGGACTCATTATTTTATTTGCCGAAGAGAGGAGGGACAGTGATTTATAAACAGATACCTGAAAACTACCTGAGACTCAGAGGAATTATGAACAGTGATCTGAATAAAGAAACAGGGCTGTATTCCATCTCCTGGTAATCACAGAGATCCAGGCTGGATCACAGGGATCTTAGGGTAGCCTCTTCTTGATGAAGATGTGTATTTATAACTAGAACTTTATCTACCAGATCAATTTTATAGGTGATAATTAGTAATTTCATCAGATTTAGAGCCATTACAGAGTTCTTAACTCAAGTTTCACAGGTTTTATTAGAACTTACACTTTTGGATTTTCTTGGTTGATTTTTTTTGTCTGTTTATTTTTTAAAACCACTTTATTGAGATATTATTGGCATAGAAAAAGCTGTACATATTTAATATATACGCTATTATAAGTTTGGAGATAAGTATAATATATGCTGTGAAACCATCACCACAGTCAAGATCATAAACATCTGTTACCATCAAAAGTTTCTCCTGTCTTTATTTTTGCCTGTATATGATAAGAACACAACATAAAATCTATGCTCTTAGCAATTTTTAATTATACATTACAGGTTTGTTTACTATAGGCACTATGCTATGCAGAAGACCTCTAGGACTTGTTTATCTTGCATAACTGAGATTTTGTCCTCTTCGACCAATACCCCCTCATTTCCCCATTCCCCCCCACCCCTAGTAACCATCATTCTACTCTCTGCTTCTACGAGTTTGACTTTTTAGATTACTCGTATAAGTGGGAGCATGTAGTATTTGATCTTCTGTGACTGGCTTATTTTACTTAGCATAATGTCTTCTAGGTTCATGTATATTGTCACAAATGGTAGGATTTCCTTATTTTTTAATATTCCATTGCATATAAATACCATGTTTTCTTTATCCCTTCATTCATTAGTGGACATTTAGATTGCTTTCATGTCTCGGCTATTGTGAATAATGCTGCGGTGAACATGGGGGGTGCAGATAGCTCTTTGAGATGGTGTTTTCATTTCTTTTGGATATATGCCCTGAAGTGAGATTGCTAGATCATTTGGTAGCTCTATTTTTAATATTTTGAGGAACCGCTATACTATTTTCCACAGTGGCTATACCAGTTTATATTCTTAACAGTGTACAAATTTTCCCTTTTCTCCACATCCTCATCAGTACTTTATATCCATTGTGTTTTGTTTTTTTAAAAAAATAGCCATCCTAACAGGTGAAAGGTGTGAGGTAATATCTCACTGTGGTTTTGCTTTGCATTTTCCTGATGATTAGTGATATTGAACACTGTTTCATATACCTGTTGATCATTTGTGTATCTTCTTTCGAGAAATGTCTATTTAGATCCTTTGCCCATTTTTTAATTGAGTTATTTAGTTTTTGTTTGTTTTGTTATTTTCATTTTCTTTTTTTTTTTTTAAGATTTTTTTGATGTGGACCATTTTTAAAGTCTTTATTGAATTTGTTACAGTATTGCTTCTGTTTTGTGCTTTGGCTTTTTGGCCGCGAGGTATGTGGGATCCTAGCTCCCTAACCAGGGATCAAACCCACACCCCTTGCATTGGAAGGTGAAGTCTTAACCATTGGAAGCCAGGGAAGTCCCACTTTTTTTCTTTTGCTCTTTTGTTTAATGTTTTTTTTTATTGTGGTAAAAGTCACATAATATAAAACATACTATTTTAACCATATTTAACTGTACAGTTCAGTGGCACTAAGTACATTCACATTGTTGTGCAACTCTCACCATCATCCATCTTCCAAATTTTAACCTTCCTAAAGTGAAACTCTATCCCCATTAAACACTAACTCCCTATTCCCCCTCCCCAGCCTCTGGCCCCTGGCATCTACCAGTGTACTTTCTGACTCTATCAATTTGACTATCCCAGGTACCTCGTATAAGTGGAATCAAACAGTATTTGTCTGCACCTAATGTATACTGGAATGCATTTACTTATTTATTTATTTAATTTTGGCTGTGTTGGGTCTTTGTTTCTGTGAGGGCTTTCTCTAGTTGCGGCAAGCGGGGGCCACTCTTCATCGTGGTGCGCGGGCCTCTCACTATAGTGGCCTCTCTTGTTGCGGAGCACAGGCTCCAGACGCACAGGCTCAGTAGTTGTGGCTCACGGGCCCAGCTGCTCCGCGGCATGTGGGATCTTCCGAGACCAGGGCTCGAACCCGTGTCCCCTGCATTGGCAGGCAGATTCTCAACCACTGCGCCACCAGGGAAGCCCCTGGAATGCATTTTTAAGGTTATCTTAATATATGTCCTGCAAACAGATTGTACCTCTTTTTTTTCCCCCTGTGTTATACGGTAGGCCCTCACCAGCCATCTACATCGTACATAGTAGTGTACATACGTCAATCCCAAACTCCCAGTTCATCCCACCCCCTCTCCCCCCTTGGTGTCTATATTTTTGTTCTCTATGTCTGTGTCTCTGTTTCTGCTTTGCAACTAAATTCCACAGATATGCGTTAATCTGTGATACTTGTTTTTCTCTTTCTGACTTATTTCACTCTGTATGACAGTCTCTTTGTCCATCCACGTCTCTACAAATGACCCAATTTCATTCCTTTTTATGGCTGAGTAATATTCCATTGCATATATGTACCACATCTTCTTTGTCCATTCATCTGTTGATGGGCATTTAGGTTGCTTCCATGTCTTGGCTATTGTAAATAGCACTGCAGTGAACATTGGGGTGCATGTATCCTTTCGAACCATGTTTTTCTCCAGATATATGCCCAGGAGTGGTATTGCAGGATCATATGGTACCTCTATTCTTAGTTTCTTAAGGAACCTCCATACTGTTCTCCATAGTGGCTGTATCAATTTACATACCCACCAACAGTGTAAGAGGGTTCCCTTTTCTCCACACCCTCTCAAGCATTTATTGTTTGTAGATTTTTTGATGATGGCCATTCGGACCTGTGTGAGGTGGTACCTCACTGTAGTTTCGATTTGCATTTCTCTCATAATTAGTGATGTTCAGCATCTTTTCATGTGCCTCTTGGCCATCTGTATGTCTTCTTTGGAGAAATGTCTATTTAGGTCTCCTGCCCATTTTTTGATTGTGTTGCTTGTTTTGTTGATATTGAGCTGCATGAGCTGTTTGCATATTTTGGAGATTAATCCCTTGTCAGTTGCTTTGTTTGCAAATATTTACTCCTATTCTGAGGGTTGTCTTTTCCTTTCGTTTATGGTTCCCTTTGCTGTGCAAAACTTTTAAGGTTACTTAGGTCCCATTTGTTTATTTTTGTTTTCATTTTCATTACTCTAGTAGGTGGGTCACAAAAGATCTTGCTGTGATTTATGTCACAGAATCTTCTGCCTATGTTTTCCTCTGAAAGTTTAATAGTGTCCGGCCTTATATTTAGAACTTTAATCCATTTTGAGCTTATTTTTATGTATGGTGTTAGGGAGTGTACTAATTTCATTCTTTTACATGTAACTGTGCAATTTTCCCAACACCACTTATTGAAGAGACTGTCTTTTCTCCATTGTATATCCTTGCCTGCTTTGTCATAGATTATGTGACCATAGGTGCGTGGGTTTATCTCTGGGCTTTCTGTCCTGTTCCATTGATCTGTATTTTTTTTTGTGTGCCAATACCATACTGTCTTGATTACTGTAGCTTTGTAGTGTAGTCTGAAGTCAGGGAACCTGATTGCTCCAGCTCTGTTTTTCTTTCTCAAGATTGCTTTGGCTATTTGGGGTCTTATGTGTTTCCATGAAAATTGTAAAATTTTTTGTTATAATTGTGTGAAAAATGCCATTGGTAATTTGATAGGGATTACACTGAATCTGTAGATTGCTTTGGGTATATAGTCATTTTGACAATATTGATTCCTCCAATCCAAGAACATAGTATATCTGTCCATTTGTTTGTGTCGTCTCTGATTTCTTTCATCAGTATCTTGCAGTTTTCTGACTACAGGTCTTTACCCTCCTTAGGTAGGTTTATTCCTAGGTATTTTATTCTTTTTGTTGCAGTGGTAAATGGGATTATTTCCTTAATTTCTCTTTCTGATCTTTCGTTGTTAGTGTATAGGAATGCAAGAGATTTCTGTGCATTAATTTTGTATCCTGCAACTTTACCAAATTCAGTGATTGGCACCAGTAGTTTTCTGGTGGCATCTTTAGGATTTTCTATGTATAGTATCATGTCATCTGCAAACAGTGACAGTTTTACTTCTTCTTTTCTGATTTGGATTCCTTTTATTTCTTTTTCTTCTCTGATTGCTGTGGCTAAAACTTCCAAAACTATGTTGAATAATAGTGGTGAGAGTGGGCACCCTTGTCTTGTTCCTGATCTTAGTGGAAATGGTTTCAGTTTTTTGCCATTGAGGATGATGTTGGCTGTGAGTTTGTCATATATGGCCTTTATTATGTTGAGGTAAGTTCCCTCTATGCCTACTTTCTGGAGGGTTTTTATCATAAGTGGGTGTTGAATTTTGTTGAAAGCCTTTTCTGCATCTATTGAGATAGTCATATGGTTTTTATTCTTCAATTTGTTAATGTGGTGTATCCCATTGATTGATTTGCATATATGGAGAATCCTTGATTCCCTGGGGTAAATCCCAGTTGATCATGATGTATGATCCTTTTAATGTGTTGTTGGATTCTGTTTGCTAGTATTTTGTTGAGGATTTTTGCATCTATGTTCATCAGTGATATTGGTCTCTAATTTTCTTTTTTTGTGATATCTTTGTCTGGTTTTGATATCAGGGTGATGGTGGCCTCATAGAATGAGCTTGGGAGTGTTCCTTGCCCCGCAGTTTTTGGGAAGAGTTTGAAAAGAATCAGTGTTCGCTCTTCTCTAAATGCTTGATAGAATTCACCTGTGAAGCCATCTGGTCCTGGACTTTTGTTTGTTGGAAGATTTTTAATCCCAGTTTCAATTTCATTACTTGTGATTGGTCTGTTCATATTTTCTATTTCTTCCTGGTTCAGTCTTGGAAGGTTGCACCTTTCTACGAATTTGTCCATTTCTTCGATGTTATCCATTTTATTGGCATATAGAGTTGCTTGTAGTAGTCTCTTACGATCCTTTGTATTTTTGTAGTGTCAGTTGTTACTTCTCCTTTTCCATTTCTAATTCTGTTGATTTGAGTCTTCTCCCTTTTTTCTTGATGAGTCTGGCTAATGGTTTATCAATTTTGTTTATCTTCTCAAAGAACCAGCTTTTAGTTTTATCTTTGCTATCATTTCCTTCATTTTTTTCATTTATTTCTGATCTGATCTTTATGATTTCTTTCCATTTGCTAACTTTGGGTTTTGTTTGTTCCTCTTTCTCTAGTTGCTTTAGGTGTAAGTTTAGGTTGTTTATTTGAGATTTTTCTTGTTTCTTGAGGTAGGATTGTATTGCTCTAAACTTCCCTCTTAGAACTGCTTTTCCTGCATCCCATAGGTTTTGGGTTATCATGTTTTCGTTGTCATTCGTTTCTATGTATTTTTTGATTTCCTCTTTGATTTCTTCAGTGATCTCTTGCATATTTAGTAGCATATTATTTAGCCTCCATGTGTTTGTGTTTTTTACAGTTTTTTTCCTGTAATTGATTTCTAATCTCATATCGTTGTGGTCAGAAAAGATGCTTGATACGATTTCAGTTTTCTTAAATTTGCCAAGGCTTGATTTGTGACCCAAGATGTGATCGATCCTGGATAATGTTCTGGGTGCACTTGAGAAGAAAGCATATTCTGCTTCTTTCAGATACAATGTTCTATAAATATCAATTAAGTCTGTCTGGTCTATTGTGTCATTTAAAGCTGTGTTTCCTTATCTAGTTTCTTTCTGGATGATCTGTACATTGGTGTAAGTGAGGTGTTAAAGTCCCCCACTATTATGTGTTACTGTCGATTTCCCCTTTTATGGCTGTTAGCATTTGCCTTATGTATTGAGGGGCTCCTGTGTCGGGTGCATAAAGATTTATAATTGTTGTATCTTCTTCTTGGATTGATCCCTTGATCATTATGTAGTGTCCTTCCTGTCTCTTGTAACAGTCTTTATTTTAAAGTCTATTTTGTCTGATATGAGTATTGCTACTCTAACTTTCTTTTGATTTCCAGTAGCATGGAATATCCTTTTCCATCCCTTCACTTTCAGTGTATGTGTCCCTAGGTCTGAAGTGGGTCTCTTGTAGACCGCATCTATAGAGGTCTTGTTTTAGTATCCATTCAGCCAGTCTGTGTATTTTGGTTGGAGCATTTAATCTATTTACATTTAAGGTCATTATTGATATATATGTTCCTTTTACCATCATCTTAATTTTTTTGGGTTTGTTTTTGTAGATCTTTTACTTATCTTGTGTTTCCCGCCTAGAGAAGTTCGTTTAGCATTTTTTGTAAAGCTGGTTTAGTGGCACTGAATTCTCTCAAGTTTTGCATGTCTGTAAAGCTTTTGATTGTCTGTAAAGGTTTTGATTTCTCAGTCGAATCTGAATGATATCCTTGCTGGGTAGAGTAATCTTGGTTGTAAGTTTTTCCCTTTCATCATTTTAAATATATCTGCCACTCCCCTCTGGCCTGCAGAGTTTCTGCTGAAAAATCAGCTGATAACCTTATGGGGATTCCCTTGTATGTTATTTGTTGCTTTTCCCTTGCTTCTTTTAATATTTGTTCTTTGAATTTATTTTTTGTTAGTGTGATTAATATGTGTCTTGGCGTGTTTCTCCTTGGATTTATCCTGTATGGGACTCTCTGCGCTTCCTGGACTTGGGTGGCTATTTTCTTTCCCATGTTAGGGAAGTTTTCCACTATAATCTCTTCAAATATTTTCTCAGACCCTTTCTCTTTTCTTCTTCTGAGAGCCCTGTAATTCGAATATTGGTGTGTTTAAAATTTAAATTTAAATTTAAAATTGTCCCAGAGGTCTCTGAGACTGTCCTCATTTCTTTTCATTCTTTTCTTTTTATTCTGCTCCTCGGCAGTTATTTACACCATTCTGTCTTCCAGGTCACTTATCTGTTCTTCTGCCTCAGTTATTCTGCCATTGATTCCTTCCAGTGTATTTTTAATTTCAGTTATTGTGTTGTTTGTTCATCACTGTTTGTTTGTTCTTTAGTTCTTCTAGGTCCTTGTTAAACAGTTCTGGTATTTTCTTGATCCATGCCTCCATTCTATTTCCCAGATTTTGGATCATCTTTAATATCATTACTCTGAATTCTTTTTTGGGTAGATTGCCTATTTCCTCTTCATTTATTTGGGCTTGTAGGTTTTTACCTTGCTCCTTTGTCTGTAACATATTTCTCTGTCTTCTCATGTTTTTCGATGGGTGAGGCTGTGTTCCTGTCTTGCTGGTTGTTTGGCCTGAGGCATCCAGCACTGGAGTTTGCAGGCAGTTGGGTGGAGCTGTGTCTTGGTGAGGACCACCAGGAGAGCTCACACTGATTTATATTCCTGGGGTCCTCAAGTTCTCTGTTAGTCTAGCAGCTTGGACTTGGCGCTCCCACCACAGGGGCTCTGGTCCAACCCCGTTCTGGGAACCAAGATCCTGCAGGCCACGTGGCACGACAAAGAAAAGAAAATAAAACAAAGGAAACAAAACCAAAAAACAGACAACAAACAAAAAAGAGCAGAACAATAACAGAGAGTAAAAAATAAGATAAAATTAGAAAAATAAAAAATAGAAAAAATAAAACAATAACCACAAAACAAAACACAATGCAAAAAAAACATTAAAATTTTTTTTAAATTAAAAATAAATAAATAATAAAATAAAAAAATAAAATTTCCTGATGCCTCCACTATAAGTGTCTTTGCCCCCATGGTGAGCTACATCCAACCTCCACTTCCCCAGGAGGGCCTCTGAGACCTCTAGGTAGGTCTCTGGACCCACTGTGTCAGCCCCACCTCTGCGTATGTTACTTTCACCAGCATCTGTTCCTGAAGCTGGTGTGGAGCACACATGCCGGCCAGCTGGGGTGCAGGATTCCTTGGGAGTGTTTGCAGGAGCCAGCACAGCCAGAGGAGGCTTCGTTGGGCAGCAGTGCTCAGCCCGCCTGGACTCACGTGGCCAGAGGAGGCTTCGTCAGGGGTGGCACGAGGGCCACCAGGACCCATGCAGCCCATGGAGGCTTTGGGGATTTGGTGCTCAGGTCCACCGGAACCTGCACAGCCAGAGGAGTCTTTGGCGGCGGCAGGGCCTAGGCCCAGGACCCAGTTGGCCGGAAGAGGCCCTTTTGGGGTTGCACGCAGGTTGCTGGGACCTGCGCGGCCCGTGGGGGCCTCCGGTGGCGGGGGGGTCAGTGCTCGGACCACTGGCACTCACGTGGCCAGAGGAGGACCTATCTTGGGTGGCAGATGCGCCACTGGGACCCACGTGGCCTGTGGAAGCCTCGGGGTGTGGCAATACTCAGGTCTACTGGGACCTGCCTGGGCAGAGGAGCCTTAGTGGGGGTGGGGCTCAGGCCCAGGAGCCACGCTACCGGAGGTTTGTCAGGGGTGGCGGGTGGGCCCCTGAGACCCATGTGGCCCTGGGAGGCTTTGGCGTTTGGTGGGCCCAGGCCCAGGACCTGCTTAGCCAGAGAGGCCCTGTCAGCGGTGGGCCTCAGTCCCAGGACTAGCAGGCTTGCCTGGGCTTTTGAGGGGTGGGCGAGCCTGCTCAGGTGTGCGCCCCTGCCACTGCCCAAGGAGACCGGGCCTGCAGATGGGGAAGGACACAACAGTGGCGGCCCCGCCCTCTGTGTGCCACTCAACAACGGCACTCCACTTCCTTGGTTGCCTGAGCCTCCCCCGCCAACCTTCCTGGCCATGGAGCCCCTCCCACCTGCTGCCCCAGACCATCTCCTCACTGCCAACAGCCATCCCCTCCCTGGGTCCACCCTCCAAACCCCACTCTCCTGCACCCAGCCCTCCTCCCCACCAGGAGACACACAACCCAGGCTGGGGTGTGCAGGACCATGGCAGGTACCATGCGCACAGGCCTCACTCCGTCCCACTCCCCACAGACCAGTCGCTACGCTCTCCTCCGACCCCCTGAAGGTCCCCCTTTGTCCCTGCTGATCCCCCTGCTGCGAGTGGGCCCCCCTGAGTGTGGGAACCTTTCCTCTCCCCCAGCCCACCCCCCTCCCTTATTTAAGTCTTCAGTTCTGTGGGACCAAGGCAGGCCTTGCTGGTCCTTCCAATGTCAGCTCTCCCTTCATGTACTTTACAATCTGTCTTGAAGTTCTAAGGAAAAAGACTATGACTTAAAATATTTTAACACAGCAGTCTATCACAGATCCCAAGGAGAAGGCTGAAATTTTTGCACGCTCTAAGAATTTCTTAAGAAATTTTGAAAATTACTTTTGTTCTTTTTCTTTTTATAAATTTATTTATTTATTTTTGGCTGCATTGGGTCTTCGTTGCTGTGCGTGGGCTTTTCTGTAGTTGCGGAGAGCGGGGGCTACTCTTTGTTGTGGTGCACGGGCTTCTTACTGTGGTGGCTTCTCTTGTTGCAGAGCACAGGCTCTAGTCACGCGGACTTCAGTAGTTGTGGCACGTGGGCTCAGTAGTTGTGACTCGTGGGCTCTAGAGCACAGGCTCAGTAGTTGTGGCACATGGGCTTAGCTGCTCTGTGGCATGTGGAATCTTCCCGGACCAGGGCTCGAACCTGTGTCCCCTGCATTGGCAGGCAGATTCTTAACCACTGCGCCACCAGGGAAGTCTTACTTGTGTTCTTTATAGTTTATTATTATTATAGGTTTAAAAGAAATACAATGATCTGACTCCAATCCTAACCCGACTGTTTTGACATACTCATTTTTATCAAATAATAAGAATAGCAATTCATAATAACCTAGGATTTGGAGCATTTCTCTTGAAAAATAACTTTTTTTTTAAAATATTTATTTATTTGGCTGCACTGGGTCTTAGTTGTGGCATGCGGCATCTTCAGTTGCAGCATGAAGGATCTTTTTGCACATGTGGGATCTTCGTCGCGGCATGTGGGATCTTTAGTTGTGGCATGAGAACTCTTTTAGTTGCAGCATGTGAACTCTTTGTTGTGGCATGTGGGATCTGGTTCTCCGACCAGGGATCGAACCTGGGACCCCTGCATTGGGAGTGCAGAGTCTTAGCCACTGGACCACCAGAGAAGTCCCCTAAAAATATCTTTGTTAAATGCTCTATGTAACTTATATAATTGAATTGTCACATTAACACATAAGTTGAATATCAATATAAGCATTTTGCGGATGAGGAAGCTGAAGCTTAAGCATCAGAGAGCTTAAGCATCTCTACTAACAATAGAAAAATTACACATTTTGGTTGTGAATCCACTCAGTTTGGCTCCAGTGCCCGTGCCCTTAACCACTGAGCAATATTCTCCTGTATGCATTACACAAGTCTCTGGTATCATTTTTTTCTCCAGTGTAAATATTACATTGTTTTAATTACCATAGATTTATAGATTTTGAAGCTATAGAACATCTGCTAGGGCAAGTTTTCTCTCATTGTTTTTTATTATTTTTTTAAAATACTATCTATAATATGTATTACTCAGTAATTGTATATTATGCATATGCTCATTTAGAATCAGAGTATGAGGCTCCATGATATAGCCTGTAAGGATTCTGATTAGCATGAAATTGAATTTATACATTGTTTTAGGTAAAATGCTTTTGTGTATAACTTTGAAGCTTCATATTTAACAATATGGTATGTCTCTTCATTAAGATATATGCTTTCATAAAGTTTTATATTCTTGTATTTTTTTTCACACACACACACACACACACACTGTATTTTATTTTTACAAGAGAGAAATAAACTGACACCAAGCATTGTAAATGGATGACCACAACAAAAGCAACAATGATTGCAATTACCAAATACGAAACACACTCATACTGTGTCATAATATTGACATTCAGTCCAGTAATCCTCCACTGTAACAGCTCCTTTACTTTGCAGTGAAAATTGATTTGTATATTTTTTGCCTCTGAGTCCTTGTGGGAATTTTTTTTTTTTATTCAAAGAGAAAGTCACAAAAATTATAATCATCCTCATCAGTTCACTCAGTCCCATGTAATTACTTTTTTTTTCATCTTGATCTTTTGTTAGCACTTTTATGAATTCATCAGTTTTCCATTAGAGTTCTGAAAATGCTTATTCGTTCAGTTCAGCAGTATAGTCAGTTACCAGAAACCTGTACTTGTCAGAGTCTTTTCCATGAATTCCTTGAAGATGAAACCCTTTTGTAGGAACATTTTTGCAAAAGCATCAGAGTACACCCAGAACTGTCTGTAAATGACAAAAGACTTAAAAATGACCACGGTTAAAGATTTGATGAAAGTTCATAATAATGCAATTGACAAGGAAATTTAGTTATTTCTGAGATACACATTTTAAAGTAATAACTAGAATTATGACTTATAACATTATACCAGAACATATAAGATTTTTAGAAATTTCATGTAATGTCTGAAACATTTATATTAACATATTTCCATACAAATAACCCAAAGAGAGTTTAGTATTAGTTGTTTTTTTGTTTGGTTGTTTTTTTATACTGCAGGTTCTTATTAGTCATCAATTTTATACACATCAGTGTATACATGTCAATCCCAATCACCCAATTCAGCACACCACCATCCCCACACACCGTGGTTTTCCCCCCTTGGTGTCCATACGTTTGTTCTCTACATCTGTGTCACAACTTCTGCCCTGCAAACTGGTTCATCTGTACCATTTTTCTAGGTTCCACATACATGCATTAATATACGATATTTGTTTTTCTCTTTCTGACTTACTTCACTCTGTATGACAGTCTCTAGATCCATCCACGTCTCAACAAATGACTCAATTTCGTTCCTTTTTATGGCTGAGTAATATTCCATTGTATATCTGTACCAAAACTTCTTTACCCATTCGTCTGTTGATAGGCATTTAGGTTGCTTCCATGACCTGGCTATTGTAAATAATGCTGCAGTGAACATTGGGGTGCATGTGTCTTTTTGAATTATGGTTTTCTCTGGGTATATGCCCAGTAGTGGGATTGCTGGATCATATGGTAATTCTATTTTTAGTTTTTTAAGGAACCTCCATACTGTTCTCCATAGTGGCTGTATCAATTTACATTCCCACCAACAGTGCAAGAGGGTTCCCTTTTCTCCACACCCGCTCCAGCATTTATTGTTTGTAGATTTTTTTGATGATGGCCATTCTGACCAGTGTGAGGTGATACCTCATTGTAGTTTTGATTTGCATTTCTCTAATGATTAGTGATGTTGAGCATCCTTTCATGTGCTTCTTGGTCATCTGTATGTCTTCTTTGGGGAAATGTCTATTTAGGTCTTCTGCCCATTTTTAGATTGGGGTGTTTGTTTCTTTAATATTGAGCTGCATGAGCTGTTTATATATTTTGGAGATTAATCCTTTGTCCATTGATTTGTTTGCAAATATTTTCTCCCATTCTTAGGGTTATCTTTTCATCTTGTTTATGGTTTCCTTTGCTGTGCAAAAGCTTTGAAGTTTCATTAGGTCCCATTTGTTTATTTTTGTTTTTATTTCCATTACTCTAGGAGGTGGATCAGAAAAGATCTTGCTGTGATTTATGTCAGAGTGTTCTTCCTATGTTTTCCTCTAAGAGTTTTATAGTGTCCGGTCTTACATTTAGGTCTTGAATCCATTTTGAGTTTATTTTTGTGTATGGTGTTAGGGAGTGTTCTAATTTCATTCTTTTACATGGAGCTGTCCAGTTTTCCCAGCACCACTTATTGAAGAGACGGTCTTTTCTCCACTGTATATCTTTGCCTCCTTTGTCATACATTAGTTGACCATAGGTGCATGGGTTTATCTGTGGGCTTTCTATCTTGTTCCATTGATCTATGTTTCTGTTTTTGTGCCAGTATCATATTGTCTTGATTACTGTAGCTTTGTAGTATAGTCTGAAGTCAGGGAGTCTGATTCCTCCAGCTCTGTTTTTTCCCCTCAAGACTGCTTGGACTATTCGGGGTCTTTTGTGTCTCCATACAAATTTTAAGATGATTTGTTCTAGTTCTGTAAAAAATGCCGTCGGTAATTTGATAGGGATTGCATTGACTCTGTAGATTGCTTTGGGTAGTATAGTCATTTTCACAATATTGATTCTTCCAATCCAAGAATATAGTATATCTCTCCATCTGTTGGTATCATGTTTAATTTCTTTCATCAGTGTCTTATAGTTTTCTGCATACAGGTTTTTGTCTCCCTAGGTATTTTATTCTTTTTGTTGCAGTGGTAAATGGGAGTGTTTCCATAATTTCTCTTTCAGATTTTTCATCATTAGTGTATAGGAATGCAAGAGATTTCTGTGCATTAATTTTGTATCCTGCAACTTTACCAGATTCATTGATTAGCTCTAGTAGTTTTCTGGTGGCATTTTTAGGATTCTCTATGTATAGTATCATGTCATCTGCAAACAGTGACAGTTTTACTTCTTGTTTTCCAATTTGTATTCCTTTTATTTCTTTTTCTTCTCTGATTGCCGTGGCTAGGACTTCCAAAACTATGTTGAATAATAGTGGCGAGAGTGGACATCCTTGTCTTGTTCCTGATCTTAGGGGAAATGCTTTCAGTTTTTCACCATTGAGAATGATGTTTGCTGTGGGTTTGTCATATGTGGCCTTTATTATGTTGAGGTAGGTTCCCTCTATTCCCATTTTCTGGAGAGTTTTTATCATAAATGGGTGTTGAATTTTGTCAAAAGCCTTTTCTGCATCTATTGAGATGATCATATGGTTTTTATTCTTCAGTTTGTTAATATGGTGTATCACATTGATTGATTTGCATGTATCGAAGAATCCTTGCCTCCCTGGGATAAATCCCACTTGATCATGGTGTATGATCCTTTTAATATGTTGTTGGATTCTGTTTGCTAGTATTTTGTTGAGGATTTTTGCATCTATATTCATCAGTGATATTGGTCTGTAATGTTCTTTTTTTGTAGTATCTTTGTCTGGTTTTGGTATCAGCGTGATGGTGGCCTCATAGAATGAGTTTGGGAGTGTTCCTTCCTCCGCAATTTTTTGGAAGAGTTTGAGAAGGATGAGTGTTAGGTCTTCTCTAAATGTTTGATAGAATTCACCTGTGGAGCCATCTGGTCCTGGACTTTTGTTTGTTGGAAGATTTTTAATCACAGTTTCAATTTCATTACTTGTGATTGGTCTGTTCATATTTTCTATTTCTTCCTGGTTCAGTCTTGGAAGGTTATACCTTTCTAAGAATTTGTCCATTTCTTCCAGGTTGTCCATTTTATTGGCATAGAGTTGCTTGTAGTAGTCTCTTAGGATGCTTTGTATTTCTGTGGTGTCTGTTGTAACTTCTCCATTTTCATTTCTGATTTTATTGGTTTGAGTCCTCTCCCTCTTTTTCTTGATGAGTCTGGCTAATGGTTTATCAATTTTGTTTATCTTCTCAAAGAACCAGCTTTTACTTTTATTGATCTTTGCTATTGTTTTCTTTGTTTCTATTTCATTTATTTCTGCTCTGATCTTTATGATTTCTTTTCTTCTGCTAACTTTGGGTTTTGTTTATTTTTCTTTCTCTAGTTCATTTAGGTGTAGGGTTAGATTGTTTATTTGAGATTTTTCTTGTTTCTTGAGGTAGGCTTGTATAGCTATAAACTTCCCTCTTAGAACTGCTTTTGCTGCATCCCATAGGTTTTGGATCATCGTGTTTTCGTTGTCATTTGTCTCTAGGTATTTTTTGATTTCCTCTTTGATTTCTTCAGTGATCTCTTGGTTATTTAGTAACATATTGTTTAGCCTCCATGTGTTTGTGTTTTTTACGTTTTTTTCATTTGTAATTGAAATAGTGTGGTAATTCATTTGTAATTCATTTGTAATCTCATAGTGTTGTGGTCAGAAAAGATGCTTGATATGATTTCAGTTTTCTTAAATTTACTGAGGCTTGATTTGTGACCCAAGATGTGATCTACCCTGGAGAATATTCCACGCGCACTTGAGAAGAAAGTGTAATCTGCTGTTTTTGGATGGAATGTCCTATAAATATCAATTAAGTCCACCTTATTTAATGTATCATTTAAAGCTTGTGTTTCAGTATTTATGTTCATTTTGGATGATCTGTCCATTGGTGTAAGTGAGGTGTTAAAGTCCCCCACTATTATTGTGTTACTGTTGATTTCCTCTTTTATAACTGTTAGCAGTTGCCTTATGTACTGAGGTGCTCCTATGTTGGGTGCATATATATTTATAATTGTTATATCTTCTTCTTGGATTGATCCCTTGATCATTATGTAGTGTCCTTCCTTGTCTCTTGTAACATTCTTTATTTTAAAGTCTATTTAATCTGATATGAGAATTGCTACTCCAGCTTTCTTTTGATTTCCATTTGCATGGAATATCTTTTTCCATCCCCTCACTTTCAGTCTGTATGTGTCCCTAGTTCTGAAGTGGGTCTCTTGTAGACAGCATATATATGGGTCTTGTTTTTGTATCCATTCAGCAAGCCTGTGTCTTTTGGTTGGAGCATTTAATCCATTCACGTTTAAGTTAATTATCGATACGTATGTTCCTATGACCATTTTCTTAATTGCTTTGGGTTTGTTTTTGTAGGTCCTTTTCTTCTCTTGTGTTTCCCACTTAGAGAAGTTCCTTTAGCATTTGTTGTAGAGCTGGTTTGGTGGTGCTGAATTTTCTTAGCTTCCGCTTGTCTGTAAAGCTTTTGATTTCTCCATCGAATCTGAATGAGATACTTGCTGGGTAGAGTAATCTTGGTTGTAGGTTCTTCCCTTTCATCACTTTAAGTATATCATGCCACTCCCTTCTGGCTTGTAGCTTTTTTCTGCTGAGAAATCAGCTGTTAACATTATGGGAGTTCCCTTGTATGTTATTTGTCGTTTTTCCTTTGCTGCTTTTAATAATTTTTCTTTGTCTTTAATTTTTGCCAATTTGATTACTATGTGTCTCGACGTGTTTCTCCTTGGGTTTATCCTGTATGGGACTTGCTGCGCTTCCTGGACCTGGGTGGCTATTTCCTTTCCCATGTTAGGGAAGTTTTCGACTATAATCTCTTCAAATATTTTCTCAGGTCCTTTCTCTCTCTCTTCTCCTTCTGGGACCCCTATAATGCGAATGTTGTTGTGTTTAATGTTGTCCCAGAGGTTTCTTATGCTGTCTTCATTTCTTTTCATTCTTTTTTCTTTAGTCTGATCCACAGCAGTGAATTCCACCATTCTGTCTTCCAGGTCACTTATCCATTCTTCTGCCTCAGTTATTCTGCTATTGATTCCTTCTAGTGTAGTTTTCATTTCAGTTATTGTATTGTTCATCTCTGTTTGTTTGTTCTTTCATTCTCCTAGGTCTTTGTTAAACATTTCTTGCATCTTCTCGATCTTTGCCTCCATTCTTTTTCCGAGGTCCTGGATCATCTTCACTATCATTATTCTGAATTCTTTTTCTGGAAGGTTGCCTATCTCCACTTCATTTAGTTGTTTTTCTGGGGTTTTATCTTTTTCCTTCATCTGGTACATAGCCCTCTGCCTTTTCATCTTGTCTGTCTTTCTGTGAATGTGGTTTTTGTTCCACCTGCTGCAGGATTGTAGTTCTTCTTGCTTCTGCTGTCTGCCCTCTGGTCTCTTCTACTTTTAGATGTGCAATATTCCCTGATAACTATATTTCCAAGAATTTGGTAGTATTTTTGCTATTTTGAATGGCATTATTTTTCCATTAATTAAAAAAGTAATAGTTAAAAGTATATCAATATATTGATAGAATTTATAAAGAATATTGATTTTTCTAACTTTTAATTTTTTAACAATTTTAGATTTAAAGAATTGGACCAATATAGAATAGGGATATCCCAGATACCCTTCACCCATATTCCCTTCATGTGAACATCTTGCATATACGTGGTACAATGACAGAAACTAGGAAATCAACATCTGTGCAAATATTATCAAGTAAAGTGAAGACTTTATTTGGATTTCACCCATTATTAAGATCCTTTTTCTGTTCCAGGATCCTGAATTGCATTTAGTTTTTTTCTCCAGTCTGTGACACTTATTTTCCATTGTCTTTCATAACTTTGACACTTTTGAAGAGAACTGGACAGTGATTTTGTAGAATATCCCTCAGTTAAGGTGAACCTGATAATTTCTCATGATTAGATGGAAATTATATCTTTTTAAAACAATACCACAGAAGCAACATGTCCTTTTAAACACATTATATCAGGTTACATGTTGTCAGTATGTCTTATTACTGGTTATACTACTACTATCACTTGGTAAAAGTGGTGCTTATTGGGTTTCTCCACTGTAAAGTTTTTATTTTCCCCTTTGTAATTAATAAATATATTGGGGATATACTTTGAGACCAGCAAATAGCATATTTCTCCTCAAACTCTGGCCCACTAATTTTATTGTCCATCATTAAATCTTGCCTATAGCAATCATTAGCATGGAGCTCTACTTATAATTTTTTATTCTGTTATTCCTTCTACATTTGGAATTCTTATTTAAGGAAGAGCTGTCTCTCTCCCCTATGTATGTATTTATTCAAATATTTATCTGTATCCATTTGGACTCATGATATTAATTTTATCTATGGTTTTCAATCCATTACTATTAGTATTTAGTTTCTTGATCAAACCGTTCCAGTTTTGTCTCTTGGGAACACCTTCTGGTTGGCTCTGGCACCATTTTTGCCAGGTCCCATCCCTTTTTTGAGCACTTCCTGACTTTCTTGTACCACAAAATGGTCCAGGATCCCTGCCTTTTCTCTTAGGAGCTCTGGTTCTGTGTGGATATTAGTTTTAGTTTAAAGTGTTTATCTTTAAAAATGTTTGGCAGGATACTTTCTATTCTGAAGTGTCTTGTGAAATGTTTCGTAAATATTTTTCATCTTAACCTCAGTTATCACCATATTTCTCTGTCTCCATTTTACAGATAATCTAAGAACACGCATGTGATTTTTGAAAGGCCTAGATTACATAGCTAGGGAATGGCAAAAGACTTGAACTTGGTATAGCTCTTCTGATTAAACATCCATGTTCTCTGTCCATACCAATGGACCTGTCATCGTAGGCGGCATGTAGCATCTGCTTACCACAGAGTGTTAAGCATTTAAATCTCTGTTTTTTTTTAAATTCATGATGTTTATAGCTTCTGTACTTGCCTGCAAGCTCCCACTATGCAGCCCTGACACCATTCACTGTATCCAAATTCACATACCTGGTATCTGGTAACCATGAGATTCACACTTGCATTCAACACTACGCTACTCTGCCATCCCTGAAACGTGAGCAGTCTGTTGAGATGTTAAATTTCAAAACTTTTATGGTGAAAAATAGTAGTTAATGGATATCAAAAAGCTTAGATTTTTGTCTGTAGTTTGATCAGCCAATAACTTCTTCAAGGAATCACTTGAGGAAATATGAATAATATAATCCTTGCTTAAGTTATGGAATAGAGATGGATCCCTTTTATCTGTGGCTGCAAAGGATCTTGTTAGTTTCAAAATAATAGCAATAAAAAGATGGTTCAGTGCTAAAGAGCTATGAGCAAAAAGGATACACACATACACACAAATTTATTGTGGCTATTATTTTCTGGATCTATAATAGTTCACTTCCTGACAAGTGAGACTTTTTTCCAGAGACAGTATTTGAATGTGGTGCTGTCAAGCTGGCTGTAGGTCTATGTAGAAATTTAACAAAAATGGCTCCGTATAGGAGAAACTAATCAGTTCTTGTCAAATCTGGGAGAAATACATAATAATTCCAATGTACTTCAACAGCAGCATGAGCTTCGGAGCTTGACATTTGCCACAGATTTCACAAGTGACTGGATATTTTTGATTTTGGTTTCCTTATTATTGAAATAGTTTTAACAATATCTACCCCCAAAGGTAAGGATTAAGTCAGATACTATAGGTAAAGCCATCAGCACAGTGCCTGGCATGGATGAACTGCTGTGTTAATGGTGGGGATAACTGCTGGCCTTATCATCATCGACATGAACATCATTGTCATTACTCACGTTAATATTTATTACAGCCTCCAATACATGTGCTGTCTCTAGTCTCAAATTTGGATCTCTTTTTCCTTCTTTGTAAAATAGATTTAGCTGAGCAGGTGTAGCTACGCTAGAGATCCCTGCAAATGCTTTGCTAAGACCTCAGTTTGGTAACGCTGGTGCTGGCTATGATTGAAGAAAGGACAAGAACCCACTTCACTCAGCAACACTTTATAACACTGTCTCAGAGAGGACAATTTCCTACCCATGACAGTTTTATTATTGCAGCTTTCATCTCAACAGGCAGAATAAATACAACCTTCATAAGAAGTACTCTAGATAGGCCAGAAAGTATTACACTGACTTCTGACACAGAAAACACTGCTGTTATGAATGTACTATTGTCATGTTTGTTTTGTGCTTTGGAAAACCAGCTAAAATATTGAATATAAAGCTGTTTTGAGAAATGTTAATCATCTGGTAAACTATATTAATATGAAGAAGTCTCTCTTTCCATTCTCCAGATCTTGTTCTCTTTGCCATACAAACATTCCAATTATGGATTAATTGTTCTTTATGCTAATGTACAGTAGTATGAGTTTAGAAAACATGCTGAAGTCTGCCTTAAGATATTCACCTAAAAAGCATTTAGTATATATATATATTCTTTCATCTTTGAAACACTACCTTACATTGAAGAAAACATTAAAACCAAAAAAAAAAAAAATCAGAATTATTCTTATCCAGCCTCGTTTGCTCACATCTTTAATTCCATACTGAAAATATAATCCTAGCATTAAAGTTGCTGATTTTAGGGATGTGCAGTGTTGAGACAGCTATAACATAATGGTTAGTTGGTTAATCTTTGAGCTCTGAGTTGGGTTTCCTGGGTTCATATTCTGCCTTCTTACCAACCACATGGCATAGATGAATTACTGAACTTCTCTGTGCTCCATTCATCCAACGGATATTCATTGAGCTTCATCTATAGGCCGGGCACCATTCTAAGTTCTGGGTACTCAGTATAATACAGAGATATCTCACGACTGCACGCCTTGCTTAAAGACCCATATGTTTATCTCGACCCAGGGAATATCTTGATGCTGAAAGAAGGGAATTGCATAGCACTGGAGGTCCTAGGTGTCTCCCAGCTTTTCCTCTGTTTTGAGACTATTTGTATCCTTGGAATTAGTAGTAAAGTTTGATACTGGGTAAGGCTCTGATTAATGTTAGTCTTATATGGCAGTCTGCTTTTTTGTATTATCCCAAATCCAAAAATTAATGTGGAAGAGTAAAGAGGGATAATAACCCACAGGTTTTTGTTTTAGAATAATTGCAAATACTGACTGGCTGTACCAGATATCAAAGATAATTTTAAATCCATGGTATGAAATTGGATAATATTGGATGAAACAAATACAGTAGAGCCAAAAACGGTAGTTTAGACTATATGTAATTCAATAACTCCTGGTCGTAATAGATACCACTCAGAGAGCAAAAGGTAAACCTCAGAATGGGAGAACATATTTGCAAGACAACATTTTATTTTATGCATTTGTGCTCACTGAGAAAATTAATCACTTTGGAGTTTTGATTAACAAGTTCATTTTTAGTCAGTATCATACTTGATGGTATACTTTTTTATGGTATACATTTATAAAGCATCTTTTAAAAAACAGATTGGAGAGTCATAGTCAATGCAGTAAGCACATTTGAAAAACATCGGATGCATTTCTTAAATAATGTATGATCTTTCATTTAAAATATTTATGATAAATCGTTCACAATTACAAAAATAACTCATGGCTCTGAAGTTGGAATTTTAAAAGAAGATTTTCATTTCCCACAAGCAGTGTGAGTGTCTCTGTGTTCTTTAAGGTATAGTTGGTTTAATGCTTCCATGATGTGCCACATTTAGATGATTTCCATGGAGACATTTTCTGCTTAACCTTAGGTGAGAATATTAGTTAATTTTATTAAAAATTTTTTTTTATTTTTAGAAAAAAATTTAAAAAATTTTAATTTTATATTAGAGTATATTTGAATAACAATGTTCTGTTAGTTTCAGGTGTGCAGCAAAGTGGTTCACTTATACATATACATGTATCCTTAAATTCTTTTCCCATTTAGGTTATTAAAAAGTATTGAGCATAGTTCCATGTATACCTGCTATACAGTAGGTCCTTGTTGGTTATCTGTTATAAATATAGCAGTGTGTGCATGTCAGTCCCAAACTCACAATCTGTACCCACCCCACCTTACCCCCCCCAATAACCATAAGCTCTTTCTCTAAGTCAGACTCTGTTTCTATTTTGTAAATAAATTCAGTTGTATCATATTTTTTAGATTCCGCATTTAAGCAATATCATATGATATTTATCTTTCTCTGTCTGACTTAACTTCACTTAGCATGATAATCTCCAGGTGCATCCATGTTGCTGAAAATGGCATTATTTCATTCTTTTTAATGGCTGAGTAAGAGTCCATTGTGTGTGTGTGTGTATGTGTGTGTGTGTGTGTGTGTGTGTGTGTTTGTGTGTGTGATATATATACACACACACCACATGTTCTTTATCCATTCATCTGTTGATGGACATTTAGGTTGCTTCCATGTCTTGGCTATTGTAAGTGGCACTGCAATGAACATTGGGGTGCATGTATCCTTTCGAACCATGTCTTTCTCCAGATGTATGCCCAGGAGCGGTATTGCTGGATCATATGGTACCTCTATTTTTAGTTTCTTAAGGAACCTCCATATGGTTCTCCATAGTGGCTGCACCAAATTTACATTCCCACCAACAGTGTAGGAGGGTTCCCTTTTCTCCACACCCTCTCCACCATTTGTTATTTGTAGATTTTTTTGATGATGGCGATTCTGACCAGTTTGAGATGATACCTCACTGTAGTTTTTTTTTTCTATTTTATTTATTTATTTATTTTTTAACATCTTTATTGGAGTATAATTGCTTTACAATAGTGTGTTAGTTTCTGCTTTATAACAAAGTGAATCAGCTATACATATACATATATCACCATATCTCCTCCCTCATACATCTCCCTCCTACCCTCCCTATCCCACCCCTCTATGTGGTCACAGAGCACCGAGCTGATCTCCCTGTGCTATGCAGCTGCTTCCCACTAGCTATCTATTTTACATTTGGTAGTATATATTAGTCCATGCCACTCTCTCACTTCGTCCCAGCTTACCCTTCCCCCTCCCCATGTCCTCAAGTCCATTCTCTACGTCTGCGTCTTTATTCCTGTCCTGCCCCTAGGTTCTTCAGAACCTTTTTTTTTTTTTTTTGATTCCATATATTTGTGTTAACATACGGTATCTGTTTTTCTCTTTCTGACTTACTTCACTCTGTATGAGAGACGCTAGGTCCATCCACCTCACTACAAATAACTCAATTTCATTTCTTTTTATGGCTGAGTAATATTCCATTGAACATATGTGCTACATCTTCTTTATCCATTCATCTGTCAATGGACAGTTAGGTTGCTTCCACGTACTGGCTATTGTAAATAGAGCTGCATTGAACATTTTGGTACATGACTCTTTTTGAATTATGGTTTTCTCAGGGTATATGCCCAATAGTGGGATTACTGGGTCATATGGTAGTTCTGTTTTTAGTTTTTTAAGGAACCTCCATACTGTTCTCCATAGTGGCTGTATCAACTTACATTCCCACCAACAGTGCAAGAGAGTTCCCTTTTCTGCACACCCTCTCTAGCATTTATTGTTTGTAGATTTTTGATTATGGCCATTCTGACCAGTGTGAAGTGATACCTCTCTGTAGTTTTGATTTGCATTTCTCTAATAATTACTGATGTTGAGCATCTTTTCATGAGCCTCTTGGACATCTGTATGTCTTCTTTGGAGAAATGTCTATTTAGGTCTTCTGCCCATTTTTGGGTTGGGTTGTTTGTTTTTTTTGAGATTGAGCTACATGAGCTGTTTGTAAATTGTGGAGATTAAACCTTTGTCACTTGCTTCACTTGCAAATATTTTCTCCCATTCTGAGGGTTGTCTTTTCATCTTATTTATGTTTTCCTTTGCTGTGCAAAAGGTTTTAAGTTTCAATAGGTCCCATTTGTTTATTTTTGTTTTTATTTCCATTTTTCTAGGAAGTGGGTCAAAAAGGGCTGTGATTTATGTCATAGAGTGTTCTGCCTATGTTTTCCTCTAAGAGTTTTATAGTGTCTGGCCTTACATTTAGATCTTGAATCCATTTTGAGTTTATTTTTGTGTATGGTGTTAGGGAGTGTTCTAGTTTCATTCTTTTACATGTAGCTGTCCAGTTTTCCCAGCACCACTTATTGAAGAGGCTGTCTTTTCTCCATTGTATATTCTTGCCTCCTTTATAAAAAATAAGGTGACCATATGTGTGTGGGTTTATATCTGGGCTTTTTGTTCTGTTCCACTCATCTATATATTTCTGTTTTTGTGCCAGTACCGTACTGTCTTGATTACTGTAGCTTTGTAGTATAGTCTGAAGTCTGGGAGCCTGATTCCTCCACCTCCGGTTTTCTTTCTCAAGATTGCTTTCTCTATTTGGGGTTTTTCATGGTTCCATACAAATTGTGAAATGTTTTGTTCTAGTTCTGTGAAAAATGCCATTGGTAGTTTGATAAGGATTGCATTGAATCTGTAGATTGCTTTGGGTAGTATAGTCATTTTCACAATGTTGATTCTTCCAATCTAAGAACATGGTATATCTCTCCATCTGTTTGTATCATCTTTGATTTCTTTCATCAGTGTCTTATAGTTTTCTGCATACAGGTCTTTTGTCTCCTTAGGTAGGTTTATTCCTAGGTATTTTATTCTTTTTGTTGCAGTGGTAAATGGGAGTGTTTCCTTCGTTTCTCTTTCAGATTTTTCATCATTAGTGAATAGGAATGCAAGAGATTTCTGTGCATTAGTTTTGTATCCTGCTACTTTAACAAATTCATTGATGAGCTCTAGTAGTTTTCTGATAGCATCTTTAGGATTCTCTATGTATAGTATCATGTCATCTGCAAACAGTGACAGCTTTACTTATTCTTTCTGATTTGGATTCCTTATATTTCTTTCTCTTCTCTGATTGCTGTGGCTAAAACTTCCAAAACTATGTTGAATAATATTTGTGAAAGTGGACAGCCTTGTCTTGTTCCTGATCTTAGAGGAAATGCTTTCAGTTTTTCACCATTGAGAACAATGTTGGCTGTAGGTTTGTCATATATGGCCTTTATTATGTTGAGGTAAGTTCCCTCTGTGCCTACTTTCTGGAGGGTTTTTATCATAAATGGGTGTTGAATTTTGTCAAAAGCTTTTTCTGCATCTATTGAGATGATCATATGGTTTTTCTCCTTCAATTTTTTAATATGGTGTATCACATTGATTGATTTGTGTATATTGAAGAATCCTGCATTCCTGGGATCAACTCCACTTGATCATGGTGTATGATCCTTTTAATGTGCTGTTGGATACTGTTTGCTAGTATTTTCTTGAGGATTTTTGCATCTTCGTTCATCAGTGATATTGCCCTGTAGTTTTCTTTTTTTGTGACATCTTTTTCTGGTTTTGATATCAGGTTGATGGTGGCCTCATAGAAAGAGTTTCGGAGTGTTCCTCCCTCTGCTATATTTTGGAAGAGTTTGAGAAGGATAGGTGTTAGCTCTTCTCTAAATGTCTGATAGAATTCGCCTGTGAAGCCATCTGTCTGGTCCGGGGCTTTTGTTTGTTGGAAGATTTTTAATCACAGTCTCAATTTCAGTGCTTGTGATTGGTCTGTTTATATTTTCTATTTCTTCCTGGTTCAGTCTCAGAAGGTTGTGCTGTTCTAGGAATTTGTCCATTTCTTCCAGGTTGTCCATTTTATTGGCATATAGTTGCTTGTAGTAATCTCTCATGATCCTTTGTATATCTGCAGTGTCCATTGTTACTTCTCCTTTTTCACTTCTAATTCTATTGATTTGAGTCTTCTCCCTTGTTTTCTTGATGAATCTGGCTAATGGTTTATCAATTTTGTTTATCTTCTCAAAGAACCAGCTTCTACTTTTATTGATGTTTGCTATCGTTTCCTTCATTTCTTTTTCATTTATTTCTGATCTGATCTTTATGATTTCTTTCCTTCTGGTAACTTTGGGGTTTTTTTGTTCTTCATTCTCTAATTGCTTTAGGTATAAGTTTATGTTGTTTATTTCAGATGTTTCTTGTTTCTTGAGGTAGGATTGTATTGCTATAAACTTCCCTCTTAGAACTGCTTTTGCTGCATTCCATAGGTTTTGGGTGATCGTGTTTTCTTTGTCATTTGTTTCTAGGTATTTTTTGATTTCCTCTTTGATTTTGACAGTGATCTCTAGGTTATTTAGGAGTCTATTGTGTAGCCTCCATGTGTCTGTATTTTTTACAGATTTTTTCCTGTAATTGATATCTGTTCTCATAGCATTGTCTTTGGAAAAGATACTTGATACAATTTCAATTTTCTTAAATTTACCAAGGCTTGACTTGTGACCCAAGATATCTTCTATCCTGGAAAATGTTCCGTGAGCAGTTGAGAAGAAGGTGTATTTTGTTGTTTTTGGATGGAATGTCCTATAAATATCAGATAAGTCCATCTTGTTTAACGTATCATTTAAAGCTTATGTTTACTTGTATATTTTCATTTTGGATTATCTGTCCATTGGTGAAAGTGGGGTGTTAAAGTCACCTACTATGATTGTGTTACTGTCGATTTCCCCTTTTATGGCTGTTAGCATTTGCCTTATGTATTGATGTGCTCCTATTTTGGGTGCATAACTATTTACAATTGTTATATCTTCTTCTGGGATTGATCCCTTGATCATTATGTAGTGTCCTTCTTTGTCTTTTGTAATAGTCTTTATTTTAGAGTCTATTTTGTCTGATATGAGAATTGCTCTTCCAGCTTTGTTTTGATTTCCATTTGCATGGAATATCTTTTTCCATCCCCTCACTTTCAGTCTGTATGTGTCCCTAGGTCTGAATGGTGGGTCTCTTGTAGACAGCATATATACGGGTCTTGTTTCTGTGTTCATTCAGCCAGTCTATGTCTTTTAGTTGCAGCATTTAATCCATTTTCATTTAAGTTAATTATCTATATATGTTTCTGTTACCATTTTCTTAATTGTTTTGGGTTTGTTATTGTAGGTGTTTTCCTTCTCTTGTGTTTCCTGCCTAGAGAAGTTCCTTTAGCATTTGTTGTAAAGCTGAGTTTGGTGATGCTGAACTCTCTCAGCTTTTGCTTGTCTGTAAAGATTTTAATTTCTCCGTCGAATCTGAATGAGATCCTTGCTGAGTAGAGTAATCTTGGTTGTAGGTTTTTCCCTTTCATCACTTTAAATATGTCCTGCCACTTCCTTCTGGCTTGCAGAGTTTCTGCTGAAATATCACCTGTTAACCTTATGGGGCTTCCCCTGTATGTTATTTGCTGTTTTTCCCTTGCTGCTTTTAATATTTTTTCTTTGTATTTAATTTTTGATAATTTGATTAATCTGTGTCTTGGCGTGTTTCTCATTGGATTTATCCTGTATGGGACTGTCTGTGCTTCCTGGACTTGATTAACTATTTCCTTTCCCGTATTAGGGAAGTTATCAACTAAAATCTATTCAAATATTTTCTCAGTCCCTTTGTTTTTTTCTTCTTCTTCTGGGACCCCTATAATTCGAATGTTGGTGCATTTAATGTTGTCCCAGAGGTCTCTGAGACTGTCCTCAATTCTTTTCATTCTTTTTTCTTTATTCTGCTCTGCGGTAGTTATTTCCACTATTTTATCTTCCAGGTCACTTATCCGTTCTTCTGCCTCAGTTATTCTGCTATGGATTCCTTCTAAATCTTTAATTTCACTTATTGTGTTGTTATCATTGTTTGTTTGCTCTTTAGTTCATGTAGGTCCTTGTGAAACATTTCTTGTATTTTCTCCATTCTACTTTCTAGATTTTTGGATCATATTTACTATTATTAGTCTGAATTCTATTTCTGGTAGACTGCCTATTTCCTCTTCATTTGTTTGGTCTGGGGGGTTTTAACCTTGCTCCTTCACCTGCTGTGTGTTTCTCTGTCTTCTCATTTTGTTTATCTTACTGTGTTTCTGGTCTCCTTTTCACAGGCTGCAGGATCATAGTTCCCGTTGATATTTTGGTGTCTGCCCCCCGTGGCTAAGGTTGGTTCTGTGTGTGTTTAGGCTTCCTGCTGGAAGTGACTGGTGCCTGTGTTTTGGTGGATGAGGCTGGATCTTGTCTTTCTGGTGGGCAGGACCGTGTTCGGTGGTGTGTTTTGGGGTGTCTGTGACCTTATTATGATTTTAGGCAGCCTTTCTGCTAATGGGTGGGGTTGCATTCTTGTCTTGCTAGTTGTTTGGCATAGGGTGTCCAGCACTGTAGCTTGCTGGTCATTGAGTAGGGCTGGGTCTTAGTGTTGAGATGGAGGTCTCTGTGAGAGATTTTGCCGTTTGATATTATGTGGAGCCGGGACGTCTCTGGTGGACCCTTGTCCTGAACTCAGCTCTCCCACCTCAGAGGCACAGGCCTGACACCCGGCTGGAGCACCAAGACCCTGTTAGCCAGATGGGTCAGAAGAAAAGGGAGAAAAAAAGAAAGAGAGAGAGAGGGAGGGAGGGAGGGAGGGAGGAAAATAAAGTTATTAAAATAAAAAATAATAAAATAGTTAAAAATTTAAAAAAATTAACAAGTAAGAAAAATAAAGAAAAAAAAAAGAACGAAAGAAAGAAAGAAGAGAGCCGCCAAACCAAAAAACAAATCCACCAATGTTAACAAGTGCTCAAAACTATACTAAAAAAAGAAAAAAATTAAGGACAGACAGAGCCCTAGGACGAATGGTAAAAGCAAAGCTGTACAGACAAAATCACACAAAGAAACATACACACTCACAAAAAGAGAAAAAGGAAAAAAAAAAAATATGTTTATATATAAAAAAAGAGGAACAGAGCAACCGAATCAATAAACAAATCTACCAATGATAATAACCTCTAAATACTAAACTAAGAGAAACATAAAACCAGAAACAAATTAGATGCAGAAAACAAACCCCAAGTCTGCAGTTGCTCCCAAAGTCCACCACCTCAATTTTGGGATGATTCGTTGTCTACTCATTTATTCCAGAGATGCAGGGTACATTAAGTTGACTGTGGAGATTTAATCTGCTGCTCCTGAGGCTGCTGGGAGAGATTTCCCTTTCTCTTCTTTGTTCGCACAGCTCCTGGGGTTCAGGTTTGGATCTGGCCCCGCCTCTGCATGTAGGTCGCCTGAGGGCGTCTGTTCTTTGCTGAGACAGGACGGAGTTAAAGTAGCAGCTGATTAGGGGGCTCTGGCTCACTCAGGCTGGGGGGAGGGAGGGGTACAGAATGCAGGGGGAGCCTGTGGTAGCAGAGGCCAGCGTAATGTTGCCACAGCCTGAGGAGTGCTGTGTGTTCTCCCGGAGAAGTTGTCCCTGGATCGCCGGACCCTGGCAGTGGCTGGCTGCACAGGCTCCCGGGAGGAGAGGTGTGGACAGTGACCTGTGCTCGCACACAGGCTTCTTGGTGGCTGCAGTAGCAGCGGCTTTAGCGTTTCTTGCCCATCTCTGGGGTCTGCGCTGATAGCCGCAGCTTGCGCCTGTCTCTAGAGCTCGTTTAGGTGGTGCTCTGAATCCCTTCCCCTCATGCACTCTGAAACAATGATTTGTTGCCTCTTAGGCATGTCTAGACTTTTTCCTGGACTCCTTCACAGCTAGCTGTGGCGCACTAGACCCCTTCAGGTTGTGTTCACGCAGCCAACCCCAGTCCTCTCCCTGGGGTCTGATGTCCAAAGCCTGAGCCTCAGCTCCCAGCACCCACCCACCCCGGTGGGTGAGCAGACAAGCCTCTCAGGCTGGTGAGTGCTGGTTGGCACCGATCCTCTGTGCCAGAATCTCTCCGCTTTGCCCTCTGCATCCCTGTGGCTGCGCTCTCCTCCACGGCTCCGAAGCTTCACCCCTCTGCCACCCACAGTCTCCACCCGTGAAGGGGCTTCCTAGTGTGTGGAAACCTTTCCTCCTTCACAGCTCCCTCCCACTGGTGCAGGTCCCGTCCCTATTCTTTTGTCTCTGTTTTTTCTTTTTTCTTTTGCCCTCCCCAGGTACGTGGGGAGTTTCTTGCCTTTTGGGAGGTCTGAGGTCTTCTGCCAGCGTTCAGTAGTTGTTCTGTGGGAGTTGTTCCACATGTAGATGTATTTCTGAGGTATTTGTGGGGAGGAAGGTGATCTCCACATCTTACTCCTCCGCCATCTTGAAGGTCTGTCTCCTCACTGCAGTTTTGATTTACATTTCTCTAATAATTAGCAATGTTGAGCATCTTTTCGTGTGCCTCTTGGCCATCTGTATGTCATCTTTGGAGGAATGTGTGTAGGTCTTCTGCCCATTTTTTGATTGGGTTTTTTGTTTGTTTGTTTTTGATATTGATCTGCATGAGCTGTTGGTAAATTTTGGAGATTAATGCCTGGTCTGTCTCATCATTTGCTAATATTTTCTCCCATTCTGTGAGTTGTCTTTTCATTTTATCATTTCCTTTGCCGTGCAAAAGCTTTTGAGTTTAATTAGGTCCCATTTGTTTATTTTTGTTTTTATTTCCATTACTCTAGCAGGTGGATCGAAAAAGATCTTGCTGCAATTTATGTCACAGAGTGTTCTGCTGATATTTTCCTCTAAGAGTTTTTTAGCATCCAGTCTTACATTTAGGTCTTTAATCCATTTTTAAAAATTTTTATTTATTTATTTTATTATACAGCAGGTTCTTATTAGTTATCTATTTTATACATATTAGTGTATATATGTCAACCCCAATCTTGCAATTCATCCCACCACCACCCCCTGTGCCCCCACTTTCCCCCCTTGGTGTCCATACATTTGTCCTCTGCATCTGTGTCTCTGTTTCTGCCTTGCAAACTGGTTTATCTGTACCATTTTTGTAGATTCCACATATATGTGGAATGCATTAATATACAATATTTGTTTTTCTCTTTCTGACTTACTTCACTCTGCATGACAGTCTCGAGGTCCATCCACATCTCTACAAATGACCCAATTTCATTCCTTTTTATGGCTAAGTAATATTCTATGTACCATATCTTCTTTATCCATTCATTTGTCGATGGGCATTTAGGTTGCTTCCATGACCTGGCTATTGTAAATTGTGCTGCAGTGAATATTGGGGTGCGTGTGTCTTTTTGAATTATGGTTTTCTCAGGGTATATGCCCAGTAGTGGGATTGCTGGGTCATATGGTAATTTATTTTTAGTTTTTTAAGGATCCTCCGTACTGTTCTCCATAGTGGTTGTATCAATTTACATTCCCACTAACAGTGCAAGAGGGTTCCCTTTTCTCCACACTCTCTCCAGCATTTGATATTTGTAGATTTTCTGGTGAGGTCAGTTCTAACTGGTGTGAGGTGATACCTCATTGTAGTTTTAATTTGCATTTCTCTAATAATTAGTGATGTTGATCAGCTTTTCATGAGCCTCTTGGCCATCTGTATGTCTTCTTTGGAGAAGTGTCTATTTAGGTCTTCTGCCCATTTTTTTGATTGTGTTGTATGTTTTTTTAATATTGAGCTGCATGAGCTGTTTATATATTTTGGAGATTAATCCTTTGTTGATTCATTTGCAAATATTTTGTCCAATTCTGAGGGTTGTCTGTCTTGTTTACAGTTTCATTTGCTGTTCAAAAGCTCTTAAGTTTCATTAGGTCCCATTTGTTTATTTTTGTTTTTATTTCCATTACTGTAGGAGGTGGGTCAAAAAAGATCTTGCTGTGATTTATGTCAAAGAGTGTTCTTCCTGTGTTTTCCTCTAAGAGTTTTATAGTGTCTGGTCTTAAATTTAGATCTTTAATCCATTTTGAGTTAATTTTTGTATATGGTGTTAGGGAGTGTTTTAATTTCATTGTTTTTACATGTAGGTGTCCAGTTTTCCCAGCACCACTTATTGAAGAGACTGTCTTTTCTCCATTGTATATCCTTGCCTCCTTTGTCATAGATTAGTTGACCATACGTGCATGGGTTTATCTCTGGGCTTTCTATCCTGTTCCTTTGATCTATATTTCTGTTTTTGTGCCAGTACCATATTGTCTTGATTACTGTATCCTTCAATATAGTTTGAAGTCAGGGAGCCTGATTCCTCCAGTTCTGTTTTTCTTTCTCGAGGTTGCTTTGGCTATTCAGGGTCTTGTGTATCTCCATACAGATTTTAAGGTTTTTTTGGTCTAGTTCTGTGAAAAATGCCATTCATTGGTAATTTGATAGAGATTGCAATGAATCTGTAGATTTCCTTGGATAGTATAGTCATTTTGACAATATTGATTCTTCCAATCCAAGAACATGGTATATCTCTCCATCTGTTTGTGTCCTCTTCAATTTCTTTCATCAGTGTTTTATAGTTTTCAGAGTAAAGGTTTTGCCTCCTGTTGTAGGTTTATTCCTAGGTATTTTATTCTTTTTGATGCAATGGTAAATGAGATTGTTTCTTTAGTTTCTTTTTCTGATCTTTCACTGTCCGTGTATAGAAATGCAACAGATTTCTGTGTATTTATTTTGTACACTGCAACTCTACCAAATTTATTGTTGAGCTCTAGTAATTTTTTCTAGAAGTTCCCACTGTGCCTACTTTCTATGTATAGTATCATGTCGTCTGCAAACAGTGACCGTTCTACTTCTTGTTTTCCAATTTGGATTCCCTTTATTTCTTTTTCTTCTCTGATTGCTGTGGCTACTCATTCCAAAGCTACGTTGAATAAAAGTGGCGAGTGTGGACACCCTTGTCTTCTTCCTGATTGTAGAGGACACACTTTCAGGTTTTCACCACTGAGTATGATTTTAGCTGTAGGTTTGTCATATATGACCTTTATTATGTTGAAGTAGGTTCCCTCTATGCCCACTTTCTGGAGAGTTTTTATCGTAAATCAGTGTTGAATTTTGTCAAAAACTTTTTCTGCATCTATTGAGATGATCATATAGTTCTTATTCTTCAATTTTTTGATGTAGTGTATCACACTGATTGATTTGCAGGTATTGAAAACTCCTTGCATCCTTGATTCAAGGATCCTTGCACAGAGGATCATACACCACACCACTTGATCATGATGTATGATCCTCTGTGCTTCCTGGACTTGGGTTACTGTTTCCTTTCCCATTGTTAGGGAAGTTTTTAGCTATTACATCTTCAGACATTTTCTCAGGTCCTTTCTGTTTCTCTTCTCCTTCTGGGACCCCTATACTGCAAATGTTGGTGCATTTAATGTTGTCCCAGAGGTCTCTTAGACTGTCCTCATTTCTTTTCATTTTTTTCCTGTACCCTGTTCCACATCAGTGATTTACACCATTCTGTATTCCAGCTCACTTATCCATTCTCTGCCTCAGTTATTCTGATATTGATTCCTTCTAGTGTATTTTTCATTTTAGTTATTGTATTGTTCATCTCTGTTTGTTCTTTAGTTCTTCTAGGTCTTTGTTAAACATTTCTTTTATCGTCTCAATCTGTGCCTCCTTTCTTTTTCTAAGATCTTGGATCATCTTTACTATCATTACTCTGAATTCTTTTTCAGGTAGATTGCGTATCTCCACTTCACTTAGTTGTTCTTCTGGGGTTTTATCTTGTTCCCTCATCTGGGATGTATTCCTCTGCCATCTCATTTTGTTTACCTTTCTGTGATTGTGGTTTCCATTCTACAGGCCGCAGATGTGTAGTTCTTCTTGCTTCTGCTGTCTGCCCACTGGTGGATGAGGCTGTTTAAGAGGCTTGTGCAGGCTTCCTGGTGGGAGGGAATTGTACCTGCCCACTGGTGGTTGAGGCTGGGTATTGTCCCTCTGGTGTGCAGGGCAGTGTCAGGGGTTGTGTTTATCGGGCAGCTGTTTATTCAGGAAGACTTTAAACAGCCTGTCTGCTGATGGGTGGGGCTGTGTTCCCACTCCATTGGTTATTTGGCCTGAGGTGTCCCAGCATTGGAGCCTACAGGCTGTTGGGTAGGGCAGGGTCTTGGTGAGAAAATGGTAACCTCCAAGAGCGCTCATGCCAAAGAGCACTCGCCAGAACCACTGCCACCAGTGTCCCCATTCCCGCAGAGAGCCACAGCTGCTTCCCACCTTCAAAGGAGACCCTCCAACACTAGCAGGTAAGTCTAAACAAGTCTCTTATGAAGTCACTGCTTTTTTCCCTTCCTGGTGTGCACAAGACACTGTGTACGCCCTCCACGTGTGGAGTTTCTCTTTCCCCCAGTCCCATGGAATTCCTGCAATCAAACCCTGCTGGCCTTCAAAGCCAGATTCTCTAGGGGCTGCACCTTCCAGTTCCAGACCCCCAGACTGGGGAGCCTGACGTGGTGCTCAGAACTTTCACTCCTGTGGGAGAACTTCTGTGGTATAATTATTTTCCAGTTTGTGGGTACTCAGCTGGCGTATATGGGATTTTATTTTATCACAGTTGTGTCCCTCCTACCACCTTATTGTGGCTTCTTCTTTGTCTTTGGATGTAGGATATCTTTTTTGGTAGGTTCCAGCTTTTTTTTGTCGATGGCTGTTCAGCGTTAGTTTTGATTTTGGTGTTTCCATAAGAAGAGGTGAGCTCACATCCTTCTACTCTACCATCTTGTCTCCCTTGTTAGTTAATTTTAAATGAGTTGAGGGAGTAGATAGTTCATGAAATAAGTGGAAACCATATCTGTCTAGCTAATCAGTTTTATACACTTGTTGAAATCTTTTTTTTTTTACCTTTTTTTTTCTTTTTGTCGTATGCCTATTTTCTCCCCCATATGCTCCCTTCTCTCTTTGTTTTTTCTGTCTACTGCTTCCCATTTCCTTACCTATTATCCTTTTAGCTTCACCTTCTGCTTCCTCCTTTTACTTGTTAATGAAAATCATTTAAAAAAATTTGTATAAATTATAGAAAATTGCTAGAAAATTACTTTTTCTAAATTTAATACGGTCTTGTCTTAATTATTTGGTTGTCTGTTGCATTTTACAATGACTACAAATACAGATGGTTGTTGGGATTACCTTTTCCAGCATGGGGTTTGTTTCCTTCTTACCTTAGCCTAGAAAGAGAGGCTTCAGAGATCTACCTGGGGACCTTGATATGTGTGTGTTAGAGTTTGAGGGACCCAGAAGAGTTAGACTCACACCCCAGTAATAGGAGGGTACACCGCTGGCAGCAATAGTCTGTGCCAGTGGAGGTGAGGTCTGCCATTTGGGAAACAGTTCACTTGCACCAATGGCATAAGAAAAGTGCAAGCTTCCTATGGAGGAAGGATGGAGAAAAAAGCCTGGTTAAAAGACAGAGAAAGAAATAAGACTTTGTGGGCAGTGGAACCCCAAGTAAGAGAGCCTGTGAGGAGGTGACACTATAGATTGAAGGGTGAGTCCTTGGGGGACAACCAAAGAATTCCCACATTAGAGAATTCCAGGGAAAGGGGGACTCTCCCAAGAATCTATAAAATCACCCCACAGGAAACAGACTCAACTCTATCCATGAGGGTAAGATAGACACATTTCAAAGGGGACTAATTAACACATTTTGTGTCCTTCATCCTCCTCCCTTCCCAGCTCAACAGTGGAGGGGATCAGGAATTGAAGCCGAGTTGGGAAGTTGGAGGAAGCAGGAATGGTAGTGAAAAGGTCAACCTTGTCCTCTGTTCTCAACAGGTTTTCCACCATCAGTAGGCCTGAGCTGGTTGAAAAGAGAAGCTTTAACTTTAAATTATTTCAGAGGACTGGACATCTAAATTATTGTATCTAAATTATCTATTCTAATAGATAGAAGGGACCAGTGGTCTTCTTCTTTAATTACCTAAGAATAAATTGAGAAGTGATATTTCTTGGCTAAGCAGTCACTCAGGGACAAAGAAAAACACTAATCTTAGAGGAAAGTTCAGAAAGAACAGTGGGCTCTGAGAGGGGTGGCGAGCTAGAGTCATTTGATGATGGTATCCTACTCAGTCTTTTTTTTTTTTTTTTGTAAATTCACCAGGGCCACTAAAGAAACATTCCATTTTAAGCTATCTATCTTTTAGCCATATCTAGAAAAGTATTTATCTGTTGTTGTACAACCCAAAGATTTATTTATTCACTCCCTAAATTTGGGGTCCAAGTGACTGTCTAGCACTTTTTTTAGCATCTCAAAATTTATTTATGGTAAAAGTTGTTTTTACTTTGCAGATGGTGAAGTATCAAGTGCTACTAAAATAATAATTATCCTCATCTACTATTTCCATGAATATGGGCTTCTGCATAGTATTTTAAGTGTTAATTTACTAACAGAGCAGACATATATAATCAAGACATATAATCAATATAGCAGGCTATTACTGTTATACTGACAAAATGACATGCAATATTTGCAAAAATTCTGAAATCACTAGTCTATATAAGAAAGGCCACGTTTCCAGACTAAATTAGCACTTGCACTGTAAAAGGAAGTTGCTGTTCCTAAACAAACAACAAATCATTCAGAAAGTGTCTAATAAATGTGGATACACATCACTTTTCTAGACTGTGTCTAGTGAATAAGTCAAGGTTTAGCTTAACAGGAAATCAAGCAATTTGGTGAATAACAGTTAGTGTATCATCTCGATGTTTACTAAACCCTGTTAGTATGACAAATTTTCATTTATTTTAGATGGAGAAAAAAAAATAAAACCAAAACTTTTAGTGCACTAGATGTGCAAATAGTGTAGGTCTTCTACTGTATTTTCTTATTTGATCTTTCCAAAACATGTCTCTAAGGGAGTTATTATTTGCCTTTGACAAATAAAGAATAATTGATCACAACAAATTCTTCAAGTCTCGTTTTGCTTGAAAACTCTACAGATCTCAAGAAATACATCACCAGCTTCTTAAAATCCTCTCCTTCCTTGGCTTTGGAAATAACTGCTCTCTCCTGGTAATTCTACCTCTCAGGGTCTTCTTATTCCTTATCTCAGTCAGGTTCCTTTTAGGTGCATAGTTGAAAGCTTTCCTGGAGAGACAGGGAACAAGAGCAGAACATCTATTATCACCACTTCAACTATTATTATACTACTGGCCTCAGCTAGTGCAATATGGCAAGAAAAAAATAAGAAATCCATAATAATTAATAAATAATAAATATTTGTTCTTATTGTCTGATGGTATTTTTGTGAACATAGAAAAATACAAAAACATTGACAAACTGCTAGAATTAATAAGTAAATGTAGCAAGTTTACTATATGCAACTTACTATAAAATTAATTATAATTCTATCAGCAACAAAAAATAGGAAATAAATTGCCTAAAAAATACCGTTACAATAACATCAAACAGCTCAAATAAAAGGATAAATCTAACAGAAGTTGTACAAGCCTCTGCCCTTCAAACTACAATCATATTAAGGAAAATAAAAGAACATCTAAATAAATAGACAGTTATACCATGTTCAGATGTTGGACAACTCAATATTGTTATGATGCAGCTCTCCTCAAATTGATCTATGGATTTAATGAAATCTCAATCAGCATTCTAGCTGCATTATTAGAAATTGACAAATTAATTCTAAAATGCAAAATGGAATGCAAAAGCTCAAGAATGTCAAGGCAAACTTGAAAAAGCAGAACAAATTAGGGGTGATTACGCTACAGTATATTACATATCGATTTAAAGCAACGATTTTTACACCCTTTTTGGTTCAATTAATTTTCACTCAACTTCTAAATCTGGCCTTAAATTCTAGCTTCCTTAAAACCCCCAAACAATTTGGTACCAGTATTTGCTATTTTCCATTGGACCATTAATCATCCTTTTTATATGTTCATTAATTATTTGTAATACTTAAAAAGTTGTAGATATTTCAATTGTAATGTGCATGCCAGAGCTCACTAATAAGACTTAACACATATTAATATAAATTAGTTTTAATATTATTAACACTACATTCTAATAATGATTTACATGCAGTCATTTACATGTATATATGTGTATCTGTATATATCTAATCACATCTAGTGAGTGGAGTCTAAAGATGATGTTAAACATCTACAATGCACACGACTGTCCACCACACAAAGAATTATCTGACCCAAAATATCAGTAGTGCCCTTGAGAAATCACACACACACACACGTGTGTGTGTGTATACACATACATATACCCTCCAATCTTTCTCCTCCTTTCCTCACTGGACAGAAATAGCCATGTTCCTGAAGTTAATATGTGCATTATCAGTTTAAAATACTTATATTCTTTGCTGGATCATGAGTCCCTTGAGGGCTGGGATTGTACCTACCCAGATTGTACCTATCCATGTCTTTGGTGTACTCCAGTGTCTAACATAGTGAGTTCCAGACCCATATACTTAATATGTTTTTTATCTAATTGACTAGATATTTAAAATATTTTTCAGTGTTCTGTTTTAATTTATCTACTGGCATCTTGGCTTCATCGCTGTATTATCGTTATGTATCGTTATCATGCCTCCTCTAGGGAATTGCACTATACATATCCTTTCACAAGCTACATAGAACTAACTAACACTGTACCACTTCAAAATGTAGAAACTTTTTGTAGAACCAGCTATGTTCCTTCTGCCACCCCTAGTGTAATTTATGTTACAGTTTTTCATATACATTGTATCTGCATTCTTTGATGAACTTATTCCTGAGATGTCATATTCTTTACTTGAGATGCAGTGAGGCATAACTATTGGGAAGCAGAAAGTGGGATTGACAGCCTGGTCTTGGATTTTAGTTATGCCACTTATTAGATGGATGAATTTGCATAAAGCACTTAATATAGACAATTGGGATAGTAAAAGTTCATATGATGGCTGAAAAATCAAATGAATTAATATGTGTAAACCACTTGGCAGGACTCAGTAAATATTAGCTTTTATTATTGGTCAGGCAGTTTTTATTAGTTTTCACTAAGGTTGTTCCATTTTCTTCCAAAATGAAGTTCTGGCCTCCAGAGTTACCTACATCAATTATACTACAGCATTTAGTTTATAAAATTCCCATGAAATTGATCACATCCTTTCATGTATTATAGTTGTATGCATTTTCATTGTCACTATCCAATGAGAGGGTAAACTTTTGATGAAAGACACTGTGTTTCAAATAGCCATACCAAGAACTATTGCACCAAGAAGAATGTCAATAAATATTTGATGAACGAACTAATGTATACCAGTAGAGACTATATTATCCTTTTAATCAAACAGACATGAATTTAATTTCAATTGCATCCCTCACTAAGTAGTTTCCCTTCTCATATATAAAATTGGAATAATAATACAGAAATGATATGAGAATTAAATAAAATAGTGTATGTGAACACACAAATCATAGTACCTTGTGGGTGTAGATGGTCAGTACATGTTAATGTGCTCACATATTGCCTAAATATTGGATGAATATGTGTAACTGGTAAGAACCTTTTCTCCCATGAAGGGTACAGGCATCTATTGATTTTCATTACCAATTTCTCTAAATTGCCCAGTATAAGAACTTGGGGAATCTATTTTGAGATTGATACTTTGTTTTCTCTCTAGTGTGTATTTTTAACAGTTCATGTTTGTATTACACAATTCGCATACTTGGAATTGTTTTTTCAAAGAATTCAGGATGGCTGACAAATGCCCAAATGACTGTAATGAAGACAGAATTAGAATATGTCACCACGTAGCATTATTGACCTTTAGTGAGAAAGTAGGAGATGCTCAGTGTGTTCTCAGATCTTACTAACAAGATGATATAATTTAGATTTTTTTTTCAGTTGCTTAGTTACCAGTATCTGTAAATCTTTTCATGTTGCTTGTAAGAGTTTTTTTTAAAAAAGGAAGTGTCCACATTTTTCCACTTTTCTTAAAAATAACACACACACATACAGACAGAAAGAAGAAATCTCTCTTCATAAGGAAGGCATGATTGGAGAAAAGGAATTGTAGGTGATTGGAGGGAGGATCATCATCTAGGTAAAATTCTGGGGAGGGAGAAGCCGTTTACATATCTTCCATGGAGAAGTGTCTATTCAAGTTCTTTGCTCATTTTTGAATCTTTTGTTGTTGTTGTCATTGTTGAGTTTTACAAATTTCCTATGTATTAAGATTATCAATCCCTTATTAGATATATGATTTGAAAATATTTTCTCCCACTTTGTAGGTTGCCTTTTTACTCTGTTGATAGGATCTTTTGAGGCACGATTTTAAAAAAGCATGAAGTTCAATTTGTCAGTTTTTTTTTTTTTTTTTCCTTTTACTGACTATGCCTTTGGTGTCATAGCCAAGAAATTGCTGCCAAATCCAATGTCCTGAAGCTTTTCCTTATGCTTTATTCTAAGAGGTTATTGCTTTTGTGTCCTACATTTAGGTCTTTGATTCATTTTGAATTAATTTTTGTGTATGGTATTAGGTGAGGGTTCAACTTCATTCTTTTGCATGTGGATATCCAGTTTTACTAGCACTATTTGTTGAAAGACTGTCATCTCCCCCATTGAATGGTCTTGGCCTTCTTATTGAAAATTATTTGACCGTATATGGGAGGTTTTAGTTATGGGCTCTTTATTCCACATGTCTGTCTTTATGCCAGTACCCAACTGTTTTGATTACTGAAACTTTGTAGTAAGTTTTGAAATCAGGACACAGTGTGAGTCCTCTAGTATTGGTTTCTCTTTGTCAAGATTGTTTGGGTTATTTAGGGTCCCTTGAGATTCCATATGAATTTTAGGATGGATTTTCCTATTGCTGCAAGACATCATGGGGATTTTGAGAGGGATTGCATTGAATCTGTAGATTGTTGGGGGTAATACTGCCATCTTAACAATATTGTCTTCCAGTCCCTGAACAGGGAATGTCTTTCCAGTTATTTATGTGTTCTTTAATTTCTTTCAGTAATGTTTGGTAGTTTTTCATTATGCAAGTTTTTCATCTCCTTGATTAAGTTAATTCCTAAGTGTTCTTTTTAATGCTATTATAAATGAAATTGTTTTTTGAACTTTCTCTTCAGATTGTTCGTGTATAGAAAGGCAACTTTTTTGTGTGTATTGCCTTTGTTTCCTATTTTAATGAATTCATTTATTCTAACAATTTTTTTGTGGAATCTTTTATGTTTTTCTGTATATAAGGTCATGTAATTTGTGAACAGTAACAATTTTACTTATTTCTATATAATTTTGGTACTTTTTATTTGTTTTTATTGCCTGATTGTTCTGGTTATTACTTCCAGTACTGTGTTGAATATAAGTGGTGAAAGCCAGCATCCTTGCCTTGGTCTTGATATTAAAGAAAGACATTTAGTATTTGAATATGATGTTCTCTGTGGGTTTTTCATGTATGCCGTTTATTATGCTGAGGTAGTTTTCTGTTCTTACTTTATTGAGTGTTTCTGTCAAGAGGGGGTGTTGAATTTTGTCAAATTTTTTTTCTACATCAATTGAAGTGATCATTTTTTTTTTCTTTACTCTATTAATGTAGTGTATTTCATTGATTTATTTTTATATGTTGAACCATCTTGGCATTCCAGAAATAAATCCCACTTGGTCATGGTATATAATCCTACCAGTTTGCTTCTGAATTCAGTTTGCTGCTATTTTGTTAAGGATTTTTACACAAATGTTTATAAAGGATATATTAGTCTGTAGTTTTCTTTTCTTGTAGTGTCTTTGCTGTTGGGGTAATGCTGACCTCATACTGAGTGGGAGGAGGGGCATACGCTGATCGAATGCTATTGATAAGTGGAGGAACATTGGGAGTGAATATTTACCATTTAGCCTAACAACATTCACTGGTGGCCTTGGTAGGAGAAATTGCAGTGGAATTGGAGATGCAAAACCTGACTGAAGTGGGTTCTAAAGAGAATGGGAAAGAGATATGAGAGTCAGTTATGATTTCTTTCCAGGAATTACATATAAAGGTAAGGAGGCAAATAATACCAAATTGGAGGGTGAAGTAAATCAAGAGGTCTGTGTTGATATGTTTGAGGGTTTGTTCAAATGGAGAAATAAGAACCTATTTTAATGCTGATAGGAATCATCCAATAGTGAGGAAGATCATATTGCCAGACATAGTGCACAAACAGATGAGCTGACTTTCAGTAGGGGCATAGATAGCTCATCCTGCTAATGGGAGAAAAGGTAGAGCATGCGGGCCCAGATGTAGGTGGCTGGGTTTATATGGTGGAACTTGTACACATATTCCTTTGACTGCTTCTGTTACTTCAGTGGAATATAAACAGGGGCATCTGCTGATAGTGAAGATGGAGAGGAAGTAATGGTATTTTAATTTTCTTGGTATTTTGTTTTAGATTTTTTTTAATATATTGTATATTGGAAAAGAAACTTATTAATAAAAGTCAGATGTGTGAGATATGACTGATACTTCTCTTTTTTTTAATTTTTTAAAAAAATTTATTGATTTTATTTATTTATTTTTGGCTGCGTTGGGTCTTCGTTGCTGTGCGCGGGCCCTCTCCAGTTGCGGTGAGTGGGAGCCACTCTTTCTTGCGGTGCGCAGGCCTCTCATTGTTGTGGCTTCTCTTGTTGCAGAGCACGGGCTCTAGGCATGTGGGCTTCAGCAGTTGTGGCTTGCGGGCTCCAGAGCGCAGGCTCAGCAGTTGCGGCACATGGGCTCAGGTGCTCTGTGATATGTGGGGTCCTCCCAGACCAGGGATCGAACCCGTGTCCCTTGCATTGGCAGGCAGATTCTTAACCACTGCGCCACCAGGGAAGCCCCGTCAAGAGAGCATCTGTACTTTTCTAAAAGTCTTCTTCATGTTCCACTGTTCTTAGACTGGGAGAATGAGGGCATGCCAGCTTGAGAAAGTTTTCTCCTAGTACTAATGAAGAAGACTGGGCATACTGGACATTAAGGAACATTTAAGCCAATAATGTATTTACCAACATAACACACATCCCCTCACATTTACAGAGACAAAAGGGAGAGAATAGCCAGTCACGGTATTTAAGAGCAGTGAACAAGTATGAGACTTTCCAGAACATACAATTTCCCAACTAATAATGGCTTCATTCAATTTGTCAGGGATGACTGCTCATCTGTCTCACATAATAAAAGATCACAGGAAGATTTCCAGGCAGAGAAAGGTTTCCATTTAAACAATAAACTCTAGACACTCTTTCTAGGTAAATGACCTAAAATCTATTCTATAATTATGACAAATAGGAGACAGCAGCACCGCACATTGAGCTCATCAGCACCCTGCATCTCCACTGGAGACAAAATTCAAATGATCATTTATCATTTCAATTGTATTAGACACCATTTGTCTGCATTATTTTAACATTAACCTTTCTCACCTAATATCTTTCAACAGAATTTACTTTAAATAGCTCAGAGAGGAAATGGCTAACTTCTTTCAATTTACACATTTGGTGGGGGGTTAGAGGTACATCTAAAGTGACACCAATTATGCAAATTATCACTGAAGCTAAAAGATAACCAAAAAAAAATACCCGAGGATAGCTTGTATCTGATTGATTTGTTTTAGGAGGGGATAAAGGAGACAACAACATCACATATTGTATGTGACACTTGTATATGTATATATCTATGACATACAAATTCCAATGCATAATATAAAGGAGGCAAAATCAACACAAGTGTGGATGCAAGGGCCGAAATTGAGCTATCAATTATTTTTTCCCAATTGAAGATAAAATTGGCTTCTTTTGCCAAAATAAGAACATTTTTAATCCTTTCAATCTCCTCCTTCTTTGGTTAGGGAAGAAGTGACAGTGGTTGATGGAAGTGTTTTCTGTCTCTTAAAATACCTTTAGGGAGATAAGAGTTACTAGATGGCACAATTGATGGCTTACTCTGGGATGGAAAACAGGCAAGAGAAATAGAAACTCTAATTACAAGTTTTTAGAGGCCTTAGGGTTCAATCTCAGGGGTTGGCAAACTTTTTTTCTAAAAGGACAAATAGTAAATATTCTATTTTATTTCTAATTCAGTTCTGTGGACCATGCTATCTGTCACAGCTACTCAACTCTGCCACTGTAACTCCAAAGAAGTCATAGATGATATGTAAATGAATGGATTGACTGTGTTCCAATAAGACTTTATTTACAGAAGTGGGCTGGGCAGGATTTGGCCTATGGGTCATAGTTTGCTAACCCCTGTTCTATCCTATGGCATATCCCCTCTTCTCTATTAAAAAATAGTTTACGTTTTTCACCCCAGGAGACAGGAAACAAAGAATGAAATAAATCTGCTTGGAAATACAGAGAAGCTTTACTGACACAGGTATAGAGATTGTCTTAGTAAAAAATATACCCAGTGCATTGACCTCAATTAATAAAATGAGTGTTTGTATGAAAATATGGTTCCTTTACCAGCACCATGTACAGTATGTGTCAAGGTGGTGGAGGGGTTATTGGAGAATCAAACATTGAGCATAACACTCATCCCCTACCAGATTTACACTTAACCAGATATTTGTGATGGGCCTTAGGACAGGATATATACAGGACATTAATTGTCCAGTGGGCTCAGTGTGTCTTGAAGAGAACAGGGTCCAATAGGAGTAGGTACAGTGTCTTCAGTTCTTTGTTCTTTGTTCTTCTGTGTCTTTGTTCTGGGAATGGAGAGGTTCAGATATATGTGTTTCTTCTATAATGCTATATATGCATATGTGGATGTGTGTGTATGTGTGTGTGTGTGTGTGTACCTATATCTGTGTGTTTGTGTATATCTGTGTCTATATTTGTGTTGTGTATATCTGTGTGTGTTTGTGTGCACGTTTGTGTATATCTGTTTCTACGGTTGACCCTTGAACAGCACAAGGGTTAGGGGAGCTGACCTCCCCCACACGGTGTAAAATCTGAGTGTAACTTACAGCCACCATTCAGTGTACAAGGTTCCTCAGTATCCACTGTTCTGCATCTGCAGGTTCAACCAACCATGGTTCCTGTAGTACTGCAGTGTTTACTACTGAAAAAGGGTGTACCTGTGCAGTTCAAACAGTGTTGTTCAAGGGTAAACTGTGTGTGCGTGCACACACTCAACACTAAAATTTACAGGGCTTATGGAAAAAAAAATAGAGTAGATGAAAATCATTAAAAAGTTATGAAGCTTTGTAATCATAACACTGGAAAAATATTAAAAATCAAAACAAAACAAAAAAAGCCTACCACAGTTAAATCTAAACTGTCATCAACATCGTTGTCACAGACATCTCAACCACCTGATACTTTGCAGCCTTAAACTGGGCTTCTTGCTTCAAAATGAGGAACTTGAGGTCATTTACTTGGGAGAAAGTTTCTTTAAAATTAAAAATCTCATCTAGAGTGTTGATGTCTTCACATTCAATTATTCTAATCCTGGGGTAAATGTCTTTGCAGCTTCTTCATCTGTATTCCCAGGTTCCCCATATAATTTAACATGAGGGAAAGTATGGCAGTTTTTGAAGCCACTAAAACAATTATATTCATTTTCTGTTGCTGTGTAATAAATTATCACCAGCTTAGGGACTTAAGACAAGGCACATTTATTATCTCACAATTTCTGTGGATCAGAGTCTGACCGGTTAAGCTGGGTCCTCTGCACAGGGTGCTGCAAGGCTGCAATCCAGGTGTCAGCCAGGTTGTGTTTCTCTGGGGAGCTTGGGGTCCCCTTCCAAGCTCACATGGCTGTTGGCAGAATTCAGTTCCTTGCTATTGCAGGAATGAGGTCCCCCTCTTCTTGCTGGCTGTGGGTGAGGGCTGCTCTCAGCTTCTAGGAGCTGCCTATAGCTCCTTGCCTCATGTCCTTCTCATGGCCTCTCATTCACCCTCCTCTCACAACATTGCAGCTACTTCTAGGCTAGAAGGAGAATCTCTACTCCAGTCTTCTAAGAGGAAGTCTTATATGACATAACTTAATCACTGGAACTACTATCCCTTCACCTTTGAGATACTCTGTTTGCTTGAAGAAAGTAGCAGGTCCCAACCACATTCAAGAGGAAAGGATTATAAAAATGTGTAAGTCATTGGGGAGCGCCTTAGGGTGTACTGGCCATATCAGTCAGCCACTGCTGTCACTAAAAGAAGTTTTTTTTAGGACTTCCACCTTCTCACATTTGCTTTTATATATTGCTGAGTCTTTCTTTTTACATGTGAGGAAACTTATGCTTGAATGTTTCAAGTCACTAATGTGTTGGGGAAAATCTTGTATGACCAAACATATTTTTCATATTATGATCACATCACCCCTTCATTTACCAATTGGATGTGAAGTAATTTGGATTAAAAAATGGGTTGCAGTGAAACAGTTGTATTTATCCCATTCCATACTCCAAATAGACTCTGAGTCCTAATGTAGTAAGTGAGGGTGGGTGAAAAAAGCTGGGTTGGATGGGATGGGGTAGGATCTGTCTCAGGGTTAACTGGTTTGACTTGTTTCAATCTCCCTGTATTGTGAGGACCACCAGGATGGGTGGAATTTTGGGGGCCAAGAAGGTATGTTGCAGGATGTAGGGTCATGTAATAGATAAATTGCAAGAAAATTTTAAACATAATTTGTCATTTTTCAAATGACTATTTTTAACACGTGGCTGTGGAAATTGAAGAAACATAAATACCTTTTATATTAATTCCTGTGTTTCTGGTTAATAATGTTAATAAATAATTTAAGGAAATATCAGTTCTTTTAGCTTTCCTTCCTCAATTCTCCATTGTGTATAATTTTATATAGAGCTGATGTTTATTTTTTATTCAATCTATAAATATGTTTTCTAAATGGCATGTTTAATTCTTAATACTGATGATAATTCTTGATATATTTAGATTCAATTATACCACATTATGTTTTCCTATCTATTTACCAGGCTTCCTATTTATTTTTCCTATTAATTTACCAGGCTTCCTACTTATTTGGTTTGCTCATTTTCTTTCTGGTCTCTGTTTTTTTCTATTGAAAAGTTTACAACCATGTCAATTATTATTCCTGTTAAAGTAGTCTCTCTTTCTGTTCGCTATTGAGATAGTTTTTCTCTGTATTTGTATACAGGTCATATAGTTGTAGATTTATCATTTATCCTGCTTGAGACTCATTGTATCTCTCTTTTTTAAAATTTATTTATTTATTTATTTTTGGTTGTGTTGGGTCTTTGTTGCTGTGTGTGGGCTTTCTCTAGTTGCAGCGAGGGGTGGCTACTCTTCCTTGTGGTGTGCGGGCTTCTCATTGTGGTGGCTTCTCTTGTTGAGGAGACGGGCTCCAGGTGCGCGGGCTTCAATAGCTGTGGCTCCCAAGCTCTAGAGCGCAGGCTCAGTAGTTGTGGCTCACGGGCTTATTTGCTTCGCGGCATGTGGGATCTTCCTGGACTAGGGATCGAACCCGTGTCCCCTGCATTGGCAGGCGGATTATTAACCACTCTGCCACCAGGGAAGTCCCAAGACTCACTGTATCTCTTAAACATGAGAATTCCTGCCATTAACTTTCAAAAACCCTTCCCATTGTCTCTTTGATTATTGTCACAGCATTGTAACTTCTCTTCCTATACTCCATGTATCTTAATCTGTCATCCGTACTTTTGCCCTCTCCTCTCTGCACTCTATATTTCAGTTTTAATTTTTTTCTAAAGAAATTGTATGTAATTTTCTGTGTAAAAAAAATTGTCCCCTTCCCTTTTGTCATGATGTCTTTTCATGTCTTTAGTTTCAGTAATTCCTTTTATTTCTGCAATCATTTAAAACAGAAATTTATTATGTTCTCGTACAGATCCCTCACTCAGGGTTGGATACCTCAGGAGAAAATTTTTTAATCAGTTTCAGAAGAGAAATAGAGAAGAGAAGTCTCCGTGGTCCACCTGTGCCAGTAAGTGGACATTTTTTTTATGATTCCTGTGGTCCTTTGTAGGTTCCAGCTTTGTGCAGGGGTCTCTATTCCAACAGTGCACCCCAAGTAAGCCCCTGTTTCCTGTCCATACAAGGGCACTGAAACCCAAACCCAAATTTGACAGAGGCAAGCACCTACCTGCCTTTCTTTCCCTCCTGTTCAGCCCCCGGGGCAGTAATAATAAATAGATGCTTAGAGCTCTGGTTTTTATTCCCTCTTCATTTTGGCACCTGGTGGTTTACTTTTCATTTGTAAGTGTTCTTTTGTGCCTTTAAAATATGCTTTAATTATATTTTACCCAGGCTTCCTAGGAATTTGTAGCAAGAGTACTTTCAGATCATCATAGTGGAAACATTCTTTGTTATTTTTCTATTTAAAACATCCTAAATTAAAATTATTTTTCAGATTGCTTTATTACCTGTGTCCCTGGGAGGCAGCCCTCCCATTTGTTTGTCTACCAGCTTTAACATTAATGTATTTCTTCAGGTGCTTCGTATGTTTCTGCAATCTCCCCTTTAGCTGGTATTGTTTTTAGGGGTCTCATGCTGAGTTGTGGGAGTGTTCCTAGGGCTTCGATATGAGCTTTCATCTCCAGAAGCCCTAACTATTTTACAGGACTGAGTTTCAGTTAATTTTTTGGCTTGGGGTATTCACAAGTTTAGTAATTGAGGTTAGCACTCCACACCTAGGACTAGCGCAGGCCTGTATTCCTAGCTTTGGCCTAATAGTAATAGACAGCTTACTATCTAAAGGTTTCATTGTAGTTGCTGCTGCTGCTGTTGTTTTCTTTCCTGGTGTTTATGGGAGAAAAAGATTATTATTTATTCTCCACTGTATATGGGTTTCCTGTGGATGTTCCATCCCAGACCCAAAGTATGTATCTGTTTCCAATGAACTGTGTTCCTTTTGGCTTCATCTCCCACTTACATCTGTGTCTTAGAAGTTCATTGTCACTTCTGGTACTTTGAATTTCCTACTTGCTTCTAAGACTGTCTGTATATCTTATAAATATTTCCTGTTATATTTTACCTGACATTTATGTGTGTAAGAAGTATGAGGGAGGCAGAAGCTTCCTGTTTAACTCAGATTGTATACTAGCGAACAATCAAAAAGTAGTGAATAAGGAAAAACAAATATAAGAAACCACAAAGAGGACTCCTGCTTCCAAGAAGCTTGTTGTAAGTATTGGCAGCTCATCCATCCTACAACAACATCTAGAAAAAGCCCAGGAGCTGAAAAACCACATACATCATGTTATTAAAGACATCATAGAGATGTGGAAGCAAAGCCAGGAAGATCCATCCTGGGTGAGCGGAGGTAATTAACCATTTGCCAGATCTGGAGATGAGTGGAGACTCTGGCTTGTCATAGTTAGTGTGTCTTTACTAGGAAAACAATAAATCAGCAGAGTTTTGATAGCTGTGTGGGCCGGCATGGCAGATTGAAATCTAGAAGGTGGTTAGTTACCTCCAAAAAAACTTTTGCTGGGATCAGAGGCAGCATGGGATATTGGAGGCCTAGAATAGACATACAGATCAACGTCTTTCTCAGGCTCCCAATATGAAGGACACAAAGCCTCAATAGAAGGAGAGTTTAAACAAACATATCATAGGTGTTTCTCTGAAGAGAGAAAACCAGAGGTGAAGTGAGTCCAAATAAACCTGCAAGCTAACCTCTGTCTGCCTCGGTTATAGAATGGGTAGAGGTGATCAGTCACTAATCCCCTCTTCCTAATGGAGGAAAGAATAAATTCTGTGTGTGGTGGGGTGAGGGGGTGTCATACTGAGGATTTTCTTGACTGCAGTGAAATTAAACTAGAAATCAGTAACTGAAAGTAAGTTTGGAAAATAAATACATTTCTAAAAAACCTCTCAATCAAAGAAAAAAATCACAGAGAATTTTTTAAAAATTTGAATAAGAGAAAAAATTTTAAATTATGTTATCCAAACTTGAGGGATGTCACTAAATTTGTAACAATAAATGCGTATATTAGAAAAGTGGAAAACCAATTATTAAAATTCATCTTAGGAAGCTGGAAAAAATAAGAGCAAACTCAATTCCAAAAATTGAAAGAAAGAAATAAGGAAGAGCAGAAATAAATAAAAGAGAACACAGACATATAATTTAGTGAACAAAGATTAAAGTAATAAAATTGAAAAGCACCTGGCAAAACTGATCAGGAAAAAAGAAAGGTAACACAAATTTCCAATATCGGAATGAAAAAGGAAACATCACACTGCAGAACTTCTAAACATTAAAAAGTTAGTGAAATGTATCGTAAATGACCTTATGCTTATTACTCAAAAATTTAATGAATTTTCAAAAATCTTTGAAAAAACTGAACTTACCATTATGAACAAGAAGTAATAGAAAATATGACTATTCCTAAACCTCTTTACAAAAACAAGTAATTTAAAATCTTTTCTATAAAGAAAACTTCAAGAGAAAATAGCTACCCTGGTGAATTTTTCTAAACATTTAAAAAAGAAATAGTACCAAATCTTTTACAGAATCTTTCAGGAAATGGAGAGAACATACTTCCCAGTTTACTTTATAAAGCCAGACTAATGCAGATATGAGAATTTGACAAGGATATTACAACAAAAGAGAATTGCAGGCTGATATATCTCAGGAAAATATACAAAACTCCAAAATATTATCAAACTATAATGAAGTTAAACCAAAATGTTATGAAAGTTATAAATAAAAATATATCATGACTCAAATAACATTTATTTTGGGAATTCAAGATTAACATTTGAAAAGCGACCAATGGGATTCACCACATGGACAGAATAAAGGAAAATAAATATAACCATCTCAATAGATGCAGTTAAATAATTCGATATAATTCAAAACCAATTAATGATAGAACTCCCAGGAAAGGAGTAAAATTTAAATTGAAAAATGAAAACCTTATTCATGTAACACTCAGACCCTTGAAATATCTCTTTATTCTGGTGAAGTTGAAACTCAGACATTGTGACCTTTGATCTTTGCTCAGTACTTTGATGGCCTCAGACCTCATTAGCCTCAGTTATCTCACAGGATCCTCACAGCAACCAAGCAAGTTTGTCCAATTCAGTTCAATTCAATTTTAGGGGCATTTATTTATGACCAAGTTGCCAGCACTGAACTATTAAGGTAATTGTCATCAGTATAGGGAAGGAGGCAAGAAGAAAGCCAAAGAGATTAATACTTTTAAATCAAAATTTAAAATGTTATACTTTAAGGGACACTATAAAGAAAACAAAAAGATAACACACAGGGACTTCCCTGGCCGTCCAGTGGTTAAGACTCTGCACTTCCACTGCAGGGGGTACGAGTTCGATCCCTGGTTGGGGAACTAAGATCCTGCATGCCACGCGGCACTGACAAAAAAAAGGAGAAGAAAAGACAACACACAGTATGGGAGAAAATATATGCAAATTATATATCTGATTAAGGACTTGTATCTGAAATATACATATAAACACAACTCAGTAATAGAAAGACAAATAACCAATTAAAAACGGTGAAGAATTTGAATGGACATTTATCTAAGTAAGATATACAAATGGGTACGTGAAAAGATGTTCATCATCATTAGTCATCAGGGAAATGTAAACCAAAATTACAATGAGTTATCACTTCATACCCACTAGGATGGCTAGGAACAAAACATCAGATAATAACAAGTGTTGACAATGATGTGGACAAATTGGAACCCTTGTATGCTGTTGATGGAAAAGAAAAATTATGCAGATATTTTGGAAAACAGTCTGGAAGTTCTTCAAATGATCGAACTTAGAGCTGCCTTATGACCCAACAATTCCATTCCTAAGTATATACCAAGATAAATGAAAGCATATATCTACACAAAAACTTGTATATGAATGTTTAGCATAATGATTCACAGTCAAAATAATAGCCAAAAGGTGGAAACAATTCACATGTCTATCACCTGATAAATGGATAAGCAAAATGTGGTCTATCCATAAAACGGAATAGTATTAAGCCTTAAAAAGAAATAAAGTACTGATACATGCTACAACTTGGATGGACCCTAAAAACATGCTAGTGAAAGAAAGCAGCTACAAAATCTCACATTTTATACGATTCCATTCATATGAATATCCAAAACATGAAAATCTATAGAGACAGAAAGTAGATTGGTGGTTACTTAGGGCTGGGAGTGGGTTGGTAGGGGGCTGATAACTAAAGGGTGATCGCCAAAGGGTTCTTTTAGAGGTGATGAAATGTTCTAAAATTGACTATGGTTTTAATTGCACATATTTGTGAATGATTAAAAACCATTGAACCACCTTAAATAGTGAATTGTATATTACATAAATTATACTTCAATTAAACTGTTAAAAAAGGAACGCCATATAAATGGAATCTTCAGGAAAAAAAACAAGGACAGTATATAATATAAAGTAAAATAATAAAATGAGTGCTACTTAGTATAAAGAATACAAACCCTGGCATCTGAAATGGGCTTTTTTGTGAACTCCCTCATCGCCAGCTCTATGACTTTAAACACCAGAGGCTCTTTTCTCACTTGGATAATGGAGAGATCATCACCTCCTTTAAAAGTTGTTTTTAGAATTAACTGAGAAAGTGTGAATATCATTTGCACAGTGCCTGGCACACAGCAAGTTCTCCAGAAATGTGTTAATTTCCAATTCCACCTCCCTGTTCTATTAGAGTCACATTAAAAGCGCCATGGTATCATATGCAAAGGAGTAACAACTTCTGTCAAAAAGGGACTAGTAATGTTTCCAAGGGGAGTGAACTCAGAGATGGCTTGGAAAATGCTAAGAATTTTACCAGCAGAGATTGGTGGGGGATGGGGAGGGAGATGGAAGGCAAAGCAAAAGAAGCATATTTCCCCAGGAGCAATGGGGTGAGAATGTGTGATAGATATTCCACGTTGTACATTTCAATTTCAGAGACAAGAAAACTGAGGCTTAGGGAGGCAAGTGACAGTTCAAAGTGCCACAGTTGTTATGTGGTGAAGGTGAGGCATGACCACAGATTTTCTGACTTCAATCTAAAGCATCTTTAGTGAAAAATGGAAATGTAGTTTCCTTTTACAGTTTCTATAGGTAGAAACAGTTGTTATTGATGACCCAGAGCCTCACGATATTCTAATTTTGAAGTTATCCCATTTGGGTCAGGATGAGTGGTCCTCATTTGACATTCTCTGCCTAACCTGCCGCCATATTCTCAGTGAGATTGTGAGCCTCAAAGCAGGAGCTGTATGTAATTCAATATCCAGTAAGACAAAAATATTCATGATCAGAATAAAATGTGTTAAGTAAAATGTATTCAACTGTAGAAGGTGCAGTAATAAATCCTGAGTGTTCTTAAACTGTAAACATCCTGAAAATGTCTTAAAGAACAAATCATTTTAAAAACATGGCTAGCTGAGACTCTTCAAAACATCAGGGTTATTTCCAAATGTTTTGGACAAAAACATAGTATAGTTTCTGATGTATTTAGAGAGGCAAGGAATGAAAAATAAGTGGTATCAAATATTCATTGGGATATGTAATGCAAAGATTTCTTTTGCAGCAGCATAATACTGTAATTCCCTCCTGTGACTACTCAAAATATAAAATTCGGCAGCAATTTCAAGAGAGGCTCCTTTATAATAAATAGATGATGCCTGTGCTTGCCTTTGTAAGAGTACTTAATGATCGTACTTCAGTTTTTATCCCTCTCTGCTGTCGTAAAAGCATATTTCAAACATTTTTTGGGCTGAAATCTTCAAAGACACCTGACATCTTAATGCCAGCGTATTTAAAAATTATTCCCAATAATAATGAAATCCCAAGCACAAGGTCAAAAAAAATTTGTAAAAGTTTTCTGCAAGTTTATTTCACAGCTTCCACATATATCCACAGATGAATAGAAGCTATGATTGCACGCAGTGGAATATTCAAAGTACTTTATCCTTTACATACTTCAAACCTATCACTCCAGAGATGCTCTCTATGCATATTCTTAAGAAGGTTCTGTGTACACGGAGTAGAATGTACCAAGGTATAATTTAGGGCACCATGTATAATAGAAAATCAATGAAAATCACCTAAATATCCTTCAATAGAAAATTGGGTAAATAAATTTCATTTATATGCATATTGCAGAATATTCTGCAAGCTTTCATAGGAAGTAGATCTATGAACTGTCATAAAACAGGACTTATGGCATATTTTAAATTAAAAAATAAAATTGTGTTTATGTCATATATGTGTGTGTGTGTGTGTTATAATATATATATATTATATATATATAAAATACATACCCAGTAGATGTTACTAGACGCTCGTAAATGATATGCTAAAAGAAGATAACAAAGTTAAAAGAAGAATACTGTTTCTACCCTATATATTTTTTGATTGTTTGGATCTTTAAAACTTATGCATATATAGGATCTTATAAACTTGAAAACAATAAATAAGGAGAAAAATCTGTGTTAAGGAATTTTAATTTGAAGTAAATTATTTTTTTGAGTCTCTGAAACATCCTTATGTATACTCTTCAGGTGCATCGACCACCCTTGGTCCAAATTTTATTTTTCTCTCTCCTTTTCATGTTTTCCAAGTCTTGTATTACTCATTACAAAATTATTTCCTCTGAGTATATAGTTGGTGATATAGGAGAAAAGTTGGACGATATGTATGCCTTTATGAACAGATTTGGGAAATGAAACTCAGAACTGCAGTTCCCCAGTTCATTTTCATTTCAAGTTAATGAGATTTTACACCCGATAATTACTTTCATTCAGGTCTCTTTTCACCGTTACTCAAAGCTAATTTAAAGATATGAATTACTTTTCCTCTCTGTCTGAGGCAATAAGAAGGGTGGACCCTGTCCTTTAAAAAGCACTTGAAATCTTCCTTCTAAAAGCACTTCAATTTATCTACACATGTGTTGGTGAAACCTTAATTGTTCCCATCTCCTTTGTGAAAATGGAGAGATCACCTATTCATTTTGTGGAATATATTTCTTAAGAGTTATGTGATTAGTCTGCTACTAAGCCCTCCTTTTGGATGGTGGGGTAGAGTGATGGGGCCGCTGGACCCCCATCCCTGTAGTGCATTTTCATGAAAGAATCTTAAATATATGGGAATAAAATTAACCAACAAAAACTATTAAAAAACTTTATTGGCATTTTGTAATTTGATTTATTATATAAAGTGTAGCTCTTTTTTTGTTATCTATTTTATTACTATTTTTTTAGCATCTTTATTGGAGTATAATTGCTTTACAATGGTGTGTTTCTGCTGTATAACAAAGTGAATCAGCTATACATATACATACATCCCCATATCTCCTCCCTCTTGCGTCTTCCTCCCACCCTCCCTATCCCACCCCTCTGATAAAGGGTAGCTCTTGCCAGAGGAACATGTGTAGCTATGTCGTGAAAGTTGGCCAGTAATGTTAAGTTTAGTCATCAGACTCAACGTTTTGAAAGTTTAAAATTTCCAAACTGTTGACTGGGTGAAACGTTTTCACAGATGTCTTCACTGACTTCTGCTTCAGCCAGACTGTTTTGACCAATAATTTTCTTATGGTTGAGGAATATATATATTGCAACCATCCCCTCAACAATTTATGCATGGTCACTCTCTTTTAGGGCAGGACAATTAACAAGCAATAAAAGTAGACATTGATCAAATGTTAAACTGTGATTATTTAAAAAAAAACTATATAAAGCAACTGATTTGAATTATTTATGCTATCATTCCCCAAAGTAATTTATTAGGTTTTATGAAAAGTTAATTATGAAAAGGAGCTTCAAAAGTCAAATTACTTTGACAAGCTCTTGGATTAATAAAGTTAGACAGGACATAGAGGGTTCTTGAATGCAGGAGTACACAGTATCTATATTGCGATACCTTTGGTATAATTAAAGAAGGAGTTGTGCAGCATTTGCCGAACTCTGTTAAGTGTAGAATCCTTCCCACAGAGTACTACTTGGAAGCAGAATTTAGGAATCATAGATAGATAAAAAGAGATAAATTGGACTTGGGAATAAGTTTAAATAATACTACTCTATCAAACCTTTTCTTAAAGGCTTGATATAAAACAATCAGACAAAAGTAAATAAGTAATATAAAGCTGCAAAAGTATCTTTATTTTTAAGCATTTCACAAAATTTTATTAATCAATAGTTAGTTATAAAATTCCATATTATCACCTTACTTTGAAATTTTGTACCAAGGAGAGGATAGCTCCCTGATTTGTTACTTCAAGTCCTCTTTCAAAAGAAAATTAGGTTTCTCTCTTTACAGTGTCTTTCAGAAAAGTGAGAACTGATCTCATATTCAATCACATTAACTAGATTTGCTTAGGAAGTGAGTGCATTTGACTTGTACAATTTGAATTAGACTTGGTGTGTGTGTGTATGTGTAACATACGCATTATATACAATTACATTGTAAGACACTTCAAATCTATTTTCCCCCGCAGTGAGTATTAAAATATAAATCAGTAATTCAAGAGCAAGGAATCTGAAATTCTGTCTCATAGTCATGGCACAGTTATTTTAGTCATATGTTATTTAAGAGTTGCCACACCTTTTGGCAGCAGAGACAGTTTCTTCGCAGAGCAATTATGGGGGAACACACGTTGGGCATCCCAGAATTGGGGATATTCAGCTCTCTCTTGAGGAATGTAACCTTCAGGCAGCTGAAGGAGGAAACTGGACTACTAACATCTGCTGTCTTGCCGGCCATTTCGTAGAGAATGAGAAGAAATGAAATAACTACATTTGCTCCCTACTCGCTACAGGATTTAAGAAGTGAAATAAAAAGCCATCATGAAGGTCCAATGTTGCAGTAAGGAGAAAAGAGGCTTGGCTTAAGAGTGTTGTGATAGAGGATGAGGAAAAACAAAAAGACAGAGAAGGCAACTGAAGTCACAGCTCCATCTGGCAAATGGAGCTTTAGCAGAGTTGGCAAATAGCAGAGTTTGCCACCAGACACAAATAGCAGAGTTTGCCACCAGACACAGCAACAAGTGCCTGAGTCACGTCAGCACCTACAACTGTTGCCTCTGCCCAAAGGGGCAGTCAGTCACCTGGAAAGGACTCACTCCTGCAACCCTTTATTCCTCTTTCTACTTTCAGCTGGCAGATGTGTGGGCTTGCTGCATCTGGGATTACACCGTCACCTTCGCCTGAGAACTCTCTCTCTTCCAACTTACAAAATGGGGCATTGGCTCATACCTTTGGAATTCACTGGCTTTCCATAGACCCAATCACCCCGTAGCAACTACTCAGATTGATTGGTGGAATGGAATATTGAGATGGCTGACAGCATCTTGCAGACTGGGGATCTGTCCAGTCCAATGACATATATTCGTGGAGCTTCTCTTCAGTTTATGCTTCTCCCCTATCCAGAATATAAAGATCTTGAAACTAAAAGGGTAGAAAGGAAATAAAAAAGCCCTGAGTCTTGGATGGTCAAAGTCTCATTTTATACTTGGTATAGATCAGTTATCAGCTGTTAATTATTTTAGAACCCCTTTCACTCACAAAATTGGTACATTGGGGTAATAAATATGGCCTCTTTCCCAAAGACCTTTCTCTTTTACAACAGTATTTGCTTATGTTTCATTTGAAGATAATATTTACCAGACTGAATAGGATGTTCAGTTTGCTTACCATGTTAATTGGTTTCTTTTCCCTGTTAAAGTAATTTATTTTTAAAACTATATTGGGACTCCAGTTCTAATTGAAGACATATGTTGAGTTTTTATTCTTTGTAAAATATTCTTTGAAATGCCAATAACATAGAACGAAGGAAGACAGAGAGGAGGCTGTCAGGGAAGCAAGGACTCTTTCCTTTTTTTTTTGGTAAGTCTAAATGTGGATGGAAGAAAGATGAACCAGATGGAAACAGATTTACAAATTGGTGCATGTAATGGAACACCAAGACCACTGTCCCTTGATAGGAACAATAGACTAGTTAAAAGAAAGACAAGTTAAAAGAACATAAAGACCCGACTTATATGAGGTATCCAGAATAGTCAAACTCCTAGAAGCACAGAGGACAGTAGTGGTTGCCTGGGGCTCAGGGGTTGGGGGAAACGGAGACTTGTTCTGTGAGTATAAAGTTTTAGTTGTGCTAGGTGAATACATCGAGATCTGCTGTACAACATGGTGCCTAGAGTTAATACAGTATTGTACACTTCAAAATTTATTAAGAAGGTAAATCTCATGTTATGGGCTCTTACCACAAAAACCAAAACAAGGAACACAAGGAAACTTCGGGAATTATTGGATATGTCTATTCCTTTGATTGTAGCAATGGCATCATAGGTGTTCACATGTGTCCAAACTCATCAAACTGTACACATTAAATATGTGCAGTTCTTTGCTTATCAAGTATAATCTCAAGAAAGCTGTTTTAAAAATATAAAGAACTTTTGATGGTGTTGGTTGACATCACCCTATCTGCTCCTTTGCCCCCAACACCCTGTTGTTCAGCATCATTGTTTGCACAGAGGTTGAAATTAGAATTTCCATGTTAGGAATTAAAGGTCCAGAGTAAGGACCTTTATCATTTTGGCATTCAGAGAGGAGGAACTAATTAAATGAAACGGATCCACTAATTTTTAACATAAATAAAAGAAATGTTAGAGACAATAAGAATATTTTTAAATTTCTCATTTGCATTCTCAAAAAGTTAGAGAAGATATTTAGTCATTAAACAAAATATAGTCTGCTATGAAAAGAAAACTATTGTAAAATTACAACGAGTTCATGGGGTAGAGGTTGCCTTTAAAGTATGGTGGTATAGTCACCCCCTAGAGACCAACCCTGCTGGTGACAACATCTATACCTCTGGACAGAATTAAAAAGATAAATACTTGGTAATTCTGAAGAGTCAACAAAAGTAGACAGATTTTGGAGAAGACTCAATAATTGGAGAAGAAACCGGAATGAGAATGAATTTCCATTCGCTTGTAATGTCGCTTCAAGGGTGGTTTGTAGTTGTAGACTGGCAAGGTGGTCAGAGAGATCAAAAAAAGGAGTCTAGTCTATGCCAGCTGTCCACTGGGGATTGAGAAAACTAATCCAGAAGGGAGTGCCATGTAAACACTGTGTAAGTCTCACGCTTCTCAATGAATCACACACGTTGAGAATCAGACTAAAAGCGGTGTAGAAAAGGCTTATATAGTTAAACTGAGATTTGAACCATGGAAGTTAATACCGAGCTCACAGTGTAGGTTTAAGCATGTTAATTGGTTTGGAAAAAAAAAGTCCTTCAGAGGAATTTAATAGAATCCATATCATAAAACAACATACCATACAAAATAACCAGGATCTAATCCAAAATTATTAATCATATACAAACAAGGACAATGTGACCCATTCTCAAGAGAAAAGGCAACAAAGGCGACTAACCACGAAATGAGGTGTATGTTGGCATTAGCAGACAAAACATTTTAAAAGCTATTACATCTATACTCAATGATATAGAGAAAACATGCTCAAAATAATTAAACAGATAGTACATACCAGCATATAAATAGAAATTTAGAAATGAAAATTATAATATCTGAATGAAAAATTCTCCCAACGGTTTAACAGAAAAAAATGGAGATTGCAGAGGAAAACATCGAGAATTAGATTAATCAATATCATTTATCAAATCAGAACAAAGAAAGATGAGATTGAATATATATGAACAGAATCACATGGACCTGTGGGACAATATCAAGAGATCTAACATATATGCATTTATACTTCTAAAAGGAAGAGAATGAAAGTAGGGAAGAGAAAAGATTTCCTCAATTTGGTGAAAAACAGAAATTTATGAACTCAAGGAACTCAGTGAACAGAACACAGGATAACTTAAAAATGCATTAGCACATAATACTCAAACTGCTGAATATGAAATGTAGAGAGAAGTCTTAAAGCAGCCAAAGTGAAACAAAATGTTATATATGTAAAATAATTATTTGAATGAATGCTGACTTCTTAGAAGAAAAAAATCATGGAAATCAAAAGATAGGAAAACAACAGGTTTACAATGCTGAAAGAAAGAAAATAACATTGCCAATTCAGAATTCAATATCCAGTGAAAATATTCTTCAAGAATGAAAATGAAATAAAAACATTTTCAAATAAAATAAGCGAATTAATTACTTGCAGACCTAAAATACAAAAATGCTAAAGGATTTTCTTCAGCCTGAAGAAACATGCTACCAGATGAAACTTGGCTCTTCTGGAAGCAGTGAAAAATATCATATGTGATTTAAAAAACTGAGTAAATATAAAAAAACTACCTGTTTCTCTTAGACACTTTCAGATTCATTGGACTGTTTAAAGCAGAACTTTATCTTGTGTGATTTATATTATATGCCGATGTAGTACATATTACAACTCTATTCTAAAAGCTTCTGTTTCTTGGTAAGTTGACAAGGCTTGGAAAGACATGTGCTTCTCTTGCAACAACTAGCAAAAGCTGGATAAATTATAAAAAAAAAAAATTTCACATCTTGGATTTTGGCTAAGGATTAGTTTTATCCTTCACACAGGACCTCTTCTGGGTAAAAGAAGAAAAGCATTTAGCCATCACGCAGAGCTGGTGTAAAAACCTGGAAACTTGAAGGGTCCGAAAGCATGATTGGTTTTCCCCCAGTGAACATCTGTTAAGTTACGGGCCATTGAGGGAGCCTGGGGAACTTGGCTGGAAGCTTCTAGGAGACAGAACAGAATCTCATTTAGTCTCACAGTGTATAGGAGACAGAGGCTTGTTAGGGCTAAGGGCTTGCCTCAAGCACATATCAGCTTTTCCATTTAAGATTGTATGACATCAGTTTTCTCAGAAACGTAGCCTGAAACAGGGATACTTATGAAAGTGATTCGTTTGGGGGATGGGTTGTTTTTAGAAGGGAGTGAGAAATGCAGGAAGGGGCAGGGGACTCAGCTACAGGCAGGTTCTTGGCTATGATCAGCTGTCACAGGAGCACTGGACTGTGAATTGTACCAGAGTTGTCCCTCCTTGAGGAGTTGTCCCTCCTTGAGGAGTTGTCCCTCCTTGAGGAGTTGTCCCTCCTTGAGGTGTCTGTTTTTGGCCCTCTCATGTCAGTCATTCATTGATTGCTGTCTACTCCTGCTGGAGTGAAGGGGAACACTCTCCCTGTCTTCCATTCCTCGGGAAAAATCTCTGAGAATGGAGGGCAGCTCTGAGCCCTTAGGAGTCAGCAGTCACCCATAGCGGGGAGATGGGTGCACTGGTCTTGTGAAGGGCATCTGCAAGGGGCATGGTAGCATCCACTAGAAATAATTGTTAGCTTTCCTACGTTGTGCCCTTCTTTGGTCTTGTAAAGATAATTCTCTGTGTAAACGCTCTCTTTCCTTCCTTCTAAACCATGGGTGACCTTGGAGAAGCATTCACATTTTCAATGCACTTTCTAAATATCAAACACTTGTCAAGGAGATTCAAAGGATGATGATGAAATTAATAGCCCCCAAAGTGGACGAAGGGTTTATATTACAGGTTAATTATATGTGAAAGTGCTCTCCTTTTTTGAGTATGTGGGGGTGTGTGGATATATCCAAAATCACATGTGGACTACATTTTGTAGTAAATTAATCACAAACACCCCCAGTTTTCAACACATCATACCGTATTAACATTCTGATTATATGAGACAGTTGACTAGGTGTATGTATTTCTGTGAGCAGCTGTAAAGAAAATGTCTTTTTGGTTTGTTTCACTGCTCTTGGTTTTCAATAGTATTGCGATTTTGCTGACAGAAATCGATTGCTGAATTGATTGAAGTATTATGGTTTACACATTTTCATGTACATGTAAAATTGTTTTATACCCTTTTCCATCCAATAATTCCATTATGAATCAATTACATTTTATGTTCCTGCTGTATAATATTGCATTTTTCTAAGCATTCTTCAACATCCACCCCCCACCACCTTCTGGTGGTGCAGCTTCAGAAAAGAATTGTATTTAAACAGTGATTTATGAATATAAAGAATTGATAAGCATATTTGAATTCACCATGTAGAAATGTATAGGTGTTCATTTTAGTATGAGAAGGTTGGTAATCTTGAAGATGATCCTGAGGAGGAAAAGGTGACCAAGGTCAGCTCTTAGAGCAAATGCATTTTTTCTTTCTTCTTTTCTCCAAAAATTGGCCTCAACACAACAGCAGGATTTTAATGTGATTCTTGCATTTATATATCCTGTTTTAGCTATCCAGAGTTCAACAGATATAATTCTGCTTGCATTCTAATTACTGTTTAATATCTCAGAGCCTCTCAATTATGCTTTTTGCTTAATAACTGTTTAACTCAATTTGTTTTACATAATGATTCAAAGCATTTGTCACTGGAGTTTACCATATATGGAGTTGGTACACTCCATTTTGGAATTGTTTCACTTAGACACGGTGGCATTTGTGTCTAAGAAAACTGCTAAATTAATCTTTTGTACCAAGGGTTATGTTTCAATTTTATGTTTATTAGCAATAGAATTAAAACTTCCATACTCATCAAAATTACCTGGAATTGCTAGGACCGTCAAACTCTGATTGGGTGTGATAGTTTCCACCTGAAATTTGCAGTCCCAACTATGAGACTTTAGGAAAGTTCCTTACATGGTCTGACCATCATTATTCTCTGTAGAAAAGACTGTTGGACTAGATGAAAACTGTCTAGTTTTAGTATTTATTTGTCAGTGTTCTTTACATGATAGAAATTGGGATGTGTTCAAATGCAATGAACTTTGTCTTAATGAATAAAATAGATGTATCAGTATATAAAACTGGAAGTTCAGTCCCTTATATAGTAACTCTGTGTCACCTATATCGTCAGTGATCTCTTTTCTTTTGTCTTTCTTCTCTGCCCAAACTTCTGGGTTAATGTATTTCTAATCTCTATCTATGCCTTAGATTTCTTGAGTGCAAGGGCTTTGTCTTACTTATATCTATTTCCCCAATATTCAACCTAATTCTTGGCACAAATAGTTGTGAATAAACAGAAAGTCATTTAGACTTCAAAATGATGATGACTATGATTAGTTTAACCTAAAAAAATCACAGTAAACTTGCTTTGTATTGAAGTTGTCCACTTGAACTTGGGAGCACTATCATATTAAAAAAAATGTTTGCTTCACTAGCATTAGAAAAAGAAAATAGGCAACAAGACGGAATCTAACCACTGAGAAAAATCTGAAAAACTGAAGAAAGCAAAGTAAATTGCTGTTGGTATATAGTTTCACTCTTTGATACGTGTATCTCGGAGTAAAGAATTCCACTTGAGAGGGAGATTAGGCAGTTGATTAGCCTCTAATATGATGGCAATATTTCTTTGTTGTTTGTTTGTTTTGTTTGTTTTGTTTATTTATTTTTGGCTGTGTTGGGTCTTCGTTTCTGTGCGAGGGCTTTCTCTAGTTGTGGCGAGCGGGGGCCACTCTTCATTGCGGTGCGCGGGCCTCTCACTATCGTGGCCTCTCTTGTTGCGGAGCACAGGCTTCAGACGCGCAGGCTCAGTAGTTGTGGCTCACGGGCCCAGTTGCTCCGCGGCATGTGGGATCTTCCCAGACCAGGGCTTGAACCCTTGTCCCCTGCATTGGCAGGCAGATTCTCAACCACTGCGCCACCAGGGAAACCCCAGTATTTCTTACGTATTCAAAAAATGTCCTATATTTTACTGAATGCTTACACTTCCAAATTGCCAACACTATTCTTTGTTTGAAGTACTTGAGTTTTTAAATTATGTAGATAAGAATCCTCAAGAAAAATGTCATAAGGAGAAAAAAAAGTAGCTCTGATGCTCTAATATTTTGTTCATAAATTAAAATGCTTCATATAAAGCATACCCTCTTATAATGGATATTGCTTCTCCTTACTTCAGCATTTTCAGTTATAGTTATATAGTCTGGTTGGTTAAAGCTATGAAATGGTATTCTAACAATTACAGCCAGAGGGCTTCTGTGACTTAAATATATTTCATGCTTTCTCTTCCATGTCTTGTTATTTTGGACAAAGGTGAAATCCAAAATATGACCCCTAGAATTAATCATGTTTGTATGTCCATAAATAGCTTATGTTGGAACATGGTGATTGCTCGCTAAAATATGTTACATAAAAATGTTATATAGCATTAACAAAAATATATTGTCTGGGCAAAATATATGACTGGTATGAATAAATAGCCCAATGTAATGTATGAATGAAAAAATACACATATACATTTTTTCCTGACAGTGATAGGAATGGCTTAATATTATTCACTCTACATATGCAATATATTTATATATATAAAGTTCGAATTTAAATATATATATATGTAATTTCTCTCGCTTGCTTTCTTTTCTGCTTACTTGCAGTTTTTGTTTTTTTCCCTTCTGTAAAAGTACTGAGTGACCAAATTCAGTTTTGAACTTACAACCCTGGATTCCTTTCTAATCTGTTCTAGCTGAGCTAATAGTAGTATTTGCAATAACTCATAAGAAATGTTCCAAGTTCTTTCAGTTCATTTCTAGAGAGAGTCATGAGGGCAGTGAATAGTTTCCTAACACCAGGTCTGAAAACAGCAAGGTATATTTAAGAATATCATGTGGCTAAATATTCCTAAAGTCATCTCTAAATGATGAACTCCCCCAAAGCCCTACATGGATCTTGTGCCCATCACCCAAAAGGCTGCATGATATTACTTTCAATGCTTAAAGGATCTATTTTCAAAACATTCAAAACATTACGGAATCAATGGAAATGTTCATTACACATTTGTGTTGCTCACCTGTTCACCTATGGCAAAATAATAGCAAAGGAATCCAGCTGGGCAGTTTGGAGGTGCCCTTGTTTGGATCTTTGCACACTCAACATTGAGTCCATTCAGCAAATATTGACCAAGATCCCAAGAATTATGGTCAGTGCAGCCTGCTCCACACCACAGATCTACAAGCTGGGTGCAGGTAGGTGTCTTCACATACCTATAAGGTATGTCTGATTTCATTTTCAATCTATATGAGTCCATTTATACAATGTTTAGAAACAAGCACAAATAATCTAGGGTGATAACATTCAGAATAGTAATTACCCTTGAGGTATACTTACAGTGAGGGGGTGTGAGGAAGCCTTTGTGGATACTGGAAACGGTCTACATCTTGATTTTGATGGCAGCCACATGGACTGGCATTGGCATTCTATGAAAAATACATCAGCCTGTATAGATTTAAGATGTGTGTATTTTGCTCTGTGTAAGTTTTATCTCATGCATCAACCTGTTTTGGAACCCACAGCTCCCTTCTATTTGCTAGGAATAGAAGAAAGAGAGCTCTGGACTGCAAAACAGGTTCATGTGGTTATAGGCTGAGCATGGTCAGGCTTGTGACCTGAAGGTATAATGGAGTCTAATGGAACCAAGTTAGGGTGGATCAGGAGCCAGAAAACAAGAAGCAGAGTAGAGAGAAAAACCAGCTGGGTAGCGGGAGAACAGGAACCAGATTCCAAGCTAAGGGACAGCAATAGAGAACAGACAAAAGGGAGAAGGTTCGGGAGGTTTACCCTGGACACAGGAAGAGGGTGATATTTACATAGTACCTGAAGGCAGGAGGGAAAGTGTCAAGAATGCTAGGTCAAGTTAAACACAAGATCTCCTTCTTGTAGAGAAGTAGAAAGGGGCTACTTTCTTCTTGAGTAGAAAGGGGCTATAATATCCCCTGTTTTACTTCTACTCTGTGGACTTTATGAAGGTTGAAGGAAAGCACTCCCACATACTCCTTCAGGGTGTATCACTGGACAGATATATTATGAGCGTTTTTCATGTGTCAGGTTCAGTAATCATCATCATATCAGCAAGAGTTTAGCACCTCCCTCAAAACTTTCTCAGGTTCACAACCCAAGTTACCCCAGACTTACTCAGGATAGAAGATGGACGGTAAGGTATTAAGGAGGCACGTGCAAGCAACCTGAGCTGTTGCTGGAAATATAACTGTGAAGTGTGTCTCAAACAACGCAAGGTTTACTTAGCTATCAAGTTCAAGTATTATATCTTAGTCAGTATTGAGTCTGTTCATTAAATACTGACCATGATGAAAAGAACTAATTCCCATTCCTTATCTCTGGGTGGCTATATATGTGAAATAGCATGGAGAAGTCCAGCTTTACAACTGCTACCCAGTATCGTTATTAGTGACATCATTTGTTCTTGAAAGTGTCCTGCTTTGCGTGATAAAATGTATGGTCATCCTCCCTACCCCATGCATCTCCCTACCTACGATCTTCACATATACGTGTACATCACTTTAATGATTATCATATGATATTGAAGTGTTCTTCTTTTCTGTCTCCCCATCCGTGTCAGTTTCATCTTTGTAACCTACCATGTGTTTAGTGAGTATTGACTAAGTGAATATGTGAATCATTGATTAAAAAATTGATATTTTCTATGGTTTGATGAAGTGTAAAGTGAGTATGGACGACTGATAAAGGAGAAGGATTGCCTTGACATGTCATGAAGCTGGCTGGGGATAGCAGTAGTCCAAAGATGCAAAAAACAGATGACTGCCATGAACATCGAGAAGAAGCATTCGTTAGCTAAATACTTTCTAATTCAGGAAATGAAATATCTCTTGGATACTTCAAGCTATGCTCAGTAAAATTAGTGATCAATCTATAGCCATTCATCTATCTCTTTTCAAAAATAGATAATTATATCATCATGTTCAGGTAAAATAGCTTGTTAAGTAGAGTTTATTTGGAATGGAAGTGTAGAAGAAGGGGAGAATCATCCATCACTTACAGCTATATTGAGAAAGTTAAGCCCTCACTGCAAGCATGTGCTTCAGCAGCATGACTGCATACTTTAACATTTTTTTAGCTTCAAAGACTCTTCTTTTAATTGAAACCCAATATGTGTTTATTGCTGACACATGTTAAAAATCTTGCCTGTGCAGTACATAGATCTCTCTCCAAAGCCAATAGTCCTACACTGTTTGTTTCCTAATTAGCACAGACACTATATGAAAAATGCAAGAGACATCTGCTAGGTGGAGATGCCTATCAGTTCTAATTGATTTTTTTATTGTCCTGGATAATCCAGAGGTACTGATGGTTTTGACTTGTCTTGGAGATTCCTTGAATGAGCACATTTTCCTGGAGCATTTAACATAACAGTAATTTAGAGGTATTTTTAGTAAGTTCTAGATTTACCTCACATAGTGCACAGTGGCAGGATTGAATAGCAGCGATCATATATATTCTTGTCTGTAATGATGCAGAGTTTGAAATTAAGTCAAGCAATGTCATGTGTCTTGACATCAAAAGTGCATAAACTACTTGGTACAGAGAACTAGTTGCAAAATGTGCAATTGACTATGAAGCCTTTTAAAAAACCATTAGCTACTCTGCAGCAGGGCTTGAGGAGTAGACTTCAGATCACCTACAGAATTTTGATAAAAGTAAGATACAGTTGTTCCTGTGTTTTAGCCACAGCAGTTAGTGGCCTATGCACTGTATTTGTAGCTCCGTGCAGTACCCTCCCTATCTCTCCCCTGCCACACACACACTTTGTATACACCAGCTTTATACCTGTAATGAACTTTGTGCCCCTGTGCGAGCATCACATACTAACTAGTCGTTTATTTTCTGTTTGACCTACTAAGACGTCTGTAATCAGAAATCAGGACGTTCCCATATTCATCTTTGTATTTCTAATGCCTGGTGTATTATCTGGCATACCAAAGGAGCTCAGTAAATAATTTATGAATGAATAAAATCTTGAGCAAGCTATCATAAGCTTGTGTCCTCATCTATAAAATGGAGATAATAGTATCTAACCCATATTGCTTTTGTGAAACAAATACCTCACACAAAATACTTAGCTCCATATCTAAGATATATTAAGTACATCAGAGAATTAAGAGTTGTTTTTCTTAAACTGGATTTCTGTGATTTTCTTTTTGGCACTTATTGTATGTGAGTATCCCTGTATTTAGCCAGAAATACCTACAGCCTCAGAAGGGATTAGGATTGTTAGAGCAGGAATGCAAAGAGGAAGGACTTCATTCCTACATGTGACCAGTGACAATTAGAGGGGGATGCTGATATACATTGAGAGTGAATTCTATTCCAATTACAGCACTATTCGATTTACAGACATCCTATCAACTAGATCACAAGAGACTCAGAGTTTGGAATTATCTTCTACATTTAACAAAGGAGGATACTAGGTGAGAGATGAACTCAAGTGTAGAGATGAACTCAAGTGTTGATGAGAGATTGATACTTGAAAGCCAGTTCTCTCAGAATCATATTCCTTAGGGATCCAGCAGACTGAGAAGAATTGGCAGTGTTCCAGGCAACGGAAAGACCTGAGAGAGGCTACTATGAATCCCAGGAAATGGCTTTTCTATTTTATGTTCTCTATAATCTTTAAATCAAAGCTAAAGAGGATTAGGCGGGACTTTGTTAAATTTAATCTAATTCCCTGACCTCATTCATGTCAGTGATGAACTATTCAGTGGAAATTTTTCTCTGTCTTTTCTTCAAATTTGTCCTCTTTCCTCACCAAGAAAACTCTCAGATTTCTTAATCCAAAGCCCAATAATAATCAAAATTATAGCTGTCATTTGCTTAGTACTTTTATCTGTTAGCCATTTTTCTGAATGCCAGTCCTGTAAGGTATTGATAATTATTGTTTTTATTTTACATACAAGTAAACTGAAGCCCAGAGACAGTAAGTGGTTTACCCAAGATCTGTGCTTAGTAGGGGGCAGCCTCTTCTCTCTGACTCTGAAATCTCTTTCCATTACATCCTGCTTCACCTATGTTGAAATCATTCAACGTAGTAGAGTCAAAAAAATCAAGCCGAACCAATCAGGGAGCAAACAAAAGTGAGGCTGGAACGTCTCGTGCCAAAATGTAAGGATGTGCTCACCAGTAGATGGAGGTGTCTCAGAAAGGACATGGGAGTTTGAGAAGCTCCTGCTCACCCCTCATTTCACATCATACTACTGCTGCTGTTCATCATTACTGCAATGTTTAATGCATTGCTTCTGATCTCTAGAACATACATGTTGTTCCGTATTTATTTGTTTTTACATTCATTCTCTCTCCTGTTTATTTGTTTTTAACACGTTTTCAACCTCTGTGATGGAATTCATTTTCTGGTTCTAACACCCATCTGCCTCGTGGGTGCCTATTCAAACTATAAGCCATCACTTAAAACCTCCTTCCTCCTAAGTATCCTCCTCAACTACTCCCTGAGGACTTAAGGGCGTCTCTTCAGTATTCACATTGCACATTCCAAGCACTTCCATCCCGGATAAAATTGACCTTTGTATTATCATCCTCATCTTGGACTCGGAGTTACTCAAGAGCTGTGATGGTTAGTTTTATGTATCAACTTGGCTAGGCCGTGGCACTCAGATATTTGGCCAAACATTATTCTAGATGTTTCTGTGAAATAATTTTTAGATGAGATTAACACTGAATCACCAGACTTTGAGTAAAGCAAATTATCGTCCATAATGTGGGTGGGCCTCATATAATCAGTTGAAGGTCTTAATAGAAAAAGACTGATCTTCCCTGATGCAGAAGAAGTTCTATCAGCAGTCAGTCTTTGGACTGGAACTGCAGCTTCAAATCTTCCCTAGGTCTCCAGCATGCTGGTCTATCCTGCACATTTTGGACTTGATAGTCACCACATTGCATGAGCCAGTTTCTTAAAATAAATCTCTCTAGATAGATAAATAAATAGAGAGTGAGAGATCTCCTTTTTGTTCTGTTTTTCTGAAGGAACCCTCCCTGACTGTTAAAGAAAAACTCTTATCATCTTTGTATTCCTAGATACTAGATAAAGCCTGGCACATAGCAGGTTCTCAACAAATAATCAAAAATGAAAGAATAAGAGGTTTTCATAAGAAAGTAAAAAAAAAGGTGATGGGTACTGGGTGATGTGGAAAAATCACATATATATAATAACAAGGGCAAGTGATTAGATTTTTCAGGGTATATGGAAATAGTTTTAATATGAAATATTTTTAAAATTATTTTCCACAGTGTGTTGACATATACCCTATGCAGGCAAAAAAAAAAGTATTTTTCTGTCCATATGTGGAAAAGATAGATGAAGTCTCTAAATGACCACTCAAGGTACCTTGAAAAAAGAGAAGGAATCACAGAAATCCCTACGGGCTTAGACCTGTGGAATAATTCAATGGTAGCCTGTATGGAAAGCCAGGTTCTAATAGATAGTTTGGAATCTTGGCCTGGCTAAACACCTGGAAAGAATTGTGAAGTTTTCTAGTGATCCTGCCTGCATACATTGTGCTATATTTGCATAAAGTATATGAATCATTATTCCTGAAGAGAGAGAGTGAGAGAATTTACTTCTATTTACAGGATTCTAATATACTGACAGGTACTGCTCTGGGGCAAAAATTAAGATTTTTAAAATAAGACTTTAATTTCACTTAATATAAATAGAATTTATTAATATCTGATATTTATTATGACTCGTGATTGAACTCAATCTTGTCGACAGTGTATTGCCCAAGTAACCAGGTAACTGAAGACTTTGAGCTCTTTATTTCTACCTCTGTGGTGAAAATCATTGTCTGTTTCAGATTTTTCACATACCTTACAGAGAAATTCTTCTGTTGATTGCTGAAGTCTTGCTGGTCCACAAACAACCACACTTGCTCAGCCAAGCAATCCATAATATTCACTTGGCTACTTTGGAAAACAAAAGACTGTCTCCTTTGGTTTTGTTTTATGTATGTATGTATGTATGTATGTATGTATGACTGTGTTGGATCTTCGTTTCTGTGCAAGGGCTTTCTCTAGTTGCGGCAAGTGGGGACCACTCTTCATCGCCGTGCGTGGGCCTCTCACTATCGCGGCCTCTCTTGTTGCGGGGCACAGGCTCCAGAAGCGCAGGCTCAGTAGTTGTGGCTCATGGGCCTCGTTGCTCCGCGGCATGTGGGATCCTCCCAGACCAGGGCTCGAACCCGTGTCCCCTGCATTAGCAGGCAGATTCCCAACCACTGCGCCACCAGGGAAGCCCCTTTCCTTTGTTTTTGATCATGCTCCTTGTTAATGAACCAAATACAATTTTAGGAGATAAGGAATTGTGCTGTTACATCAGCATCCTTTTAAAGCCACATCTATACAGAACTATGATTCTCCCTGAAAGAAATGTGCCATGTAAAGAAACTTAGGTTTTCTAGTTGCTTTTCTTTTAAAAGCTATCTTTTATCCTTTGAAAGAAAGCAAAAAAAAGAAAGAAAGAAAGTCTCTCTCCCTCTAGCTCTCTCTTTCTTACACACACACACACACACACACCCCTTACCTCATTACACAAGGCTTTCTTGTTTTTCATAAGTTTTCCTGATTTTATTTACATGAGAATATACATTGAGTTCAGTTTCAATAAGGTTGAAACAAGGTGTGCATAGAACATAAGATGGCAAATTTTGCAGTCATCTTTTCATTAATAGAATCCAATCCCCACACGTGTTGTCTTAGAAATAAAGCTGGTGTGACAGCGAAAGAAAAAACAACTCATTTCTTTTCAGCCTAATCGACTTAGGGAAAGCAATAATCCTTTGCTAATTTCTTCCATCAGAGCAAGCATATGTTGTAAAGAATCACATTTAGAACAGAAGTAAGCTGCATTAAGTGCCAAGAAATAATGGAGGGAATGGTTTGCTTTCTGAGTATGTCAGATTTTCAAGGTTCAAAGAGAAGGTCTTTTTATAAGAAACATGTGAACTCTTTCTAAACAAAGGCCATGAATTCTTGAGGGATTCCAGCCTTGCTCTTTTCAGTTATTTCAGTGTGATACTGACATCTTCCCTCTGGACTGTGATGTTTCAAAGTTACAATCTAAGTCTAAGCAATTTGGATTGCAAAAAAAAAAAAATTGTGTAAAAGTTTATTTGTTTAAATTGATAGAAGTATCTCACATTGCATCCCCTGGCTTCTCCTGCAAAGCAAAACATCCAAAAACATAATGCCTTTGTCTTAGTCTGTTCAGGCTGCTCTCTCAAAACGTACCTTAGATTGCGTGGCTTAAACAAGAAACATTTCCTTTTCATAGGTCTGGAAGCTGGGAAGTCCAAGATCAAGGTGCCAGCAGATTTGGTGTTTGGTGAGAGCCTACTTCCTGGTTCGTAGATGGCCATCTTCTTGCTTCATCCTCACATAGTAGAAGGAGCAAGGAACTCTCTAGGGTCTCTTTTATAAGGGCACTGATCCCATTCATGAGGGCTCCACTCTCATGACCTCATCACCTCTCAGGGCCCCCATCTCCAGATATTCTCACATTAGAGATTAGGTTTCAACATACGAATTTCAGGGGAACACAGACACTCAGTCTATACTGATCTTAAAACAAGAAACATTTACAGAGATCAGAGGCCAGCCAATTTTGGCTCATGGGCCAAATCTGACCAGTAGCCAGTTTTAGTACAAGTCAAGAGATAGAAATGGCTTTCCCATTTTTTAAAGGATTATAAACAAACAGAGAAGAATATGAGACAGAGAAGACATATGGCTCACAAAGCCTAAATTATTCATTATCTGGCCCTTTCCAGAAAAACTGTGCCCACCTCTGACTTGGAGCATGATTTTTTTTGGTCAGAAATTTGCATTGGTGTCAGCAGTGTGGTAATTTTGGTCTTTGCTAGGCTCTATCACACATCTGTGGTCAGCTGTCTGGTAGTTACGTTGCTCTGCTTCTGGGGGTTAGTGGCTGTGGACTGGGATGTTGGGAGTAACTTGGCCACATGTCTCTTATCATCCAAAAAGTAACCTGGACTTATTCACGTGGTGGCTGGCAGAGCTCCAAGGAGTACAGAAGTACACTAGGCCTCTTGAGGCCTGCACTTGGAGCTGCCATAGTGTCACTTTCTTGACATTCTACAGGTCAAAGTGTTACTGAACCAAACTTGGGTCCCCTTGCCCTGGGGTGGGCAGGGCAGTAAAGCCAATCTACTGACACTGGGTGGTGGTGAAGGAAAGTGCAGCATTTACTGCAGGGCGCCAAGCAAGGAGTCCGGGCAGCTAGTGCTTTAAGAGACCCAAACTCACGGAAGGCTTTCAGGGAAAGTTTTTTAAAGACAGGGTAAGGGATGGGGGTTTAGGGTGTGTGATCAGCTAGTGCACATTCTTCTGATTGGTTGGTGGGGAGTTTATCAGGAGTCCGCATCATTGACCTTCTGGTTCCAACCAATCTGGGGTCTCTGTGCTTGTGGGCAGAGTACAGTTCACTTCTTCCACCTGGTGGGGGTTTCAGTATCTGCAAAACAGCTCAAAGGACATGGCTCAGAATATTATCTATAGCCCTTGAGGAGGAACTAGAGGTGCTTGACTTTGTTTAATGGCTAAACTATTATTATTTTGTCCTGCTTGACTGTTTTCCTCACTTTCTGCATTTTCTCACTTCTCTGATTAAATTTACTCCGTGGAACTTGGGGAAGGCCTAGGAGGCTAAAGTTTTTCTACAGACAAGAGGCAGGCAGAGGATATGGGGGTTCTGTTCTGGGAAGGCCCCATAGGGCACTGCTTGGTTACAAAAGTAAGTCACCAGACCAGAGAGAAGGGGGATGTGTAGCTGTTTTTGCAGACAACTACACACAGAAAGCAAGGGCTTCAAGAGCAGCAGACCATTACCTGAACTGTAGTGAGAAAGAAGAGAGGTCTCAGCTACCTATACTGCGGCCTCCACCCCAAGGCTCTCTTGCTTTCAGATTCACTCTTTATGCTGTCTCTATCTCTGCATCTCTTGGTCCTTTATGTCTGATGTGGTCTTCATGCCTGCTTCACTGCCTTCTGCAGTCCACTTTCTCTGCTTCTCTCTACATAGTTAGCAAACATGCCTATCCTAGCCTGGGCACCGTGAGATCATATAGTGCCTCTGGGGGGATTAGGAGGAGGTGTCCTTTTTTTCTGTTAAACACACTTGGCAAGTGAAATACAGGCTGGATTTCAGACAAGGTCGAGGTACAGGGTAAAATCTGCAAACATTTCCAGGAGCCCAGGTCTCAGCCTGTTTCCATATCTTTGTGTCTGCTCACTTTGAGAATCACCTGGGACTGACTTGGGAGAGAATCTGATTGTGTCTTGTTTCAAGTAGCTATTCCTAGTCCAATTATTTGGAGCCCATGGGGTGGCAAGTAGCATCCTGTGTCCCATACCTGGAAGAGGGTATCAGCACAAGCTCTGAGAAACAGGACCAGTCAGATTTTTAAAAGAGAGGAAAAGATTAAAAAAGAATGGCTTGGACTTCTGAGAATATTTTGTGCTGGAAATTGGAAGAAGGCTGAGTTTTATATTTACTGAGAGATTGTAAATGACACAATAACACATTCTTGTCTCTGCTGTATACTCTGTATGTTATTATATCAAAATAACATATGCCATACTTAGTCTAGAATAAGCCTGAATAAAGAAAAAGGTATTGCTTCCATAACTTTCTCATCAGTGCACCAGAATATTGACGTAAATTTTAAAATAGAGTCCTCTCAATCCATGTATCATTACATCAATATCTGGAGGAATTTAACACCTGGGAAATTTAATAAAATAACACAAAGATGAGGTAAATGGTACTAGATACATGACTTTGCGATGAGAACTGTGTAAAATTTACTAGACAGCTTACTCAAGCATAATGGCACATAATTAAAATATTCTATAAGATCTGCTATGAATTTTCATCTAATGAAGACGTTTAATTAGTCCTGAGTAAGAAAACAGGCTAGTTAACTAATACTGTAAAGTTTCTTTATTTGTCCAAATTCTGCTAGTACTCTTCTGAATGATCCGTGCTCTATTTATCCTCTTCCTACTGGTGCTGAGAAATTAGTATGTGCTCTTATGCTGTCCTGTTCCTATGGTCACATACTACTATCTTCAGCTTCTAAATGCATTATTAAACCACAGTATGTAACTTTAAACCACAAGTATTTATTTAGGGAATCTTGTTTCTGCAAGATGAATGACTTCATCTTCACCATGAATGACTTCTCATTCTATTTGCTCAGCACTTTCTGACTCGTAGGGTGAGGGGAAGGGGAGAATCTGCATTTGATCACCTCTTTAGCCAAAAAGATCAATAACAACTCCACACCAATTTCTATAGCTTTGCACCCCTATATCTTTGGTACCAAAAACTCAGAGATCTTACTCTCATAGCATTCCATGTCCTGTGTTGCAAAGGCTGGGCCCATTTTCATTTTCCTGTGTCCTTTATAAATTTTTCGAATTACTTAAAGGGTACACTGAAGGGTGAGGTTTTGGGCAAACTTTGCATCCCAGTTCCATGACTTGTATAGCTGGGTAAAGACACTCATGTGCTCTAAATCTCCATTAGCACATCTCATAAGGCTGTTGGGGAGATTAGAAAAGAATTTATGTTAATCACCCTGTGTCTGGAACAATTTTAAATTACTGGAAAGTATTTCATTTCATATTTTTAAGTCTATGTGAGGGAAACTCTTATGCTTTCTCCCCTTAACATTTTCACAGAGGTTAACCAGAGACTCTGCTGCTAACAGATTTAATGTATGAGCATTTTGATTCTTTCCAGGGGATTAACCTCTCCTTAAATGCTGCATCTTCGTGAATCAGCCACATATAAAAGAAACCCAACACATGTGACTCAACCATTTATTTTTTTCCCAGATTACAAAGCATCCAAAGGTAGGAGATCCAGGATTAGTGCCTTGGGTTCCACAATACTCCTTTTGCCCTTCTGTTCTGCCATCCTTGGCCCTTGGTCACAGAATGGCTGTGGAGCTTCTGGACATTGTGTCTGCATTCTAGCCTGGAAGAAGGGATGTCAACTGAACCTGTCACTGTATGTCTGCACAAAATAGCCTTCTTGCCTGTCCAGACCAATCACCTTCTGCTCAAGTCACATGGCAATGCCTATAAAATTATTTGTTGTCTTTTTTTTAAGGTGAGCATATACCCTTACCAAATAGCATTGAAATTCTCTTGGCAAGAGGGAAATGTAAAGTAGTTATTAGTAGATAACTAGCAGTTTTTGACATATATGCCTACAGATACTTCAGAGTCAGGTTCTCCAAAAATGAATATCCCCCCGATCTTCTGATGAAGTTGTAATTGTGATATTCTCCAAGTAGAATAATTCAGACTTTGGTAAATATAGTGATGAGTCAAGTTCTGCCCATGGCTTGAGTCATGAGGGAAAGATAGTGGTCATATTCTCTATGTAAGGGATAGAGATAAAAACAATAGGAAGATTCCCACACTGTAAGTATGGCAGGGCTACAAGACTAAGAACTAAAACATACCTACAAAGAAAACCATTTGAGGTGGTCTTACATTTTGGAGCATGTTTCCCCACTTGAATTGTGAGGAGAATCAGAGTAGTTTTACCATTTAAAATGTCATTAAAATATTAAGTACTTGTGAAGTCTGGTGTGATGATGGGGGGAATAAAGTCATGAGACAGTAAAAAGAACACTGGTCCATTACAAGATTTCTCCCCTGCCTGACTCTTGGGATGAATTAGCAGTTGTCTCTCAAAGGAACTGTTCATAGTAACTCTAAGAAGCGCCTGGTAGTGAAGCAGGAGGTAATTCACATTCTCAGAGGAGGAAGTGATTATGAGGAACTTGCAGTGGGTGGGCTGCAGCTAGGTTGGCAGTTCGAGAGCTGAGACAAGCTCCATCTTTCCCAAGATATGCTAGAAGAAGAAGATGTTTCTTGATAAGATGGAAGCTGATGTTGGGATACAAGAGTGTAAGGAGCAAGGTCTTGGAAAGAGTCAAGAGCTGGCTATCAGATCCTGTACTGCCATCCATAGGGATGTGACTTCATTTCTCCTGGTCACAGTTTCCACTTTTGCTAAATCAAGGCATTAACCCAGATCAACCCCAGATTCCTTACCTGAATTTTTTTTTCTGGAATTCTAAAGTTTAATGTAGATCTGATTACCTTGGAAAGGATCCAGAATACTTGCAAGGTATGCAGTGAGCTGCAGACCACTTGTTCCAGTTTGCTCCCAGCATGGTTTTATATTGGCTTACCTGGCAGAAGGAGATAGCACTGCATCTTTGTGCACATGCGCTATGAATGATGGTACCAAAAATGTCGTTATCAAGTACTTGCCCTTCTATTTCCTGATGGAGACACCATTTCATTCATTCTACAACTATTTGTCAGGAGATATTCTAGTCAGAACTGTGTAGACACAGTCTACCAGAGAAAGCTGTCTGAGAAATCATTAGCTACAGTATAAGTTATAGAAAAATTGCTACTAAAGTTTTATTAAAGTGCAGATGAAGGGCAATTATGTTTATCTGGGGAATTAAGACTTCATTAGGAAGGTGGCCTTTGAACTGAGTTTCAAAATATGTGTAGAGGTTTAATGGGTGCAGAAGGTAGATGCTGCATTCCAGGCTGGGAGAAGAATGATAGAAAAACATGGAGTTATGAATTAAAAGATTAAAACAAAACAGTGCAGTGCCAGATCCATAGTATTAACTTGGAAAAGACTTAGAGGTAACTGGTTTTGGTTTTTCTCTTCCTCCCTTCCTCCCTTCCTCCCTTCTTCCCTTCTTTCCTTCCTTTGTTAGTCTTTTTAAGTGATAGGTAAGCTGTCTCAAGAAAGGAGAAGGGATTTATCAAAGGTCACATTGTCATTACCAGCGGCTAGAAATTGTGCTGATTCTTCTGACTTCCAGCTGCCACTAAAAATGAGATCGAGTCAGAGCATGAAGCACCTTGAATTCTACAGCAAACAATTAGACTTGCTACTGTAAGCAATCAGAAGCCAAAGGAATAGCACAGCTTGGCTTGGGGTTTAAGAAGATAATTCCGGAACTAGTGTGAAGAATATGATTAGAGTTGAAAAGATTAGTAAGAAAATGATGGTAATTTTCTAGGAAGGATCTAAGGAATATCATTAAGAAGGGAATGGGAGACGTTGTACACCAATACTATGAAGACAGTTGCCTAAGTGCTAACATGTCCCATGTATGGGATCTGAAAAACTTTACTACAGTAATCCATTCTCTATAGGTCTAGTTATCTATGCAACTCTACAGTGGTGTAGTGGTGAGTATTTGTAAGATCCTAAGAGTGTAGAAAGTTGTACATGTTTCCTCTACAGTTTCCGTTTATGGGAGAGAATGTTAGCATACTGAGAGGGTGGTCTTGTCAAATACCATTTCTTCTTGTTCTGTTGGTAGAACACTGGCTTTGTAAGATGAACCTGGGACTATTGTTTCTACTGAAACACATGATCAAATATCCATCCCCAGCCTGTGTGCTAGATTGTTTAATATTCCCTTCCTTCTCTCCCTGCTGTCAAATATATCAACCTTCCTGATTCTCTTATCATCCCTATCAACCCAAACCTGTTTTAGTTTCTCCTAAGCTTCATCTAAGAAAGTAATATATGTACTAAGACAAAAAGAGGAACAATTGAATCATGTATCTGAAGAGTACTAGTGACTGTGCTAATTGCTCAGCTAAGTCCTACATCATTTTATCTCCCATCCAGCATGTTACCACAAGTAATTTTCCCGAACATGTTTTCTATCCTTCAGTAACGAGCCCAGTACTTCTAAGCTTCTGTTTTCTAATTTGGATGAGTGAACTTGGCTGAGGGGGTGCATTGTCAAAGCTGATTTATATTGTTGTCCATCCAGACAGCTTAGCTCTGCAGCTGAAATTATCCTTACATGCCCATTGTTCAGAGTTCAGAAAAACACCGTCTGTTCTATTGTTCAGACATAGTCAGGATACAGATTTCCTGTGCTGTTGTGGTTCTTTTCCCTATGCATCAAGCTCTCCTACAATAACGGATGACTGTGCTGCAGAGGTTTTTGGAAGCCTCACAGAAAAGGACAGGGCAGTTTTTACAAATGTGCAGCGATGAGCTGGAGGAAGAATAAATACCTGCCAGCCATTTTTATTTTCATAGAATACATTCAGGCACTAATGAGAGAAACCAGTTTATTTTTTCATTCTAGCATAAGCCATTAAAACTGTAGGTCTCCTTTCTCAGAGAAGACAAAAAGAGCAGCAAGTCAGAAATGTACATAATGTGTGTTCAGTGATTATCTGTGTGAAGCCCTGAGTGATTGATCCAAAGGTAAAGAATAGGCTTTTCCTATATATACCTTTCCTGTATCAATCAGAACCCAGACAGGAAACAAAAACTGTACTCAAATTAGAATAATTTGAGAAAGATTTACTTATAAATGAATTGCCAAAGGTGAAAAAAAAAAAAAAAGGAGAGTGCACTGATCTTGGGAAGATTTGCTGCTCTTACCACCCCAAGTCCTGAGTGAATGGAGTGATTATTGGAATGTAGACTAGAGAGCTATGCAGAGGAGTCTGCCTTGAGAGACAGAGTGACTTTTGTCATAGGACACAGCTAGCCCTAGCTGTGTCTCATGGAAGGAACCAGAGGAATATATAACTCCCTACTCACCTCTCTTCCTCACTTATGGGGGCCTCGCCATTGGCTAACACAACCAGGAACCAGAGAATGGAGAATCCCAATGCTGCAGCTATAATGGTTACAAATCTACCTCTAAAACAAAAGCTGGATGGAGTATAGAGAGGGTCAATATGAAGAGGCAAACGAAAGATGCGTAGTGAATTATCTGTTAATGTTTCCATTCCTTATTTTCTCCTTACGATCACCTTCTCTAGCATTTCTGCTCCGGGTTCCACATTGTTGATCCTGGGTCTCTGAGCACTCCTTGGTCTGGGGAAGCTGCTGTGAGATGCTGTCTGTAATGTATGCTACTGTTTAGAAGACATCATAGCTTCTTTTTAAAATGGTATAGATCTTGCTGAGATATACCAAGTTTTCCCCTTACCGTCAGCTCTAATCTTGAAAAATGAGTCGTTTAAAAGAGGCGGCAAGCACAGCAAAGGAAACCATAAACAAAACAAAAAGACAACCCTCAGAATGGGAGAAAATATTTGCAAACGAAGCAACTGATGAGGGATTTATCTCCAAAATATACAAACAGCTCATGTAGCTCAATATCAGAAAAACAAAATGGGCAGAAGACCTAAATAGGCATTTCTCCAAAGAAGACATAGAGATGGCCAGCAAGCACATGAAAACAAGCTCAACATCACTAATTATTAGAGAAATGCAAATCAGAATTACAGTGAGGTATCACCTCATACCAGTCAGAATGGCCATCATCAAAAAAATCTACAAACAGTAAATGCTGGAGAGGGTGTAGAGAAAAAGGAACCCTCCTACACTGTTGGTGGGAATGTAAATTGTTGCAGTCACTATGGAAAACAGTATGGAGGTTCCTCAGAAAACTAAAAATAGAACTACCGTATGACCCAGCAATCCCATTCCTGGGCATATACCTGGAGAGAACCATAATTCAAAAAGATACATGCACCTAGTGTTCGTTGCAGCACTATTAACAATAGCCAGGACATGGAAGCAACCTAAATGTCCATCAACAGAGGAATAGATAAAGAAGATGTGGCACATGTATACAAAGGAATATTGCTCACCCATAAAAATGAACAAAATAGTGCCATTTGCAGAGGCGTGGATAGACCTAGAGAATGTCATACAGAGTGAAGTAAGTCAGAAAGAGAAAAACAATTATCATATAATATCACGTACATGTGGAATCTAGAAAAATGGTACAGGTGAACTTATTTGCAAAGTAGAAATAGAGACACAGATGTAGAGAACAAACTTATGGATACCAAGGGGGGAAGGGGGTGGGATGAACTGGGAGATTGGGATTGACATATATACACTACTATGTATAAAATAGATAACTAATGAGAACCTACTGTATAACACAGGGAACTCTACTCAGTACTCTGTGGTGACCTAAATGGGAAGGAAATCTAAAAAAGAGGGGATATATGTATACGTATAGCTGATTCACTTTGCTGTACCACAGAAACTAACACACCATTGTAAAGCAACTATACTCCAATAAAAAATTAAAAAAAAAAAAAAGGCAGCAAGGGTCAGAACAGTGGCAACTAGGTTGTTTAGAGTTACAATAACAGCTGCTGGACTGGAATGATTTATCTTTAGTCTCAGCATTATTCAGAGACTTCATATTACACTGGCGTTAAACTCTCCATTGAATGGTTTTGGATGAACTTAGCAACAATTCTGCAACTCATACCTTTAGGTATAAGGGCAGCCTTAGGAGTGCTCTGTCCTAACCTCTGTTGAAAGAGAGGAAGGACTCTTCTTCTCCAAGTGAATTCAGCTTCTCCTAAGATCATCTTTTTACTACTATACTAGCCTCATAATGGGGGCTTAAAATCCCATCTTTTTCTACAAATGATTGCTAACACTGCATATACAGCTTGTCATACATTTGGAAGACCTTCCCTTGATTAATGACTTGATAGACTCCCTAGACCTAAAGATGAGGATCTCATTTTCCTTGCTGGTTTTGGTTAACAGCTTAAGTCACTTTTGCTTTTAGCAATGCCTGTATTTCTGAAGCATGATCTTGTGTTTCCCAATTGTGTACAGAAAGGTGAGGCTAAAATTCAAGGTGAACATTTTGTTAGCCTTAATTTAAGCACTTCAAAAAACATCAAATATGAACATCCACCAGGAGATGCAGAATCTACTGTAAGAATAATCTTTCTCTTTCCATTTTATGATATAAATCAAACTGAAGAAATTCATGGACTTTTCCCTTTTGCAGTTGGCTTGCAAGAGTTTCTTCGTAAAATGCATTTCAGAAAAAAATTCACTGAAATCATTTTTTGAACTTTTTTCTTCCCACATTCGTTCAGACGAACAAGAAACAATCACAGCAATGAATTAATTACTCTAATAACATCTCTCATAATCACATTCTTTCAAGAACAAGGGTCTTTTTCCTTCTTATATTGAAGAACAGCCAATCAAATTACAGAGATAATTGTTCTAAAAGCTCCTTGCTCTCCCTTTTAATATAATTATTTTAAATATCTAGGGAGAAAAACTAAGACACAATCAGAGGAGGAATTAATTACTCTATTAACTTGGCTTTTACTCAGTTTCATTTCTTCACAGTTCTGGAAGGGGCCTTCTGAGGTCATCTTTCCATGAATCCCACCTGTCAAGGATGCTTCTAAACTGTACAGACAGATGGGTACCCTCCTAATGGTTTTGCTCCACCATTTAGGTTTCATTTTTTTTCTTTCTCTCTCTTTCATTATTCCTTGTTCTGTGCATTGTGGGCTGTTACTACCCAGAAGAATAAAAATGCATACAGTTTTTCAATTTTCATTCTTCTCCAGTTTCTTAAAGATAATACATTATGTCAAAAGCATACTTTGTTAAATCTAGAACTTATTTTTGGGATAGTAGCGTGTCTTCAAAAACCTGTTTCCATTTTGAAGATGTGAGCTGAAATACTGCAGGCTGTATAATGATAGCCCTCAGGAAACACTCCAGGGAGTAGAGAAAGGAGAAAGAGACATGTTGGGAATACTGTATCATTCCTACTGCTGGCCGTAAATTACATTTTGAACCGTGACATTTATTGTTGAGAGTTTCTTTAGTTCCCTGCATGTTTATCACCTTTTAAACATTCCCTTTAAACATTTTAAGGAGAATAAAAATAAACTGTTGTTCAAAATAAAAGTGATGGGTTTCTTTTTTTAACCTATTGCAGTAATAGTCTTTGAAGAAAATTGTGGAATAAGCAAAAGAGTCTTCTTTTGGAGATATTTTGGGAAAAACTCCTCTAAACCTTGTCCTGTAAAATGAATGACCATTGCAACTTCCCTGATATCCATTTTCTCATACTTTCTCCTATTCAATATTCACGAGTCCAGAGTTTGAATTAAAAACTGAATAGATGTAAGTTGCAACCTTGGGTCAACATCTAGGGCCATAATAATTCTGATTTTTGAGGAGTTTTGAGGCAGAGACCAAGTAATGATTCTCTATCCAGGGACACCGTGTAGTCAGGAGCTTCTGTGGAACTAAATTCAAAGGTTTACATATTTCACATGTCAATCTAGATTCATGTTCAAAGACGTGTAATAATCTCAGGTGTTGCCCTCTACCTACCTTTTGCCTTTGCTTGTGACTCTTCTGAAGGGTTAATTAGCAATACTACAGTATCTTCAGCACTGGCTTTTATTATGTTCACTTCTCCATCTGAGAAATTGCAAAGGGAAACAGATTGGAGTTATGTCTGTCTATTGGTTTAAGTTGATTTGTTAGCAAACCTGCTCCCGAGATAATGAAAAGAGCTACATCAGCTTTTGCTGTGAACACACACCTCAAAACATAGTGGCTTAAAACAACTATTTTCTTTAGCTCAGTTATGTGGGGTGTCTTTTTAAGAAGGGGAGAGGACAAACAGATATACACACAGAGAATAAGGCCACGTCAAGATGGATGGAGAGATTGCAGTGATGCAGCTACATGCCAACGTAAGTCGAAGATTTCTGGGAGACACCACAAGTTAGGGGGAAAGCATAGAATAGATTTTTCTTTATAACTCTCAGAAGGAACCAATCCTGTTGACACTGTGATTTCAGACTTCTAGTCTCCAGGAGTGTGAAAGAATAAATGTGTCTTGTTTCAAGCTACCAAATTGTGGCACTTTGTTATGGCAGCCCCAGGAAACTAATACACAGTAGTTTCAGGGTTCCAAAGAAGAGAAAAAGACAGTAAGCCCCATGTTCAAGCGATTTTCAAGACTTTGTCTGAATCACATTTGCTCATGTCCCATAGGCAAAAGAAAGTCATGTGGTTAACCAGAGTCAAAGAATAAAAAATAATCTCTAGCTATTGATGGGAGGAGCTCTAAGTTACATTGCAAAGAGGCATGGACACATATGAGGAAAACATCTGGCTGGTTTTATCATTCCACCTCTGTACCCTTGAGATGTGGCCCCTACCCTATGATCTGTGGGTAGCACAATCTAGCATATGGCTCAAGTATGCCCCCAAGGTGCATGTTCTTTTAAAAATGCTATGAAGGATATTATTAGATTAACTGATAAAAACGTCACTTAGATGGACTATTTTTTTCTTTTTTTATTGAAGTATGGTTGATTTACAATGTTGTATTACTTTCAGGTATGCAACATAATGCTTTGATATTCTTATAGACTATACTCAAAGTTATTAAAAAGTATTGGCTATATTCTCTGTGCTGTACATTATATCCTTGTATCTTATTTATGTTATACCTCATAGTTTGTACCTCTTAATCCCCTTCCCCAATCTGTCCACTTCCCACAACCCTCTCCCCATTTGTAACCACCAGTTTGTTCTGTGTATCTTTGAGCCTGTTTCTGTTTTGTTAAATTCATTCCTTTGCTTTATTTTTTAGATTCCACATATAAGTGAAAACATACAGTATTTGTCTTTCTCTGTCTGCCTTCACTAAGCATAATACCCTCCAGGTCCATCCACGTTGTCACACATGGTGAAATTTCACTCTATCTTTTGACTGAGTAATACTCCATTTCATATACAAAAAATATATATATTTATCCATTCCTCTGTTGATGGACACTTAGGCTGCTTCCATATCTTGGCTATTGTAAATAGGGCTGCTGTGAACATTGGGGTGCGTGTATCTTTTCGAATTAGTGTTTCCATTTTCTTTGGCTATATACCCAGGAGCGGAATTGCTAAATCATAGGGTAGTTCTATTTTTACATTTCTGAGGAACCTCCGTACTGTTCTCCATAGTGGCCGCACCAACTTACGTGCTCAGCAACAGGGCACAAGGGTTCCGTTTCTCCACACCCTCAACAACATTTATCATTTGTTGTGTTTTTGGTGATGGCCATTCTGACAAGTGTGAGGTGGTAGCTCATTGTGGTTTTGATTTACATTTCCCTGATGATTAGTGACGTTGACCATCTAGGCAATTGTATTCACAGACCAGAAATATAGTCTTTTGGTAATGAACTGCAATTTAGGTTCCAAATGGACATTTTGACTGAACAATTACAACCGAATTCTCATAGTTACCCTATGAACATCTATAGATTAGACCAGGGAGTTCCCTAAGGTCATATTTCTGTTTCTTTGTTTGATTTTTTTATCTTCTTCTTACATAACTGTATCAGTTTCATGGAAAGGCATAAGGAACGGGTAACAGAGCATCTTTGTTACTGCCAATTTCTTTTGGCACATTGGGACATTACGAAAATATTCCCTACAGTTTCTTAAATATGCTTGTTCAGATGATGGATTCCTCACTAAGTTTAAATTTCCAAGGACTTTGTTCTTTTGAAAATGCTATAAAGGATATTGTTAAACCAACTGATAAAATTGTTCTATGGGTGATAGTTTAGAAAAAAGTACTATGTCAGTATACATTGATGAATTTATCAACTCTGTTGGTGGTATGCAAGAAAATATTTCCATTATTGGGAAATACTCATTGAAGTATTAGAGATAAAGGTGCCATGCTGTATACAGCTTATTTTCAGACGGCTCAGAAAAAAAAAAGATAGGTAAACATAACACATATAGGGTATGTGGTAAAATATTAACAGTAGGTGAATAGAAGTAAAACACAGGCAGATGTTCTTTTTACTATTTTTGCTGTTTATTTTTGCAACATTTTAAACTTTAAAATTATTTCAAAATGTCAAATTTAACATTAAAAATATTTTGTTTTTTCACAAAATCAAATGGCAACCAAGTCTCATCAACTCTAATTTCATCTTGTTTCCTCTCTAACGTTGCACAGTTGTCGGTTTTTTCGTTTTTGTTTTTTCCTGGGAAGGAGGTGACATTGATCAGGTCAGCTCCACTTCGGAAAGACCAAGTTCTTATGATTTTTTACTCATGCAGAGGGTCTAGGTAGGCAGACAATCTGTCTGTCAGGCTGCACCAGATATCCCAGCTATTATGCTGATCTACTACGTGATGCCCACGCTCTCTCAAAGGCAGGCTGTTGGGGGAGAAAAGCAGGTAAGTGAAATGTCAAGGAGAGCGGCAGTAAAGGCTGCAAATTGTATCCTAGTCCGCTTTGTAAACAGGAAGATGGATAGAAAGAAGAAGCATTATGTTCAATGGCCGTCACTGAACATGAAAATTACTTTTTTCTGTATTAGTAAATGGTATTAGGTATATTCATACCTCCCTTTTATTACAGCCAACACAGTCATGTGATCGCAAACCCAATGATAAAAAAGAAAAATAGTTCGTGTCTTAAATATCTTTTATTCAGTCACCAGTTTGTCAAGAAGGCTCAACCTGGTGGGGTTTAAAGGTGAAAGAACTTTATTTTTTTCCATCACTGCTTTGTTGAATTTCACACTGCGATCCATTAATGATATCATGTGAATTCCACAGCTTTCCATTCACTGGCAGTTATTAAAATGCGGACCGTGTTAAAGCTTTAAAAACCAAACCCATTCACTGGCAGTTATTAAAATTTGGTCCATTTTAAAGCTTCAAAGTCAAACTCAATTTAAAATGCATTTCCTCCCCTTGCTCTACATAGTTCCCCATCCCCCTGCCCCAGTCGCTTCTGCCAGTGCAAGACTGAGCAGAGATGCTGACCAGGGAGTGAGAGAGGAAGACGATTTCTGACTCTGAGACCCATACGCCTCTTCTAGCCCAGCTCATCCGGAGAGCTGCAGCTGGAAAGGGGCAGGCATAAGTGAAATGTCTCCTTAATTAACAAAACAAGATTTTAATGTTCTCGTATGGACCACTCCTGTTGCTTTTGCCGATGCTGGCTGACCTCTGTTGTCCTCCAAATGGCAGACCTGTAAATCCTGCCTGTCTCATGGGATGCATGTTTAAGTTATTACACTGTGGGGTGTCTCCATTTTACCTTTCCCTGATCCTGAGTTAGGATATCTAAATGGACCAGGGGACTCCAGCTGAGCTACCATTTGACTTACGGGAAACTCACATACTCCTCCCACACTGCCCACTGCCCATGTGCCAGCTCACTCTAATTCTCTTCCTGTATCTCCACATAGACCCAAACAGGTATCCAACCAAACACTGGAAAGCCAATCCCCTCCCCATCTTGCAGCTACCCCTAATCACTTGGAGTCACCTTTCATTTTATTTCAGAAGGAAGAGCTGCCTTATTTTTCTCTACCCAGAAACCTTGAAAGACTTCAAATCTAAATCAAATATGACATGGTTTTATATTCACTACGGATTTCAGATACAATAATATTTTTCTTCCATATTCTAGTCCAAAAGTGCCCTGAAAGTTGCTCATGGGGAGCCTAGAATGCCACCATCATTAGGCTATAATAAGGCACCGCATCCCCACCTCCATTCCCGCCAGGGTGATGTTGGATTCAGGGTAAGTGGGGAGCCTGAACTTCCATCCGTGCTGGGCAGTGATGATCCCCGCTAACCATCCCACCCCTTCCACTTCTCCATGCCCCACTTCCACGTCAGTGGAGACTTCTGTCACCAATGGGTGGTAGTGGGTATTGAGTTGCTTCTTCCCTTCCCCCATGGCTTGACGTCAGAGGAGTTCTAGTGGAGAGTTAGGGTCTAACAACCTCTGTGCAGTAATTGGAACACTCACCCCATGATGTCACCTCCGGCTACCACCTGGGAACCCAGAACTCGTAACCTTACTGGGCAGAAGTGAGAAGGCTGTTTCCCTGGGTATCAACAGAGACTGCATGGGGAAACTGGACTTCCACCAGCAGCTGGCAGTAATGAGGTGGCAGTGTTTTTTTCCCAATGGAGCAGTGTCAGAGGAGTCCTGCTTAAATGAAAGATTTACATAAGATTCAGGCAGTACCTCAAATTTCCAGGTTTAAATTCAGAACAGTTACCTGTTATACCAAGAACTATGAAAACAATTTGACTGAGAAAAAAAGATTAGCAGACACCAACAGAAAGGTGATATCCATATTAGGATTCTCTGACAAGGATTTTTTTTTAGAGGACTTTATGTTTTAGAGCACCCTTTGATTTACAGAAAAATTGAATCTATAGGGAATACTGATATACACCACACCCAGTTTCCCCTATTATTACCATTAGTATGGTGCATTTGCCACAATAAATGAACCATTACTGTTACATTATTATTAACTAAAGTCCATATTTTAATCTGATGTTCTTATTCTTTACCTAATGTCTTTGTCTTTTCTAGTATCCTTTCTAGAATACCACATTACATTTGGGTTTTGTGTCTGTTTGGGCACCTCTTCACTGTGAGAGTTTTTCAGATTTACTTTGATGACCTTGACAGTTTTAAGGAATTCTGGACAAGTATTTTGTAGGATGCCCCTCTATTGGAATCTGTCTCATGTTTTTCTCAGACATACACCGATGCTATGTTTTTGAGAGAAAGAACGCAGAGGTCGTGTCATTTTCATCATGTCATCACAAGAATACCTACCACTTACATGATTTATGGCTGTTGGCTTTGACCTTGATCATTTGGCTGAGATGTGTTTAGTATCTCTATTGTAAGGTTACCCTTTATTACGCCATTCCCATACTCTCGTCTTTGGGGAAAATTCTGTGTGCAAAACTCAGACATAAAGAGTGGAGACTTATGGTTGCCTGCTTGAGGACAGGGTATCCACATAAGTTATTTTGAATTCATCTGCAAGTAAGATTTGTCTCATCAGTTTATCTATTCAGTCATTTATTTATATCAAAATGAATATTGATTTTATTTTTACTTTGGATTATAATCCAGTACTACTTTATTTTATTGCTTGAATCATTGGAGCTTTGGCCATTGGAATCTCTTGCAGTGGCTTGTGTGCCCATTCCTTTTAGGCTCTCCCAGGTGGCAAAGCAAAGAAATATATGTGTTTAGACTAACCTGTGTATATACAAATATTAATAAATATTTATATACTTAACAATTTATAACTATATTAAACTAAACATAAGCTCTTACTGATGTCTTTAAACCATTAACATATGAATCATTCTAGCTTCCTCTCTTTTCTCACATGAGAATTACTATTCCAATGATAAGAAACCTGGCTACCACTCTCCACCATCCATTTAGTTAATTGTTCATTTTTGTATACATGTGTAGTGGTTTCTGGAACTAGAGAATAGTATGTTTAGCGAAATAAGTCAGACAAAGACAAATACTGTATGATATCACTTACATGTGGAATCTAAAAAATAATACAAATGAATATATATAACAAAACAGAAACAGACTCACAGATATAAGAAATGAAGCTGGTGGTTACCAGTGGGGAGAGCACAGCGGAGAGGGGCACATTAAGAGTATGAGATCAAGAGATACAAAGTAATATGTATAAAATAGATAAGCAACAAGGATATATTGTATAGCACAGGGAATTATAGTCATTATCTTATAATAACTTTTAATAGAGTATAAACTGTAAAATACTGAGTCACTCTGCTGTGTACCTAAAACTAATATAACATTGTAAGTCAACTATACTTCAATTTTTAAAAAGACAAGAAAAGGAAATAAAATGTATATAGATCAGAAAGGAAGAAATAAAAGTTTCTGTGTTTGCAGATAACATGATAATCGTCATAGAATTCCCAAAAATCTCCAAAAAAACTTTTAGAACTAATAATTTAGTTCAGCAAAGAAACAGAATACAAGACCAACATATAAAACTCAACTGTATTTCTGTGTATTAGCAGTGAATATGTAGAAACAGAAATTAAAAATACAGTATCATTTATTATAGCTCAAATAATGAAATCCTTAAGTGTAAATCTAACAAAAAAACGTACGGGACTTGAATTTTGAAAATTAGCCCTATATTACTAGACATACAATTTTATTTAGTTGTTTATGCATCTGTCTTTCCTACACTACAGTACTTTAGCAGAACTCATGTTTAAACATCTTTGTATGTCAGTATTCAACATTCTTATTCTTTAAATGTTGCAAATGTTTTACAAAGAGATCAATAAGTAGATGAAATAGTGACAAGCACGCACTTGGAGGTTTAGAATGAACTTAGTTTAGTAGTTGAACACGTTTTAATTATTAAAGAAGCTAGTTCAGACCGTGGAAGCTAACACCGTCTCATGAGTGCTGTGTCATTGTGAAGGTTAGACGTCATCGTGATTAGAATCTTATAATTGCCTCATAGCTTTCTCCATGATACTTCCACATTTGCTACTAAACATGCTTGAACTTTAGCTATGCACAAAAAAAAAAAAGAGAGACCTATGTAAGAAGATTAGAAAAAAATAGTTTGGATGTGTAGGAAGCCTGTGGGAGGGAAGGAAGTTGCTCCGATACAGAGATGTGTCTACTGACTCATTACTTGCCTTTTTCCAAAAGAATTACCTGATCATCCTAAGAACAAAGAGCAGTTAGCTAATTAGTGTCTTTGAAATCCCTCAAAGAAAGTATCCTGATAACTGTGACCTTTGTTTTACTTCAAGTTCTTGATCTCTCCCTCTGCTGCGACTTCGATTTTTGCTTTGTTTTAGGACAATTTATATAATGGCACCCTCTAAATTATATGATCCTTAAAGGCAAGAGTGTGGCGTTATACATCTTTATGTCCTTCGAGGGCTCAACACAGCCACGAGGCTTTGCTCATAGTAAGTCCCCAAAAATATTCGAGGAAAGAGAGAGCAACTGTTGTCTATGTGCAAAGCACTGTGTTACATCCTGGGAACACACCAGTGAACAAAACAGTCATTTAAGTGTAGACGGCACATATCTAAATAATCATATATGCAAATATAAACTTACAAACTATTATAACTAATATTAAAGGGGATGATTGATTAATATAATATGAATGAGGTGGGAGTTAGAGAAAGGCATCTCTGAATAAGTGATATTTAAGTTGAAATCTGGGCTGAGAAGTTCTCCAGGTAGAAAGCGAAGCAAAATGCATTCTAGCAAGAAGGAAAAATTTTATAGAAGGTAGGCAGGGGCTTGATAAACTGAAATAAGTTAAAATTGGGAGTTTCTCTCCCTCCCTCTCTTTCTTTCTCCCTCCACCCCACCCCCACCCCAATAATCCATTCCTTTTCCTCCTTGTAAAAAGTTAGCAGATGGGGGGCTTCCCTGGTGGTGCAGTGGTTAAGAATCCGCCTGCCAATGCAGGGGACACGGGTTTGAGCCCTGGTCTGGGAAGATCCCAGATGCCGTGGAGCAATTAAGCCCGTGCCCCACAACTACTGAAACCCATGAGCCTAGAGCCCGTGCTCACAAGAGAAGCCACTGCAATGAGAAGCCCATGCGCCGCAATGAAGAGCAAACCCCATTCGTCACAACTAGAGAAAGCCCACACGCAGCAACAAAGACCCAACGCAGCCAAAAATTAAAAAAAAAAAAAAAAAAAGAAGAAGTTAGCAGATGCCCATCCCCCCAAAGAAATAAACTAGGTCAATAGGAAGCCATTCCTTCTTGGTTACATCTGAGATCTACAGCAGCTGGGAACTTCTATCCACAGTGAGAATCACAGACATGTACCCCCCTGATTGTCTGAAGAAATATTTCTTTCTGTTGAAAAAAAAGGCTTATTAGTCCAAAAAGATTGGGAGACTTAAATAGCCAGGTGACTTTGATGTAAAAACTATTGAAGTGTCCTCTTTATTCTAATGGTATTTTTGTCTTCGGTAGGTGATTGCTAACTTTTACTGCCCTAAGCTACAGCCTAAATACCATTTCATGTCATTTTGAGAGTTTCATTTTTCTCATTTGACAGTTTTAAATCAAGTGTATTAAAACATTTTTTAGATGTGTTCAAAGCAGAGACAGAGTAAACGAATACGCCGCATCAAATTTCAGGAGAGTAAAATGAGTATGTAAAAAGATTTACTATGACTAAATTTTATGTGATTTAAAATTAGTTATTGATGAGTATGCAGTATATTGCAATGTTTCCACATTCATGATATTATTGAAACTGTTTCACTTTCAAATGACATTTTAAAGGCTTTATCATTAAGAAAAATAAAAGTCTGTTGAAACACTAATCAGCCTTGATATATACTATAATGACCATACCTGCTATTATTCTTAGCCACCGATGTTCCAAATAATTTGAAAGCATAGAGAAGACAGTTTTGTCACAGTAGAGTTTGGGCCAAGAAGAATAAACCCAAGGCTAAAAAATTAGCGTGTTCTAGAGAATTGTGATTAGCGTTAATTTGTCCATTTTCCTTTTTGTTTTCTTTTTCAACTTGGGAAATTATCTAGACCAGTCTTTTGTGTTTGTTTTTCTAGTAATTGTCAAACAAGGCCCATTGCTTGGTATCCTCATAGAAATAGCAGCCTCTATTAACTGTCGTTCCTTTAATTATCGTTTACTGGGATGAGTATGAAAGAATAGAGATAAAAATTGGAGTGGGGTACACTAGCAGAAGTGTTTGTGTATATTAGCCTGAGAAAACATGTCCATTCGAAATCATTCTATACACATTCCAAAACCCTTTGGGAAGTTATATAAGATGAAACACTAATCTGCATTTGACACTGAATTTTAATAAATAATGGATTTCAGTATATTTAGGTTTGGAATAATTTAAAGATCCCTCACTCACACAGCAAGAATATGGTAAATAGATGAGAGTGCTTTGGAAATAATAAGTATAACTGTCTGGACCTCAATATTTAACTAATTTCTACTTTTACCTTACTTATACACCTGTACCTCTAATACACTGGGGAATTCCTCTCTCCTTTTAAAAGCTAAAAGAAAAGGAAGTAGAGATAAGTCAGATAAATAATTTCACCCAGAAAATTCCTGGTCCCACCATGAGCATTCAATATTTGAATAAAGGACATGGAAAGGACAACTGGGCCCATACTTGAAAATATACCATTTCTCATGGAAGAATAGGAAAATGGCTACCATTATAATCAGTACTATTCAAAACTCAGGGTGTGAACAAATCAGTCATATATTTTGAATTTTTGTTTCACTTTTTCTTCTTCAAAATTTTAGGCTATGAGTTATGTTAAAAAGATAATTGGATGTAAATAATATAATTCTGAACCATGCCTGAAAAATTTCATGACTCTGAGACACTGGGTAAATTATTCATGCTTTTTAGGTCTAGGTTTTCTCAACAATTAAAACCTTGAATATTAAACAGTTAAAACAATTAAAAGTTGAATATTGTGACTTCAAAATAATATTCTTCAGTAAAGTTGCAGGATATGAAATTAATATACAGAAATGTGTTGCATTTCTATAAATACACTGAAAAAGAACTGTCTGAAAGAGAAATTAAGAAAATACTCCTATTTACAATTGCATTAAAAAGAATAAAATACCTAGGAATAAATCTAAGGAAGTAAAAGACCTGTATTTGGAAAACTATTAAGACACTGATAAAAGAAATTGAAGACAACACAAACAGATGGAAAGATACACTGTGTTCATGGATTAGAAGAATACTGTTAAATATTACTCAAGGCTCTACGGCCCAAGGCAATCTACAGATTCAACACAACCCCTATCAAAATAGCAATGATATTTTTCACAGGAACTAGAACAAGTAATTCTAAAATTTTCAAAAGATTACCAATAGCCAAAAGAGTCTTGAGAAAAAACAGAGCTGGAGCTATCAGGTGCCCTGATTTCAAACTATACTACAAAGCTACAGTCATCAAAACAGAATGGTACTGGCACAAAAACAGACACATAAAGCAATGGAACAGAACAGAGAGCCCAGAAGTGAACACACACTTATATGGTCAACTAATCTATGACAAAGGAGGCAAGAATATACAAGTGGGGAAAAGACAACCTCTTACAGAGTATTACTCGGCCATAAAAAAAGAATTAAATCTTGCTATTTTCGACAACATGGATGGACCTAAAGGCTATTATGCTAAGTGAAATAAGTCAGACAGAGAAGGAAAAATACCACGATTTCACTTATATATGGAGTCTAAAAAAAATGAAACAAATGAACAAACATAACAAAACAGAAACAGTCATAGATACAGACAACAAATAGGTTGTTGCCAGAGGGAGGGCAGTGGAGGGATGAGTGAAAGAGGTGAGGGAAATTGAGAGGTGACAATCATTTCATGATGCATGTAAGTCATTCGTTATGCTGTACACACCTTAAACTTAGTGCTGCATGTCAGTTATATCTCAATAAAACTGGAAGAAAGAAATGTTGTATTCTTCCCTCCTCTAATGTCTTTCAAAAATTTATCTTTGTCATTGGTAGCTGCAGTTTCATTATGATGGGTTTAGTTATGATTTTCCTTTTATTGCATCTTATTTGGGATTCGTTGGCCTTGTGAAATCTTTCTTTTGGTGTTTTCATCTGCTTTGGAAAATTCTTTGCCTTTTCTCTTAAAATACTTCTTTAATCACAATTTGTTTCTTTTTTCTTACTAGGAATCCATTTGGAGTTATTCTCAGCTGTCTATCATGATTGTCCTTTACTCACTTTTTCTTGCTCTCCCTGCATATTATCCTATTAACTTTCTTTTTTTATCATATAACAACTTTGTTGAAATATAATTTATATGCCTTACAGTTTGCTAATTTAAAGTCTGTAATTCAGTGGCTTTTAGTATATTTACAGAGTTTTGCAAACTTTACCACAATCAATTTTAGAAACTTTTCATCAACCCCCTCCCCATAAAAGAAACTCTGTAGCCATTAATAATCACTCCTCATTTTCCTTCAGCCTTCCCTCTTGTTGGCTTATTGATGCTTGTAAAGTATTCTATTCTTTTGTTTTAATTTTATTTTACTCTTTTTGTAATGGAATGTTGGTGCAAGTAACTTAACCTGCTATATTATCAAAAAAAATAGTTATATCCTTTAATCTTTCCTCCTCCCTAGTCTTTTAAAAGTAGATTCCTTAAAAATTTATATTAAAATAAATATCGCGACTACTGAACTGGTATTCCATGTCTTCTAACCCTTTTATAATTACATATCTCATATTTTCATTTATTTCTGTTTTTCTTTTTAGGAAAATATCTAAGTTCAGTTTTTCAATTTGCTAATTTATTCTTTATCTAAGCATATCTTCTATACTTTAAATAGCTTCTTTATATTTAATGCTATATATATTAAAATATCTAATATTTAACTTTCATATCCTACTGTAAAAAAATTTGGATAATGCAATATTATCAACAATCCCCATACATATTCAAAAGTTCTTTTCTCCTTGTCACCTCAATGCTGTGGTCTTAGCTGTAAATACTTTATTTCATTAAGTTTGTTATCTCTTCCTTTCCCGGAATAACTCTCCTTGAATGGTTGTTGATTCACCATGTGCTTTGGATTGTCAGTCAGTGCCAACAATTGCTGCTCATACACTCAGCCTTTGGGGAGCAGTAGGTTTTGCTGCTGATCTGTTTCCCATGGTTCTGGAAAAGGGAAAGTTATGCTGATATGTGGGAATCCTTGACAGATCTTATTTGCGTACATGCACACCCAGCTTACCAAACATTGGGACACTGACACAAATGCTCCCATTTATTGATCATTCTGATCAATAAATTGATGTCTTTCATTGAAGACATCTCAACTCTACTGTCAGTACCCACGAGGCAAGAAGGAGAATATGCAGGGGATAGTTCACCTCTAGGGGAACCCAAGCAAATGACCTCTGTGTCCCCTCCTACTCCTACTACCTACATCTTTAAGTAGGAGGCAAACAGTTATATGTATTAATCAATGAACTCGTATCTTCTTTCCATCTTTTAGGAATTTTGCACAATTTCTGAAACACAGAGAAGTCTACGTTTTGCTTTCCAGCAAAAATGGTAATCAATTAATTTATTTTAATAGCTTTTGGGAAATAAGAATAAAATATAGCATGAGTCTGGCCCAATATCTTTAAATCAATATGTAGCACATTGAAATTAGTATAGGATTAATTAATGTATATAAAGCATGGCTTTGCAAATCAGTGAGTTAAGGGTAAATTATTCAATAAATCATGTTGGTACAATCATTTAACTGTTTGAAAAACTGGAAAAAATTGTCAGATCATCATGTTTAAGAGATTCCTTTCATCATAAAACAAACAGGAAAAAAATGATCTGACAATGTAAAAATTGAATATTTGATACATCAAAAATACCATAAATAACTGCAGAACAGTTAGAACTTATGTTTTCATGTTGGAAATGCTTAATAAATAAATGAGTACACTGAGAGATGCAAATATCATCATATTTGAGAATAATTATTAATTTCAGAAAACGCAGTTGAATATGGTGATATTATATAGTGGTGTCCGCTTGATAAAATAGTTGAAATAATTATGATAATTCAGTGACAAGTCTAATGATACTAAAGTTTAAAAAATTAATTTCCTGTATATGAGTCATTTTAAACATATCATCAAATGAAAGAGTCCCTTTGACCTAACATCAAAAATATAAGTCATCCAGTAAAAATATTAAAAAGAAATATGCAGGACCCATATAAAAAATAACTTTAATATATTTGAGAGAAAGAAAAGAAACAATGGAAAAATTAAAACATACTTTATTTTAGACAAAGAAGACTGTTATAAACATGTCTGGTTTTTTTCTAAAATAAAAACATCTATAATATTATTGCATCTACAATATAACAAGAATTATGATAACCACAAGATGAGAGGAGATATTGAGGGAAGAGACTGAAAAACACTACTAAAGATTATCCAAAAGGATATAAAATCCTATAAAATATGAGTAATGGAAGAAATCTAGTTGTATGACATTTAAAAGTTGGTATTAAACACAATTAAAGCAGAGTAATGAATTGAACTAGAGAGTCTAATAATAAATACTTGGAAACTTAAAATATACACTTCAAAATCACTATGGTGAAGAAATCTGTCCAATTAATAATTTTGGGACAAGAAGCTAGCTAGCACTTCAGAGGAAAATTATGAAGCGGGATACTTTGACTAAAATCAGGTACAGATGGCTCCAAAATTTTAATTAAATAAATACAAAATAAGCAGTTATCATTGAATAATTACTTAATCTTCAATATTATACAAGCTTCACCCCTTTGAGCATGGTAGGAAACGTAGAAGATATAAGAGTATATAGCTCCATCGAAATATACATGATAAAATCATCTTCCCAGCAAAAGTAACATCATAAGCAAAATCAAATACAAATTGAAAAAAAAAAATTCAAACACATATAATAGACATTGAGCAATGTCTTAATATCCAATAATCCTTACAAATATAAAATTAGTCTGAATTTACCAATATAACATTTGAGGAAATTGTATTTTAGACAGTTCACAGGGCCAATAACAATAGCACTTATAAGAAAAATTAGTCAACTTTATTAAAACTCCAAAAATTGAACATTATGTTCCACACGACCTCCACTCACTGTGAGGAGCACATTACAAGCATCACCTTTTCCAACACGTGCACTAGTACTACGAAGTAGGGAACTCTTGGTATCCTGATTTCCACATGCAAACACTTAGACTCAGAAGAGAAAAATATTTCTCAAATGTTGCACAGCTACTTGGATTAAGTAGCAGCTGTTTTAAATTTATATACACACATATATACACACTTATATGTTATGTTCTGTTTTATATATATATATATATATATATAAATATATGTATCTGTATATATAAGCTGTTTATAGATGTAACCATCTGAAATTCTATAGTCCCTTAAAAGCCAGAAACAATGGGAAGCTTCTGAGTTTTTTGAGTAGATGAGTGACAGGGTTAAAGTGTGTGTGTGTGTGTGTGTGTGTGTGTGTGTGTGTGTGATGGTTAAAATGGTGGGAGAACACAATAAGGATTTGATGTATTACAAACTGTAGGTGAGGAGAAATGCTCGGAGCTAGGCATATACCCTGTAGTACTATAATAAAATTTGGAAAAGGAAGAGAGAGAAAGTCTGAAAGGGGTTTCACAGCATGAGAACAGACTTGGTAATTTATTATTCTCATATTAAAGGAATCAGAAGAGTGAGGGAGAAATCAACACTATTCATACCTGGAGCAAAGTTTTCTGAAAAGCTTTCTGGACTATTCCTGAGTTTCTCCTTTGATAAGTGGTGATACTGAAGCCAGAGAACCACTTCCTTCCGAAGACATACATTTAGGCAAGAACAAGAAACAGGTAGGAACTCTTGCCATGATTCTTTTTGTCTTTACACGATTCTAATATTTTTCTGCAAGAATTACAATGATTAGAGCAATGTAAAACAAAATGAGAGCTTCATTGAATTAGCAGTTTAAACTTGTGCTATATTAGCATCATGTTGAATTATTACTCATCCTTGCTATTATAACATTTAACAGGGAATTACACTGTCATGTCAGACTAGTGTAAAAAAAAACCCCAAAACCTAATGGGGCATGATGTAAAAGCTATTATAAAAGATATTCACTATTAGGAGTACGTGCAGTCTTTCCAATATTACTATTTTGGATTTTCCCATAGGTATCTTCACCAAGATACCTATGGGGGGGTCTGAGGAATTGAGAATGGAGAACAGAATTTGAGTGGCTAAGTACTGTCTTGAATAGGATTTCAGTGGAAAAACTAAATTATTTTTTGTCATCCTTCTTTGGGACATTTCAAGATATGTTTTGAAATTTGGGGCTTCTGTACTGAATTTTTTTTCATTTTCTCATTTTAATGCAATATATTGGGATTCTAGTGGCAGGTTTGCTAATGGGTTGTTCTTAAAGTCCTTGGATGTCCCTAAATGTTTTGTATATTCTTAATCTAAATAAGGAGTTTATAATGAGCCAACTGGGCTCAGTGAGCTGGTGATGTGGAACTTAGTTTGGATCTGCAGCAAATGGTCCCTGTGTTGTTTTCATCTATGTACAGCAGGAATCAATTAATGTAATGGCATTGGATATCTGCTGATCCTGGAAAAAAAATGCTGTGGGCTCTTTCCAGGTGTCTAAAGATAAAGATGGCCAATGTTTGGTTTCTCTGGTGATCATTTAGTTTAGTAATCTGTATGAATGAGAAAACTTAAATATTTGAAATTTTTTTAAAGTCTTACTATTCAAAGATTCAACTTTCTCATTATATCCTTAATATTATCTCCTTTGTTCTCTTTCACATAGCACTGAAAAACCACCATTCCCATTTTTGTGAATTCCTTTCTTGTGTTCCTCATCTGAGCTCCCCATTCGTATAGTCCTTAGACATCTGGTGACACTTCAGTCCATTTGTTCTCACTGTGGTTGATGTGAGTCTCTCCCTGAGATAGATTCAGTTTTGTTTTTTTTTTAATTTTTAAGTTTTTTATTGAAGTATAGTTAATTTAAAATGTGTTAGTTTCAGGTGTACAGCAAAGTGATTCAGTTATACATATATATGTATATCTATTCTTTTTCAGATTCCTTTCCCTTATAGGTTATTACAGAGTATTGAGTATAGTTCCCTGTGCTATACAGTACGTCCTTATTGGTTATCTGTCTTATATACATTAGTGTGTATATGTTAATCCCAAACTCCTAATTTATCCCTCCCTTCCCTTTCCCCTTTGGTAACCATAAGTTTGTTTTCTATATCTGTGGGTCTATTTCTGTTTTGTAAATAAGTTCATTTGTATCTTTTTCAGATTCCATATATAAGTGATATCATATGATATTTGCCTTTGTCTGGCTTACTTCACTTAGTATGATAATCTCTAGGTCCATCCATGTTGCTGCAAATGGCATTATTTTATTCTTTTTCATGGCTGAGTAATATTCCATTGAATATATATGTACCACATCTCCTTTATCCATTCATCTGTTGATGGACATGTAGGTTGCTTCCATGTCTTGGCTATTGTAAATAGTGCTGCAGTGAACACTGGGGTGCATATAAGATTCAGCTGTAATGGTGCCAGTTGATGTGATTTGGGGGTGGGCTCCTTAGGAGAAAGAATACAAAATTGTGAGTAAAATATTAAATATGAAATGAAGCCTTTATTTAAATGAGAAAATGTATCATGGCAAATATATGCTTTAAAAGTGGACAACACAAACATTATAAATGCAAAATAGTATTGTTATTAATTAACTGTCTGTTATACCTCTATAATGCTTTTCCATGCATTTTTGGCTGTATATTGATTCCTTAAAATGCCTCTTCATATAGGAATTTTTTGTGCTGTCTTCTGTAAAGAGACTAGAAAGATAATTCAGTACTTTCTCTAGTATGGTTGCTTAAAATCTATTGTTATTAGTAGTAACAATATAGTAGATGTAGAAGTTTAGGGAATTTTCCTTCTGCTTTACAGCTCATTACAGATAATACAATGTTTTATAAGTGATCTCAAAAAACTTTATCAAACTTCTTTTATACATATGTTGCAAGATTCCTGAGCATTTCAAGTTTTCTCATGCAATGACTTAAATATGTTTTGAAATAACTACGTACATAACCAGTTTGTTGCCAATGTCCTCTATTCAGTGGCACATGAAAATTTTATGTTATTTGCATTGGTGTCAATATTTGCATCAGATCAGCAAGAAATTTAATTTTTTTCAATGTCTTCTCATGTTTCATGCCTCTTCATTAGGGAGAATTCTCAAACAATTTAAGAGTCTATTCATTACTTCCATTTTAAAGGGAGATTTTCCTCTTAATGAACTGCTACTTTTATGTGATCTAATCATTGGGGGGTCACGTTTGCTTCTCTATATAAAAAATATTTATAATTTCATTGCTTTGGTGCCTTCACTTTATAATCCATTTTATCTGAATCTTCTCTTTTGTTTATTAATTAAACATGAGAAAAGAAGCTACCATTCATAAGTCCAGATCAGAGTCTGTAATTTCTCAGGTTTTTTTTTATTGGAATGTTCGTTATCTTTCCATATTGCAGTTAAAATAGTGTAATTCCAAATAAGCTTCTTCTGAAATGGATCCCTGCGATGGCCAGTGCTACTGCAACAATATCCTACACGTGGCAAAGTGAAAATAGTGATCTAAACCAATTCAAGTAAAATACCTTAATATAGAAACTTTTACAAAAGCCTGTGAACACACATGTGACCATATTTCTAGGGCTCCTACCAGAGCCTTAAAAGGGATTTATACAAGCAGGGGGTCTGCAAGCATGAGTTCTTTTTTTTTTTTCCTTTTTAAGAAAATGTTGTTTTTTATTGTTTAATAACATTATATAAGTTTTCTATGTACAATACTATATTTCAACTTCTGTGTACACTGCAGTGTGCTCACCACCAAAGTTTAGTTTCCAACAATCACCATTGAGTTGACCCCCTTTACCATCTTGCCCTCCCCTCACCCCATTCCCTTTGGTAACCACTTCTCTGTTTTCTGTATCTGTGTTTTTGTTTTTTAGATTCCATATATGAGTGAAATCACACAGTATTTTTCTTTCTCCATCTGACTTATTTCACTTAGCATAATACCCTCAAGGTCCATCCATGTTGTTTCAAATGGCAAGATTTTATCATTTTTTAATGGCTTTTTTCATCTTCTTTATCCATTTATCTGTCAGTGGGCACTTAGGTTGTTTCCATAGCTTGGCTATTGCAGATAATGCTGTGATGAACGTAGGGGGTGCATATATCTTTTCAGATGAGTGCTTTTATATTCTTCAAATATGTACCCAGAAGTGGAATAGCTGGATCATATGGTAGTTCTATTTTCAATTTTTTGAGAAAATCCATACTGTTTTCCACAGGGGAGGCATGAGTTCTTTACTGTCATCACAAATCATCTGCCTCTGGGTCCTCCCCTTTCATGTGATATGACCTTTTAGTCTGAAATAGAAAAGTTAGAAGTTAGTTGGGCTTGGAGAAATTTAAGAAAACTCATTTATCTTGTCAGAAATGCATCAAAAAGTGTATGTGCAACTGACAGATATATAAGTGAATGTGTCATTAGGTAAGAGCATGAATTTCTGAGAGTAAGTTGGCAAAGGATTGAATAAACACAAGTGTAAAAGAGAATAAGAGTTTGTGTGCATGCACTCAGAATACTTTGTGAAGGTCTTAGGACATGATTGGGAAAATTTGAGAATAAGTCTGGGTGTGCCTGAGAGTGGGAATGTGTAAGAATTTGAATGAGTAAGGGTATGAATGTGCAAACGACGCTGAGTGTGGCAGGCAGAATATTGCTTTGGAATACGTTGTGATTAAGTAAAACATTGATAAGTAAAATAAAGCAACAAATAAACCCAAGTCTCCCATTACTGAATTGATTTCAGATCCTCTGCCTATCACCGTGACAACCTACAATACATTAAAAAAGCAGCCAGGAAAAAAAAAGCCAGGATATTATCAGGAAAGATGGGAAGTACAGCCACCAATGCAGACATTTCCTCCCATTTTAATATATATTTCATCAGATTTTACACCTTCTTTTTTCCAAGATCTTTGCTTTTCATTTTACTTATTATCCGTGAAAATTTGATTTTTTTAGATCTTAGTATAGTTGACTCTTGATACTTTGTCTCTAAGGATATTTAACATGAAGAGCAAATGAATTCCAAAATTATGTAACTCTTACATATCAACCAGAAACAAGTTACAGGTAAGATATTCCAAGATAAAGTGGAATATTTGTTATCACTGGATACGTTATGATAGAAGGCTGTGGGAAGCCCTGGAAGACAAAAGTTGCAAATACTAAGTAAATCACCGTGATTTTGGTCTCTCTATTTCTGAAAAATTCTTATTGAAGTTCTCAGAATCAGTTTCTGCTGCATAAAACAGAAATTAAAGTAGATGGACATTTATTTCACTGTAACATAAAATAAGTTCAGATGTAAGCAGTACTGGGGTGGTTTAGAAACTTTATGTCAGGGACCCAGGCTCCTCCAGTTCCTCTTTGCCATCCTTAGGTCATTTATGGCAGATTGAAAATGGCACAAATTCTTCGCCCTTCTCCCATTGGGAGGTGAGGTCTGTGTCCCCACTCCTTGAATCTGAGCAGAATATGTGACTACTTTGAATAATAGAATATGGCAGAAGTGACACTGTGACAATTTCTAGGCCATGCCTCAAGGTACTGTCAGTTTCTACTTCCTCCTTCTTGAAACATTTGCTCTTAGAGCCCTGAGCTGTCATGTAACAAATCCAACTACCCTATTGCAGAGATCCTCCAGACAGGCTCTGAGACTACATGGAGAAGGAGAGGGGTCCAGCTGGGTTCAGCCTTTCAGCCACTCTTATCAAAATGCCAGATGTGAGAATAGGTTGCCATGGTTCTTGCAGACCAGGCCTGCTGCTCAGCTGAATTTCAGTGAGAGACCTCAGGTGATCCTCTGTGGAACCGAAGAATCATCCACGGAATTAGAATATATAATCTAAATGTTTGTCTTTTAAGCTGCTAAGTTTTAGGGTATTTTATTTTATAACATACCAGTAGACTACAGTTTTATCTTATGATGCAAGATGAGCTGAAGCCATCATATCGTGTTGCAGGAAACCATTCAGGAGAAAGGAGAAAAGGACAAAAAAGTACACGGCCCCTACCTTTAGGAAGACTTTCCGGAATAACATTCCTTTTTAAAAATAGCTGGCCAAAACTTGGTCACATGGCCACATTTGGCTGCAAGAAGGACTTGGTAAAGTAGTCTTATGGATGAGCGTATTGCCAGGCTAAACAGATTTGGTTATTTTACCAAGGGAGAAGAGGGATGGATGTCAGGTTAGGCAACTAGAATATCTACTACGTTCCCTCAACTCTCTGTTGGACATAATATTTTTTTCTCATGAAAATTTTTTTTAAAGATTTTATTTTTTAGAGCAGATTTAGTCCACAGAAAATTGAGACTTTCCATATAGTCGTGCCCCCACACGTGCATAGCCTCTGCCATTAGGAACATCCCCTACCAGGGTGGTACCTTTGTTACAATGGATGAACCTACAAGGACGCATCATAATCACCCAAAGTCCATAGTTTATGTTATGGTTTACTTTTTTTTTTTAAGAGTCATTTATCTTTTTGCGTGTTGCATTTTTAAAGTTTTTTTTTTTTAATTAATTAATTTATTTTTGGCTGCGTTGGGTCTTCGTTGCTGCATGCGGGCTTTCTCTAGTTGCGGAGAGCTGGGGCTGCTCTTCGTTGCGGGGCGCGGGCTTCTCATCGCGGTGGCTTCTCACGTTAACGGAGCACGGGCTCCAGGCACGCGGGCTTCAGTAGTTGTGGCATGCGGGCTCTAGAGTGCAGGCTCAGTAGTTGTGGCATATGGGCTTAGTTGCTCCATGGCATGTGGGACCTTCCTGGACCAGGGCTGAAACCCGTGTCTCCTGCATTGGCAGGCGGATTCTTAACCACTGCACCACCAGGGAAGTCCCTGTGGTTCACTCTTGGTATTGTGCATTTGATGGGTTTGGACAAATGTATAATGACCTGTATGTGTCAGTATGGTATCATACAGACAGTTTACACCGCTCTGAAATCCTCTGTGCTCTACCTGTTCTTCCCCTACCCTGACACCAATGCCTGGCAACCACTTTTGGAAAACTTTGGAATCTTTTTACTGTCTCCATAGTTTTTCCTTTTCCATAATGTCACATAATTGAAATCATATAGTAAGTGGCCTTTTCACCTTAGCTTCTTTCACCTAATAATATGCATTTCAGGTTTCTTTGTATCTTTTGGTGGCTTAATAGTCATTTCTTTTCAATGCTAAATAATATTTCATTGTATAAATGTACCACAGTTTATTTCTTAATTCACCTACTGAAAGGTTACTTCCAAGTTTTGGTAATTGTGAATAAAATTGTTACAAACATCCATATGCAGGTTTTTTTTGGTACATAAGTTTTCAACTACTTTGGGTAAAATATCAAGGAATACAATTGCTGGATTATATGATAAGAGTAGGTTTAGTTTTGTAAGAAAACACCAAACTGTCTTTCAAAGTGACTGTCCATTCTGCATTCCTCCCAGCAATGTATTCCTGTTGCTTCATATCACGTCAGCATTTAGTGTTGTCATTGTTTTAGATTTTGACCATTCTAATTGGTATGTAGTGGTAGCTAATTGTTTTAACTTGCCTTTCCATGATGACCTATGATGTGGAGCATCTTTTGATATGCTTATTTGACATCTGTGTATCTTAGTTTTTAAGGGTTGTTGGTTTTCTTAATGTTGAGTTGTAAAAATTCTTTGAATATATATGTGGATATATTAAGATGTGTCTTGGCAAATACTTTCTTCCTGTCTATGGTGGTATTCTAATTCTATTGATATTGTCTTTCACAGAAGAGAAATTTTTTTTATTTTAATGAATTCTAGCTTATCAATTATTTCTGTAATGAATCATGCCTTTAGTGTTTGTTGTATCTAAAGAGGCATCACCCTATACAAGGTCATCTAGTTTATCCTCTATGTTATCATTTAGTTTTATAGTTTTCATTTTACATTTAGGTCTAAGATCCATTTTGAGTTAGTTTTTATGAAAGGTGTAAGATATATGTCTAGATTATTTTTTTCTGCATGTGGCTGTCCAGTTGTTCCAGCACCATTTGTTGAAAAGTTTATCTTTATCTTTGCTCCACTGTAATGCCTTGTTCCTTTGTCAAAGATCTGCTGACTGTATTTATGGAGGTCTGTTTGGGGGCTTTAAATTCTATTCCATTGAGCTGTTTGTCTGTTTACCAATACCACACTGTGTTGATCACTGTACTTTATAGTAAATCTTGAAATCTGGTAGTGGCAGTCATCCAACTTTGTTCTTCTCCTTCAATATTATGTTGGCTATTCTGGGTCTTTTGCCTTACCTATAAACTTGAGAATCAGTTTGCCGATTACCACAAAATAACTTGCTGGGATTTTTATTGGGATAGCATTGAATCTATAGATCATTTTGGGAAGAACTGACATCTTGACAGAATTAGATCTTCTTATTCATGAGCCTGAAATATCTCTTCATTTAGTTATTCTTTGATTTCATTCATCACAGTTTTGTAGTTTTCCTCATATAGATCTTGTACACATTTTGTTAGATTTATTCGTAAGTATTTCATTTTGGGGGTGCTAATGTAAATAGTATTGTGCTTTTAATTTCAACTTCCACTTGTTCATTTCTGGTATAAAGTGAAGTGATTGATTTTTGTATGTTAACCTTGTATCCTGCAACCTTGTTATAATCACTTATTAGTTCTAGGGGTTTTTTTTGGTCAATTCTTTTGGATTCTATAAAAGGTGATCATGTCATGTCATCTATGAATAAAGACAGTTTTATTTATTCCTTTCCAATCTGTATACCTTTTATTCCCATTTCTTGTCTTACTGCATTAGCTAGAACTTCTAGTACAGTGCTGAAAAGGAATAATGAGAGGGGACATTCTTGCCCTGTATCTGATTTTAGTGAAAAAATACAGAGTTTGTCACTATTAAGTATTATGCTATCTGTAGGTTTTTTGTATATTGTCTTTATTAAGTTGAGGAAATTCATCTTGATTCCTAGTTTACTGAGAGTTTTTAATCATTAATGGGTGTTGGTTTTGGTCAAATACTGTTTCTACATCTATTGATGTAATTATGTGATTTTTCTTTTTGGCTTGTCGATGTGATGGATTACAATAATTGATTTTTGACTGTTGAATCGGCCTTTCATACCTGGGATAAACCACACTTGGTGTGGTGTATAATTATTTTTGTACATTCTTGGATTCAATTTAATAATATTTTGTTAAGGATTTTTTTATGTATCTTTATGAGAGATATTGGTCTATAGTTTTCTTGTTATATCTTTGCCTGATTTTGGTATTAGGGTAATGCTGGCATCACAGAGTAAATTAGAATGTATTCCCTCTGCCTCTATCCTCTGAAAGAGTATAATTTTTTCCTTAAATGTTTAGCAAAATTCACCGGTAAACTCAAATGGGCCTGGTGCTTCCTCTTTTGGATGGTTATTAATTATTGATTCAATTTCTTTAATAGATAAAGGCTTATTCAGATTTTATAGTTTTTCTTGTGTGAGTTTTGGCAACTTGTGTCTTTCAAGGAATTGTTCCCTTTCATCCAGGTTATCAAATACGTGGACATAGAGTTGTTCATATTCCTTTATTATCCTTCTAATGTCCATGGGGTCTGTAGTGATGTTCCCCCTTTCATTTCTGATATTAGTAATATGTTGTTCTGTTTTTTCTTGGTTAGCCTAATCAACAGTTTTTGAACATTTAATATATTCTCAAATTCTCATTTGATAAAAATTTTAAGATAATAAGCAATAAATCTATATAACTGTTTAATGCTTGATAACAAATTACCAAAACCTAGTGGAATAAAAACAATAGCCATTTATTAGGTCACAGTCCTGTAGACTAGAATCCAGGTGGGCTTGACTGGACCCTCTGCATAGGGTTTCACAGGGCTGAAATTAAGGTTTCATCTGGGCTGGTCTCTTACCAGAATGATTTGGTGAATAATTTATTTCCATGTTCTCACTCAGATTGTTGGCTGAATTCAGTTCTTTGTGGTTGTAGGACTGAGGTTCTTGTTTCTCAGCTGGGGGATTCTCTCAGTAATTTAGGCCATCTGTATTCCATCTCACACAGCTTCTCCATCTTCAAACTAGAAACAGTGAGTCGAGTCCTTCTTACACCTTGAATCTCTGACATCTTCTGCCTTCAGCCAGAAAAAGCTTTGTGCCTTAAAGGATTTATATATGTTTATGAGAAATTCAGAGCTTAGTAGGGAAACAGACAAGGAAATAATTGAAACTAATGTGATTAGGGTTGATTTGGTAATGGACAGCTCAGGGACTATCTTGAAAAACAGAAGTAGTATCTCTGACCTTACCAAAAGGTGAGGGAAACATTTCCATGAAAGGTGATAGCATGAGAAGTCTTGAAAGAGCAGTGTAAGTCATCAGGTAAAGGGGTGGAAGGGAAGAGCGTTTCGAGCAGCGTTTCTCTTACCTGCAATAGGATACAAAAGTTTGTTATTTAGAGTTTAAAGGGAGGGAGCAAATACAGCCAACTGTTACCCTCCTTGCAGTTACTGGAGTTGAATTTGCACCCAAACGATAAGATTATCACACTGAGTACATTGGAAACATTTGTGGATAGCAGTAAGAGAGCTCTGTACTTGCTTTTTGACTCTAGACCTATCTTTTATTTCTTAAAATTGGCTGCTATATTACATTTTAATTTTTTTTCAATTAAATGGTTGATCATGTACTCCAATTACAAAAGGAAATTGAAGGAGAATGTTATTAAATAGAAATGGCACATTAGTTACCTATAATGAAAAAACTCAGCAGACTGAATAATGGGACTTCAACAGGCTTAGACAACAATAGGTAGATGTGGCCAGAGTCTTGAATTGCTGCACATAAAAAACTTTTCTGTGGGTCGGTTTAGAAAATATTTTTTTTCCCCTGGCTGAACCTGAAGAGTTCTAAGTTTGTCCTCCCTTTGACTTTGAATCTCTGTGTGTAGTGGTTTTCAGAAATTAGCTTTTATGTGATCAAACCACTCGTTTTTGATTCTGGGTTCAAAGCTTTTGTAATTATGTTCAGAGCACTGTAAAAAAAAAAAGTATAAATGCATCTTTAATGTATGGAGATTGGGAGAGCAGCAGCCAAGTGAAACTCTGCAGCACAGGAGAGAGTACAGGAGGTCGGTGGAGCTGCTGAAAAGAACAGAAATTAGATCCTGTCAAAAAGGGGTGAAAGATTCAGACTCATCCTAAGAACTGCCAGAGAGGAATGTAATAATATATCCCTTTATTTATGGAGGCAGAATATTAGCCACTTACAAGAATGTAGACAATTTGAAACCGGTAATACCTACCGCCTGTATTCCCACCTACCAACTTATGAGAAATCCAATTATTGGGTATTTTAAAGATCCTATTGCATACACAGTATTTGCTGGGTATTAGTAGAAAGGCATAGCAGTTCATATTATATTTATGAATATCCCTGACTGAAAAGGAAAAGGCAGGTACAAGGTAATATAGGTTAGATTATGAGAGTATTTTAAACCTCCAAAAAAAAAAAAAAAAAAAGAAGCAGAATTTAAAGCTCTTCTAATTAATATGGTGTGAAAATCAACGTGGGTCTTGGAGAAGAGATTTTGAAACAACTGTGTTTCACATTTGATGTATTTTTTAGATTTCTAAAAAATGTACCTTTTTGCAATAAGCTCCTTGGCATATGCTCATTACCAAGGAAAATAAAACAGTTATATGACTAATTAGACTTCACCTTCTCAGTTCGGGAAAGGCCTGACAACCCCGCCCCTTGTTATCATAAACTAATGATGCCTCCCCACATTACATGAAACAATCAGTGGTGAGGTTCATTACAGCTGCATCATCTTGTTCCATAAATGTCAAGAGATTAAAGGTGAAAGCTTTAGCTTCACATTTTTTGTAGATGGATTTTTAAAAGTTCAATGTGGTCAGATTATTTTAAGATGACAGTGACAGTTTCTTCCTGATACCAAAATGTTTAGTAGAAAAGTCTAGAAACCTATTCAAAAAATTCTGTTTGTTCTTGTTTATATTCATGTCAAATACTCTGTTTCATTGATTTTTTTTTTTTTTTTTTTTTACTGTGATCATCTACTGACAGGCTAAGCAAATGTTCTGAGTTGTGCAGACAAAAAGACAATTTTTGTGTTTCTCAAACGGTTTATGGTGAATGAACTTTGTGTACAACACAGTACTGTAATACCCCAAGCACACCCATCCCCTCTCTCTCCCTCCCTCTCTCTCTCTCTCCCTCTCCCCCTCTCTCTCTCTCTCTCTCTCTCTCACACACACACACACACACACACACACACACACATACACACAAGCAGCACAATTCTTTTAAGATGTTTAGAGTTTTCAGAAAGTCTGCTGGGAGCCGACTTGTTTGGTTTAGCTCAGTTCAGCATCTTTGAAGTTTCAAGGCAATCTCTCTGTGTGTAACTTCTTGTAGAAATATTGTTCCCTGAAACAAACTATGGGGAAAGCTGTTTTAGATTATGCTTACAGAATATTTGTGGTTCATCCAACTATCTGTGGAAATTATTAATGTGTCATTGGAATAGATTTTTATAATAATGATTTGAAAAGTGTGTAATAACTTTCTCACCAATTTAAGGCATTTTCTGGTATTGAAACCCCTCTCCTATTCTAGTCCCCTAATGGTTTTCTGAGAGTCAATAGGAAGTTAGAGATGATGGTGAGGCTGGATGAGTTTGGGGTTCTAGAAATTTTTCCTCTTCTAAAAATATGAGGGAGTCGAACTGAACTATTTCTAAGATCGTTTGGAACTTGAAACTTGATGTCTTAGTGACCTAACTCTGTGACTGACAGATTAATGACGAAGAAAAGTCACACTTTCTATGTGCGTTACTTCCTTCATTATTATTTCAGTATCCAACTAGCTCAAAAAAATACCATAGATTAAAGAAGATGGAACACATAAAACTACTGGACAAAACAACCACAACAGGAGAACATTTGTTGATTATTTTACTTAAGGTTTACAATACCCCTTATTGTGGCTAGTTACTAATAATTCCCATATTACAGATGAGACTGAATCTCAAGAACTTTATGTAAGCTGCTCTATAGCTTACACCTAGAAATGGAACAATTGGGATATAAATCCAGGTCAGGGGAATTTCAGTTTCATTTCTTTTTCATGTTATTATGCTGATATTAGCATAGAAACAACAAATTTTAAGTTGAATGAGAGGAAGGAAATGGAAGACAATGACATTTTGAAAGAATGAAAAATGCTAAAGAGAACCTGCATGTAGGCACTCACACTACTGACCCCTCAGGTAAGACCATGGTAAATAGAAAACCATTTAACTTAGGATATATTTTCAGAAAGTCAAAATTATATTTAAAATATTGAGCTGAGCATCTAATTTGTATTCCAACAATCAAATTATAAGAGCATATTTTTAATTTTCATTTTTCATATTTTCATGTATTATAAAAACTACCTTAATATTTGGGAAACTACACATGTCATAGGAGAAGAAAAAAAATGGTGCCATGGCTTTTATTGAATTCTGGAGAAGTATGGACTGTTAATACGACACTAAGACCACTTTGAAGGTGAGAGGGTTGTTGAGCTGCAGAAATTTAATGTATGATGAAGTGAAAACAATTTTACCAAAAAAAAAAAACCAACTTGTTTTTAGGCCTTTAGATAGTCTTTTTTCAACATTTTAATTCAAAGATATAAATGCTGCCTTACTGTAGAAGACACAGCATTTTTTAGCATTTCTTTAAAGACATTACCTATAAATTTCCTCTGAATAAGAAGGCTTTTAAATTCCGATCAGTAATAGTGCAACTTTTCAGAGCAAAAAAAAAAAAAAAAAAAAGAGCTCTTATTTCAGGCATGATGAGGAACTAGAGAACAAAAAACATTTTTCACTGAGATGTTATTTGTGTTGCTAAGGAAGACATAAAGGTCATGGTGGAGTGTGATTAAAGGGTTAAAATAAACGAGAAGAATTTTTTTTAAAACCCAGAGGGAGAAGAAAGCCACAAGAAAATAGGTCCACTAATTAATGAGGAAGGGCATGAAATTAATGATGACTCTAAAATGGCTGAGTTATTGAACTCATTTTTTAAAATCTGCCTTTAACAAGAGAAATGAAGCAAAGAAATATAGACAATTAGGGAGTAATGAAGACATTGCAAAAATTGCTCTAACCAACATGAAGATAAGGGAATTCCTTACTTGGCAGTCGTTGGAAGATCCATATCACCCTGAGTTATTTAGGGGATTGACCAGCATATTTACTGAGCCATGCATATTTATTCTTAGAAAATGAAAGAATGTTAGCATATTGGAGAATATGGAGAAAACAGACTCTTGAGGGTATTAGAAACTTCTGCCCAGGAAGGTAACCATCAGTAAAGTGTAGCATTGAATACCCCCGAAAAATATTAAGAATGGGAAACTGGCAGAGTGCCTTCAATATGAATAAAGCAGGCCATATGAATTCATAGTTTTGCCATCACACACCCACAAAAGAAATTGGAAGGCAAATAGCAAAAGCCAAACATTTGGACATTAGGTTCATTTCTAATTTGATGAGTCACCCATTTGTGCATGAAAAATTAATCACTCAACGTTATTAAATCATGGTTTTGGAAATCGGTTAAAGTTCATCATGAGTGATGAAACTATGTGGGAGATTATATAAATGACTAATGGGGCTCAGTATGGGTTAATATTGGTTCTGTTTTGTTTAAAGGATTTATTATTTATGATTAACAAAATTATTATTGAGTTGTTTAAAAGATTTTAAAATGATGTTATTCTCTTAAAGTCAGAGAAAATGTATAAATACCACAAAGAGGCAAAAGGATCAGAACAGGACTATAAATATCGAAGGGGAGACCTAGGCTCAAAAGGGCAGTGGGTGGGGTGAGATAAGAGTTCTTAACCTAAATAGACATTTCCCCAAAGAAGACATACAGATGACCAAGAAGCACATGGAAAGCTGCTCAACATTACTAATTATTAGAGAAATGCAAATCAAAACTACAATGAAGTATCACCTCACACCAGTTAGAATGGGCATTATCTGAAAATCTACAAACAACAAATGCTGGAGAGGGTGTGGAGGAAAGGGAACCCTCTTGCACTGTTGGTGGGAATGTAAATTGATACAGCCACTATGGAGAACAGTATGGAGGTTCCTTAAAAAATGAAAAATAGAATTACCATATGACCCAGCAATCCCACTACTGGGCATACACCCAGAGAAAACCATAATTCAAAAAGACACATGCACCCCAATGTTCATTGCAGCACTATTTACAATAGCCAGGTCATGGAAGCGACCTAAATGCCCATTGACAGATGAATGGATAAAGAAGATGTGGTACACATATACAATGGAATATTACTCAGCCATAAAAAGGAACAAAATTGGGTCATTTGTAGAGACATGGATGGATCTAGAGACTGTCATACAGAGTGAAGTAAGTCAGAAGGAGAAAAACAAATATATATTAACGCATACATGTGGAACCTAGAAAAATGGTACAGATGAACCGGTTTGCAGGGCAGAAATAGAGACACAGCTGTAGAGAGCAAATGTATGGACACCAAGGGGGGAAAGTGGCGGGGGGGAGGTGTGGGGTGGCAGTGGTGGGATGAATTGGGAGATGGGGATAGACATATATACACTAATGTGTATAAAATAGATAACTAATAAGAACCTGCTGTATAAAAAATAAAATTCAAAAAAATAAGTATTCAAAAAAAAAAAAAGAACTCAAGGACCTTAGCTCGAGAACTTATACACATCTTGCAGTTCAAATGAGACAGAAGTCCGACAGTGTGATAGCAGTCCTGATGAAAGAGATCACGGCTCTTAGCTATCCTAAAATTTTCTCAATGCTGGAAAGACTAGTTGGTGTCTTTTCTCATCTAATCAATAAGCAGCATGAAAAACGTTGCATTCTGAAAACCGTAGGTTTATAGCCATGCTGTGGGAAAGAAGAAGCAGAAATGAACACAAAAGCTCCTGAGGATGAGTGAGAAGGCCCTCAAAAATCAAACGACCATGAGAACATAAGTTAGCTCTGGGCTGTAGGCATTATTGAGGAAATTTAGGGGAAATGCCCACATTAGGAAGTGGTAAGATTAGGAAGAGGCGATGAAAAATCTTTTGATTGAGTTGGTACAAATAAATACTGATTAACAGAAAAATGTAAAGATCAGAAAATTTGAAAAAATTTGAAAAAGCATAGAACAAGCAGCGATGATTTAATATTGCAGAGGAGTGACTCATCAGGCATATCGTGAACACTTGCTGCTGCATGGGAATGCTAGGATGGGGCTGCAACGACTTAACCCAACAGAGTGACTTGGTGAGCCTCTTCTACTTCACTCATGAGATAAAAGGGTATTCTGGCTGCCCAGTTCAAGTCTCTGCTATTGATGAAAACTCACTCCTTCTCAAGGAGGATGCACTATATATTTTCCTTCTTTTATGTATAATCGAAGCACTTCTTCAGTGTTAATGAGAGCTCTGTGCTGTCAAACACTTGCAGTGTCTGACACACTGACCATTATCACTGCCACTTACATCACCCCTCCAGGGCAGGCATTGTTATCTAGGCATCACAAATAAGGAGAGTGACAGCCCCTTTAAGTAGCATTCCCGGTGTTGCTCTGCATGGAGATGGTGCGGCTGGACAACAGACTCAGGTAATAGGCTCCCCAAGCCTTTCTCCTGCTCCACCCGCAGCTCCACACCAAGACTGACAAAGTGCAGAATATTCTGTTCCTCTCGCTCTCTATAAAATCTGTGGTTTCATCGTTCTGACATTGTCCTCAATTGAAAGGAACTGAAATGGGTTCTTGTCAGAGTCAGTGATCTCAATTGGAAGAGCCCAGAGGGATTGCTCATAATGAAGACATTTCATTCTCCTGAAAGGTCTGTGTCATACTGGTCCAGTGGTCACAATTCTCACCCTGGCCTTTGATGACCTGCCCTTGGTTCGAGGCATTTTCAGTCGCTCCTTACACACAGCCACTGTCTGCATCTCCCACGGCATGATGGTTGCAGTTTCTGTGCTAAACGGCTATGTTTTCCCTGAATGAAACTCAGCAAGAGAGATAGGGGAGTTTTTGTTTGTATCCTTTGCACCGCAGGTCTATATACACGTTATAATACACAGGCACCTCATCTTCACAGCCTGTGATTTCAAATTCTTAATTCAAGGTTTTGGGGGTTTAAACCAGGTATCTAATTATTCAGAACATTCAGGACTTCGATGATGTCATCAGGTTCCCTAGAAGTTGTGTCCTCTTGAGTGAGCATAGCTTCAAATGAGAATATAATGTTAACAAACCAAGTAGTTAATTCACTCATTTGTTCCTAAAATCATTCTGCATACATGTGCTGAGCTCTGACAGTGTATCAGGAGCTATATCCAGCCTGGGACACAGCACAAAGGCAACTGTCACTGGGCATCCTCATCCTCTAACTGGTGAATTATAAGGCATTCCACAACACCTTCCCATTATTTGTCAAAACATTAAAGTTCACTGGTGACTTACCTATTATATAAAGTAAATTCAAGGTTTTCCTTTTAATAATGTAATTTTCACTCCCATGATTCTAATACGCTGTCTTAAATGTGGAAGTAATTGCATTATTGAGATAGAATGAGAAATAGCTTGCAATGTTGAATACTCCCTGGGGAGTATGTTGCCTAAGTGAACTCCGTGGTTAAAACAGAAAAATAGTAAAGTTGAAAAAGACTGGTTATTGGAAACAGACATGTATATGGATGACAATGCAGCCACAGCGATCTGTTATACAAAGCACTGTCGGAGCACAGAGTACATTGCGCCAAGTTTACCACAGAAGGTAGAATTGGAAACAGTTCGTGAAAAGGGAATCAGAACGGCAAACCCTACCAGTTCAGTAGCCTGGGGCAGGGAAATGGGTTGGTGTTACGGGTATAAGCAGTGGTTTTGTCTGAATGGAACACAGCGTTTGTGAGTAAAGCCCTGGCATACACTAAGCTGGGACGGGCGTCTGAGGACATTTAAAATCATGTTAAGCATATTTGGACTGCATGGTATAGTCATTGTCAAGGCCACATACAACCACGGGAAAGCTCAAGATATCATCATTTTCACAAGACTTGTTTTTAATCTGCAATTATAAGCTAGGTCATCTGGGCAGAGCGGCTTCTGGGTTCTCTGGGAGTCAGCTCTCAAGTCTGGGCATTGTAAGTCCCAGACCTTAGACTGACTCTACATCTGGCACTGTTGAGTCTAATTCGCCCCCATGTCCATCATTCACTGCCTGAAGTATAAACTCCCCCACCTTCTATTGTCCTCAGCACCATCACCTGAAACCACTCTAGACGCTCTGCCCTACCCAAAGCCTTTGATGTCCTCTGCAACTCTCATATACTCTTCTGTGGCCCTGCGGCTTCGGCTCCTTCATTAGAAAGTTCTCACAGGTTCTTAACTCCTTCTCTGAGTGTATTTGCATAAACTGAAATAGGGCTTTTACTCAGTTACTTTCCCAAGCTGCACATCTCACCTATCTTAGAGGAAGCCTGGGCATTTTGTCATGGCCCAGGTTTCTAAAGTGCACAGGAGCAGGTTCTGGATTTTTAAGCAGGTTACATTTAGCCCAGGTGAGAAAATCAGGGAAGCCAGTGGGGAACAATCTGTTCAGGAAGGCCTATGCAGACAGAGAGGCTCTAGAAATTAAGAAATCAGATATTCTATAAGAGCAGTCATAGTAAACACACATGAATCCTAATCGCTAGTCATTACTGGTCTTCTTTTCCATGATCCCAAGACTTCTGTATGAAGTCAGTACTTAAGAAGGTTTATCTTGACAGACAAAGGGAAAAAACTATTAATACACTGTAAAATCTGCTAAGTGAACTATAAATAAAATGTTATGCAAACACAGGGGAAAAAAATGGTTTGCAAAACCCCTGGTTTGCTTCCAAAGAGGTCCCGTTTGAACACTGAACCCTCATAGTATTGGGTTTTGTGCTATAGTTATAGGGAATTCCCACCAATTCCCCAATGTGCTGAAATGTGTGTTATTCCTTCTATTTTGTCTGAAATGTCCTTGGCCATCCAAGATTTTTACTCACTCGTCTAATCCCTACTCACTTTGTAGATTACTAAAATGTTATCTGTTTCTGACAGCCTGACCTGATTCACCAACTGGAGATTATTTGCCCCTACTATGAGGTCACATACAATTCGTACTTTCCCTCGTTTTAGTTCATGTCATGCTATACTGTCATCATTTGTGCCGTGATCCTTGATTACCAGCACCTGGAACAGTGCTTGGCATCATCAGTGCTCATAAATATTTGTTGAATGACTCAATTAGTTGAACAAACAAATGATTGAATGGATGAATGGATAAATAAGTGAATTGATGGATATATAGATATTTGTTTCTGGCTTTTGAGTGTGAGTCATACCACAGAGAAAGTTATTGTGTGTGAAAAGAATGAAGTCAAGAGAACTCAGTCTCTGATCGAGAGAAACATACTAAAGTCATACTCTCTTTATTCTTGCATTCATTCAGATATTTACTAAATGCCTAGTTGTGTCAAAAGTGACCATAATTTTAATATATTCAAGCACTTATTGGATACCTACAACCTATATAACAGAGTATCCTTGCTTCTTTGTTCCAATAATTTAATTGTGGTTTGTCATATATTTTAGAAGCTAATAATGAGCTAAACCCTTAAACAAAACTGCTGGTTGTAGACATAGGACATATGTTTAAAAGCTTGAAAACTATTTTTTTTTCTTTTGTTTCAAAGGAATTTTAAAACAAGGGAATAATTGTTCAACTAGGCCCAACATGCACTTTTTCTGAAAAATTAACCTGCATATGCATATACAAAATAAGTGATTACACTTGAATAGGGAAATTTGCTGCTGTTCTGTGTGTAGGTCTCACTGGTAGTGTGGTGATCAGCATTCAGATCAGCTACAGACCTGGGCTTAAGGTAAAACTCTGCCTACACAGGATGTTATATAAGCTCCATCATACACTGAGAGCTATAAGAGTTGAAATATTCTGTTTTAGTCAAGAAATTTTTAAAAAATCAAGGGGAAACTGGACACATGGAAAGAGCAGCACATTTTACATTTTAAACTCAGAACTGAGTTTCCAGATATCTAATCAAACAAAGTAAATAGTCTTGAAGGTGGAGAAAAGTTTCTAGATGGAAAGAGGATCCCTGAATATACTGGACTCCATTTCTCATAAATCCCATGCCTTATTGGTACCAGGGCCATCACTCTCCCTGAATTTGGAGTTGATTCAGTACCAGTCCACAAATGACTTACTGATAACACTTGCTTTACTTACCGAGGTGTGGAAACAAGCAGTTTTCATCCACGGAAACATGTAAATATCTAGGGGAATTTATGGAGTGCCTTTTTCCGTACAGGGACAAAAAGACAGAGGAACAAATATAGAGAGAAAGAATACTTGTAAAAATATGAATATAGGTGTTGAGATCCATAGCCTGAGGTAGATTTGGATGATCACTACTTATAAATTAGATGGTATTCTCCACTCCAACTAGAATGAATTTCCAGCTTTTGTTTCCATGTATATCTTCCAGTAAGACCCCTCTTACTATGGGCTGGGTTGCACGTATTAAACCTTTAATTGTCTTTGGCTGATTTCATGAAAAACATTTTGTTGCCTCCTCTGGGGACCATGCTTAATTTCAATAGCTCTTCTGAGTTTCTAGAGTGACATGTAGCAAACCAAATCCCATGTGGATCAAGAAAATTTTAAAGATGCCATGATGTCTGGTAGGACAATGTAGTCAGGGTCTAGAATGTTTATAGCCTTTCTCAAGAGTAGAACTGAGTAAGACAAAACTAAAATGTGCCCATACACTATTTTACAATCCTGTCCTAGTTCATCTCCCCCTCATCACCATAACAACACATATCCCAGGCATCTAGGACATCATCAGCATGTATGAGAAGATGAACCTTCCTTTCTGATCTTTACTTTCAATGTGTACATGTTTGTCTTTGGAGGTCTCATATTCTTTTTCTTGAGATGTTTTGGCAGATTAGACCTACTTAGGATCAGGGAAAATTATCCAGATGGAGCTAGGTATTCCCAACATTTTGACATCATGCATGTTACTTCCTTCCCTTCTATACAGACTAAATAGACCAGAACAAAACCCCAAAATTAAAGAAAAAATATTGTATATTCATCTGTATAGCTGAAAGGCAGTGGAAAGTGAGCTATGTTAATATCTAGGGAAAAGGCAATCCAGACCAAAGAAATCAAGGATGCATGACTCTTAAGATGAGCGAGTACCAGGAATATTTGACAAATAGTGAAGAAACTTATGGTGGAGAGAGCAGAGGATGAGAGGAAGCGGAGGCTACAGCCTCTAGGAACATGAGGTCTTTGTGAGGATTTTGATAATTGCTCTGAGTGACATGAGAACCCATTGAAGCATTTTTTTTTAATTGAGGTGAAACTCTCATACTTAAAATTATCCATTTTAAAGTGAACAATTCAGTGGCATTTAGTGTATTACAATTTTGTGCAACCACCACATCTAATACCAAACATTTTCATCAATTCAAACTAAAACCCTCTATGCAGGGAAGAAATGGTGGCTTAAAAAAAAAAAATCTACCACAGCATTGTAGTGGAGATATTGAGAACATGTTAACTTATATGCACCTAAAGTTTAGGAGAAAAGCCTGGGCTGGAGAGTGAATGTAGATCGATGGAATAGAGAATCCTTCCAAAGATTGAGCCCTGATGTTGTCCAAAAATTAAAAATCAAAGCAACAAGGAAAAATAGAATTAGATGAATTAGATGGATCTATCAGTGAGGTAGGAGGAGACCAAGAGAAAGTGGTGTCCAGGTGTCCAAGAACTGGTGCATGAAATACACCAAAAATGACTGTGCATTTGTTGATTGTGTCATAGATAATGACTTTTCTGACAGTTAAGTATCTTTGAAGTTATCTGCCTAGTTTGTAATGGTGACTATTTTCTCTCTAGCCCTAGGCTAAGAGAGGGGCAATAGTTTATGTGAATACCAAAATTCTTCCTGTATTAAGCTCGTTAAAAGATCTGAACTTCCATTAATATCCAGGAAAACTAGGCCAGCAGTTGTCTGCAATGCTAATGGGAGCTATGAATTTGAATATTCATTGAAGTAAAAAGGCCATGTGTTTTAAACACAGGTAAAACTCAGTGGTGAGGACAATTGAAAGACATTCATTTTATAACCATGATGAAACACATAACATTTATTAAACATCTTTTTATACATAAAATTGTTCTAGGTCCTCACAATTATGCAAAATTGAATGAAGCACTTGATCATGTTTTTCAAATGGATTGCCATTTAAATAAGACAACATAGATGAGATAATACATTTTATAAAATGCTAATGGTAAGGGAAGAGTGATCATGTAAAGCATGGAAAGATATACTTAGCAATAGAGTACAGGAAAGAAGGCATAGAAAAGAGCAAGATCCTTACCAATTAGTAATATCTATAAACAAATCTCTTACTCTAGGAAAAACTTCAGCTACCACTTATGGCTCTTACAATGTGCAGGGCACCATTCTAAGTACATACGTATTAAGTTACTTAATCCTCATAGCAACCAATAAGGTAGGAGACATTTTTGTGCCTGCACCACATCCACCCAACCCCCTTGTTTTCACTGCGTTCTGCCAGCACCTCCCCAGGAATGCATGCTCTGCTGGCTTTCTGCTTTTCTTTCAGATTATCCCTAAAGCCTTATTAGCCACTCAACCAGGATGCAGATGCCACTTGGGAGTAACCCCTCAGCTTTCCTCCCTCTAGAGGGATCATTTTGGAGAAGCATTCCACATGGTTCCTTGGACAGTTCCGAGGGTCATGGAGCTTTAGTTTAGGGTCATAGATTCCCCTTTCCTTGTCTTCATCCTTACTGTTTCATTATCCTATCTTCCTCACTCTTCTTTCTGCAGTTACCTCCCCAATAGAATATCTGCACCCAAATCTATGCCTCAGGCATTGTTTGTGGAGAATCTAAACTAAGACAGGAACAAATTGCCCCACACTTCAACAGATAGAAAAATGAGGTTATAAAAATTTAAGAATTTGAACAAAATCATCTATAGAAATGATTAGAATCCAGATTGGCCTCTGATCTTCCAGCATTAAGCGGAAGCGAATCTATCAAAATCAAGATTTTCATTATTTAATTGTTATAGATAAATAAAATATTTATAGACTCAACTTGAAATTCTGTGATTCTAAGTTATAATTCTTATGCATAAAAGAAGGAAAGAAATATTTCCTTGATAAGAATTTAAGGTCTAGAACACTGAATATTCTGAAAAATATTCAGAATATTAAAAAAAGTATTCTGAGAGCAGAAAAGCTCTCTTATTTCTCTACTATTCTCAAAATAAATTACTAAGGAAATATCCTCATATTTTAATCTCTGAATGTTTATTTCAATATATAATGCATTGAAAGGTGCTATTTTAGGATTTTTAAAAAGTATTCTTTGTGTACTCTGACTCTTGATTAAGGTACTTCCTCCCAGATTTCTGGGGACTTTGATGACAATTATAGCCTACATTTGTATGGCATTTTACTGTTTGAGTGCTTGCACATATGTTATCTCATTTAACTGTTGGAGCAACTTTATGAGGTACGTGGACTCATTTACAGATGAGGAAACTTAATTGCAGTGATTGCATCTTGCCCACACAAATGTATTTCACACTTGGCAGAACCAGGTAATGAAGGAATCCACATCTTTTTGTAATCTGAGGCAAGGTTTTGTCTACTGCAGCATAGTTATTTATGAAGTTTTTGACTACAGCCAGTGTTGAGGAAAGCAGTAAAGAGTGAACTGTCTAATATCATATGATATTGCTCATATGTGGAATCTAAAAAAAAAAAAAATGATACAAATGAACTTATTTACAAAACAGAAATAGACTCACAGACTTAGAGAATGAATTTATAGTTACCGGGGGAGAAGGGATAGATTGGGAGTCTGGGATTGACATGTACACACTGCTATATTAAAAATAGATAACCAACAAGGACCTACTATAATAAATAAATAAATGAATGAATTAAATGTTCAAAGGGAAAAAAAATAAAAAGAATGAACTACCTGGGTGAGTCATATGGAAAGGAGATAGTTTAAGTGAGTTTATAAATAGCTGCTTCCCATGAATTGGTATGTTTTATTTTCTGCATTTCCAAAGCACACATAGATGCATGAAGAAGATTGGTTCTAATAGAAGTTATAGAAAAGAAACATAATGTTGTAGTACCATGTACTCAAGATTTAGAACGTGAAAGAAATAAGCAGTTATTCATCTCTTCCACTGGTATTTCCTACCATGTATATTTCTTCAATTCCTTGACCCTCTGTTTATTTTTAAAGTGGTGCTGATAATGCTGTATCAAATAAACACATGACTGAAATTACCTTTAACCACAAAACAGAGTCAAATCATTAATTGCTGTGTGGTTACCTTTTGCTAATTTCAAGATGCTGGCTCACAACATACTTGAAAAGGAGAAGACAAGAATCTATGTATGAGTAGTTAGCATTTCCCCTTTCTAAAAAGTCAGGGAAAGCAGTTTTTAATTAGTCTTTTCAGTCTGAGCAGTTGCAGAGGGCAAGATTTCCTATGCTCTTCATCTCTTCACCCCACCTGAGAAGTAATAAATCCTTTAAATCTGTATAATATTTTCATGTGGTCTTAAGTCAACAATTCCTAGCTCTTATACCTGATCTACAGGCTCTGTTCTGTATCACAGGCTCTGTTCTGATCTGTTGACACCATGTCTCCTTCCTCTCTACACACTGTTGATACTTCTTCTTTATTGTGGTAAAAAAAATGCATAACCTAAAATTTATCATCTTAACCACTTCTAAGTTTACAGTTCAATAGTGTGTTAAGTATATTTATATTGTTGTGCAACTATCACCACCATCCATCCCCATAACTCTTTTTATTCTGTAAAACGGACACTATACCTATTAAACAATAACACCCCATTCTCCCCTCCCAACGCCCCCTGGCAACCATTATTCTGCTTTCCGTCTCTTTGAATTGCTCTACTCTAAGAACCTCGTATAAGTGGAATTATACAGTACTTGTCTTTTTGTGTCTGGCTTGTTTTACTTAGCATCATGTCCTCAAGATTCATCCATATTATAGCATGCATCAGAATTCCCTTCAGTTTTTAAGGCTGACAAATATTCCATTGTATGTATATACAGCATTTTGTTTATCCATTTATCCATTGGTAGACACTTGGGTAGCTTCAGCCTCTTTGCTACTGTAAATAGTGATGTTCTGAACATGAGTGTGCAAATATCTCTTTGAGATTTTGCTTTCAATTCTTTTGGATATAGAAGTGAAATTGCTGGATCGTATGATAGTTCTCTTTTTAAATTTTTGAGGAAACTCCATACTGTTTTCCATAGTGGTTGCACAATTTTTTATTCCCATCAACAGTATATAAGAGTTCCAATTTTTCTGCATCCTCACCAACACTGGTTAGTTCCTGTTTTTTTTTATTTTTAATGTAGCTATTCTAATAGGTGTGAAGTAATATCTCATTGTAGTTTCAATTTGTATTTCATTTCCCTAATGATTAGTGATGTTGAGCATCTTTTCATGATTTTTGGTCATTTGTACATCATCTGTGGAGAAATGTCTATTCAATCCCTTTGCCCATTTTAAAAAATATGGACTACTTCATGAATTTTCATGTCATTCTCACACATCATCTATGCTACTCTTCTTTTTATGTTTCCAATTTTAATACATCTGCTGCCAAAGCAAGCACCTAAGTTGTTGATTCTTAATGAGAATTTTCAGTGTTTCATTAACGTATTTTCTTCTTCTCAACAAACCACCATCCCCTCTATTATTCACCTACTCCCAACATTTTCTCCATGAAAATGTAGAAGAAAATTTGTGTATGTTCTTAAAACTTATTTCTTGCTCATGTTCAAGTCATCAGAACTCTTCATTTCTTTATTCCACTGGTAGTCTTTAAGTTGTTTTTTTGTTTTGTTTTGTACTTGTTCGTGTCACTAGGTTTGGGGAGAGGAAAATTTTAAGGTCTAGCTTAACTCCATCACCTTAAACAGCCTGATCAAGTTGGAGACGAGTAGGGAGCAATATTTCAACCTGGCATCTAAAGGGGACATAAATCTTGTTCTTTGTTTTTTTTTCATTTTAATCAGAAGTTCTTAATTTTTTCAACATTGATGTAAAAATCATTTATGCTTACACTGCAACCAACATAAATCATTAACACGAAAGAATACTAAGCAACCTTAGTCAATATCACTTCCTTCTATGAAGCTCAGTGGGAATGAAAGAATACAATTTATCATCAATCAGACGTGTCACAGACATTTAGCCAGGACCTCTTCCCAGCGTTTGCTTTCCTCCACACTTGCCTTTATGGTTTTAGGACAAATCAAGTCCTTTCCATCCCAAGAACTTTGCCCACCTTGTTCCTTGTCATCATTTAATCCTTTTCACTGAGGTCTTAGCTTAATGCCCTCTCCTCGGAGGAACCTTCTTGATACCTAACTCGATGGTGCTGCCTTCTGACACTCCCTTTCTACCGCTGCATCCACTTTATTTTCTTCACAGCACAAATCACTTTCTGGACTTATTAATTACTTACATGTTTGCTTATTTATTGTTACCCACCACCACCACCCATTCAAATATATGTCCTGTAATTGCTGTGGCCTGTTTCTCAGTGCCTGAAACAGTGCCTGATTAATAGCATATGTTGAATAAATACATGTTGAATGAGTACACGGTGACAGTGTCAGTCAACAAACTTTTTTTTTTTTTCTGTAAAAGGCCAGATAGTAAATATTTCAGGCTTTGCAGGCCATATGGGCTCTGTTGTAGCTGCTCAACTCTGCCACAATAGTACAAAAGCAGTCATAGGCAATACACAAATAAATAAGCGTGATTATGTTGCAATGCTATTTTATTTGTGGAAACAGAGGATGAGCTGGATTTGGCCTCTGTATCAAAGTGTGCTGACTGCTGGAGTAGGTCGTTTGTTGACAACTCCGGTGTCAGAGCACACTTAGATGTTGATTCAGATGCTAGCGTTTGCCAAAAGAATTGTTAGTAATCATAAAGAGCCAAAGATAAAATTGGATTTACTTTAAAAATATAGACAATAATTTAAATAAACATTAAGAGGAATACTCGCGTTAAAGATGACATGTTGGTGGAAGGAAGTGTTTGAAATCATCTTTAGTGTCCAGCGGTGGTCCTCACACTTGAGTGTACATCATTAGAATCAGCAGTGATTACTGCACTGCACTCACAGAGTTACTGATATCATCAGTCTGGGGTGGTGCCTGAGAATTTGTGTTTCTGTCTAGTGCTAGGTAATGCTGATGCTGGTGGGATAGGGGCTGGAAAGTGGAGGGGAGATGTGTGTTAATAAGTGGTTGAGATGATTTAGGTGAGATATTAAGGCCTGCATGATGGTAGAGGCTGTGGGAATCATAAGGGCACAAATGAAAGGGAATTATGCAGAAGAGTAGAATAAGTAGGGATTAAAGATCAATTGTGTATACAGATAAAGGAAAAATAGGAACCATATGACTATAACATTGTTAGCTGGGGAAACTAGGTAAATGATTAATGCACTACTTGAAATAAGGAATTTGAATAGTAGATTTGAAGGAAAGATCATAAGTTCACATAATATGCTGTGTTTGTGGTACCTATATCATCCATGTGGAGATGTCTAGGAGGCTTTTGGAAATATGGGTGAAGCTCAGGAATGAAACCTGGGACCACAACATATACTTTCGGTAGCAATCAGCAAATGAATGGTCACTGAACCCACAAAAGAAGATGAAATAGTCTTTAGGGAATGTGTAGAACAAGAAGAGAGAAAGTCTCAGGAATTCTAAACTATGCCAGGCTAACTGCATTTTCTTTAACAGAAGTACTAGACTAGTAGTCTTACAGCTGCACTTGATTAGGCATGGCATTTGACAGTATATTTCCTGATATTATATTGGATAAAATGAACCACTCACTTTGACAATGTATGGCATTAATACCTGGTTTCAAGAAGGTAGATAAAAGATGCTGGCACAAGAGCAGAGCAAGTGGAGGATGACTAATGGTGTACGAGCAGTCTCTTCCCTCATCTGCATCCCACTGATATAGATATACCAGGATGGATAAATTGTTGCTTTTTAAAACAAACTGGAGGAAATATGTTGAATGAGAGGATATTCATGATGAGGCGAAGCTAAAGGTTAAACCTTATCTTACCAGGAGAATTTTCAAAAAACAAATAAGTCTAGGTCTTCATTAAAAAAAAAAAAAAGATAACAAAAAAGAAGATAAGAAAGGAGGAAGAGTAAAACAAAGAACAGATGGCAGTGACATATATCAAGACTAAGATGGGAAGCATAAATTCAGATTTATGTAATCTTATTAAGTGTAAATGGACCAAACCTTCCAATTAAAAGGCAGAGAACTTCAGACAGGATTAAAGAAATAGAGACTGAACCCTATGCTGTCAATGTGGTAAGTTGAAAACAAAAGGATAGAAAAAGATATGACATGCACACTATAACAGTAAGAAACATATTAGACAAAGAAGACTTTAGGACAAGAGTTGTTATCCAAAAATAAGGTGCAACATTCTATGGTGATAAAAAGAGCAGTTTACCAGAAAGATATACTAATATTAAATGTGAACATACCTAGTAAGAGAGCCTCAATATACATATGGCAAAAACTTATCAGCCTCACAGGGAGAAATAGAAAACTCCACAAACCAGATATCTCTGGTTTGTGCTGGTATCTCTGAGATGATGGATTTCAGAGGGCTGAAAGAAGCTAAAACCTGGATCCACCTGCTGCTTAAACCAACTGCTGCTGCCAGGTTGAAGAGCTGTTACTGATGTGTTGCTTACAGGAACCATAAGGCAACCAAGGAGCTAATCTCTACTTCTTCTGCCTAGTGCCCTTACTGACACACGACAGCAGGAAGCCACCTTAAAAGGAAAAATGTAATTGTCGATTCCCAGCCCCAGCATCAGAGAGGACTCTAGAGGATGGGTGGGTTTTGAATTGAACAACAGTAGTTTAATAAGTGGCACAATGCTTTCAGGTCTGTTACTTTTATGGATATCCTTGTATTTTGCCCCAGTTCTGGTAACTGAGAACTAATAATAGCGACTAACATTATTACACAGGGCATTGTAATTAAAAAAATCAATGACTTCTCAAATGAAATTCCATGAGTCCAGATCTCTAATTGGTAACATGATTAGGACTGTGGTTACACTAGAAAGAGGCTCTTGCATTGCTTTTGCCAGCATATACATTTCCCAATCCTGTCCACAGCCATTAGGGGTGGATTTCATATTGAGGGCCCTGATTCTGCCAGTTTTTTCCCCCAGAGATGACAGTTGGCTTGGAAAAGCTAAAACGTACGATAACTCATCATCTCATTCAAGGGAGCATCTTCTGCTGTTTGACTTGAATTCTGCTCATCTCAGGAGCTAGTTTTGTCCAAATGTCCAATTTCTACTTCACTCCTGAACAATGTAGTTGCTGGGGGAAGTTCCATATCCAAGATAATTATATTTTCCAAGTATTGACAAAGTAGATGGGTTCTGCTTAACAGGTGTTCCATTTATTTATTGCTGTTAAACAAACTACTTTCAAATAATAACAATTTTATTAAGTCACACGATTTTGTGGGCTGGGAATTTGGGCATGGCTCAGAGGAGCAATTCTTCTGCTCCTTGTGGTATTGAGGTATCGGTTAAACTCAGTGCTGTTTAACTGACAGTTGGGTTTGTCCGGAAGGTCCAAGATGGCTTCAGTCATATGGCTGTTGTCTTCAAGGCTGATCTAGGATGAAATTTCTTCTTATGATGGAGTCATAGGGATTCTTCATGTTATTTCTCCAGCAGGATAATGGGACATTTTACATGGTGCTCAGGTCCCAAGAGACCAAGAGAGAAGCTACCAGTGGTCTTAAAGGTTAGACTCAGAAATGGCATAGAGTCACTTCTGCCAAAATCATTACAAAGGAAAGATTATTTCCTGTGTCTTGCATAGGAGGTGATTTTGTAAATGAGGCACCTTGCCACATACCTAAGCATGCAGGTAGAATTAATCAGATTAGCGTATGTTGATAAAAAGATTAATGAGGCATTCTTGAGCAAGTCAGCATTTTCAGAAACAGAAACCAAATAGAAACTAAAGCTTGGAAGCATGAAGTTCTGCTTTTCTGATAATTTTATTTCAAACAATAAGAAAAATAAGAAACATTGCCCATGTGCCCAGACAGTTTCTCAAACAGTGGTCTAAAACTATATCTTAATTTGGAGATGGCAAAGTTGAGCACAGCCACACGTGAAACTCCACATGGATGCAATCAGGGGAAAGACTATTCAGTCATATGTTTAGATTTTGTGCCTTTCCCTCAGCAATGCAGAGAATCTGTGATTTTTTTAAGCAACAGTATACTCATAATCTAATTGGGGCTGCAAAATTTTAAGTCTTTTACCTTCTATCTAGAGTGTATCCATCACCCTCCCTTTGACTTGCAACACCCTTAACTTGTTCCTTGTATCAGCTCACTAAACCTTCCTGATGTATCCCCATCTTTCTTTTAAGAGGCATATTATTATTTTTATGCCTAATAATAAGAGGCATTATTATTACTTTGCTTTGGTAGGAGGTGGGGAAGTAGTCTTCATTATGTAAAACATGATATACAAATCTATGTGGAGTGCTTCTAAAAGTAAAATGTCTGCCAAGTTCTCTAGCAACTTTACCAGTGTATAATTAAGTATTCATTTAAACTATAGTTTATGTTTGTGTGAAGGGAGAGTGTGGAACTCAGAAATAGAAGTTGTTGTGGGGTTTTTTTTTCATGGACATATATACACTACCAAATGTAAAATAGATAGCTAGTGGGAAGCAACCGCATAGCACAGGGAAATCAGCTCGGTGCTTTGTGACCACCTAGAGGGGTGGGATAGGGAGGGTGGGAGGGAGGGAGAGAGATGCAAGAGGGAGGAGATATGGGGATATATGTATACGTATAGCTGATTCACTTTGTAATACAGCAGAAACTAACACAACACTGTAAAGCAATTATACTCCAATAAAGATGTTAAAAAAAAAGAAGATATTAGTGTATTAGAACTTGATAGAACATTTCTTAATATACTGTAGAAAATAGTGTACATACACACAACACAAACTATGGAAATTATGATATTTCATGGTGAAATATTCAAAAACTTCCTCAGTGGAATGAGAGTGAGTTAAGGTCACCTGCTATTTCTACATATATTAAACACAGTACTTTTAAACCTAGATTCAGTTAAATCTATACACAAACTAGTGGTTCAATATGTATTGACAGGTAAATATAAAAGTACCTAAGTAAAGGGTCAGACAAATGTATTTCTAAGAATACTTCCAATCTCTAGCAAACTTTCTGAACTATGACTCTTGAGAGGACTATGCTTTAATGTCCTAAATCATCCATTATGTTAATGAATGAACTTCTATGCATCTAGACAGGCACTGGTTTTGCACCATTCTTAGGAGAACTTAAAAATCTGTCACTCAAATCATTTTTTGTTCTAAGACTCAGATAAAGAATTCTGGCTGAGCGAGACCAATAGAGGCCATAGTTCAAGATTCTGTTAAATTTGTGCAGATGTCTTAGTACTGTATGTCTGGGTATAGAGCAGTTAAGTTTAGTGATCTTCATAGGTTGACCTTTTGAAGAATTTTCTTAATGGCAGACAGAACATAGTGTGCTGACACCTAAAATGAATAAAATAGCTATTGACCACTTCATTAAATTATATTAACTATAAATTTAATAACTGTCCTTAAGAATATCTATAACTATTTCCTTTAACAAGTGTTTCTCTAGTTCTCCTTCACCTGCTCAAAAAGTCTTGGACATTTTGCACTGCCTTTAGTAAGTTTTGTCAGCATGAAAGAAACTTTATAAGATTCTGCTCAAATGCAACAATCATTACTTGTTATTTTTCAATTTAATTTCAGTATAAATTAACTTATCTCTGTGCAAGTAGCTTTAAAGCTAATAACCCTAGAAAGGATTAAGATTAGAAAGTAATGCTCTCAGTGACAGAGCCCATTAACAGCCTTTATCACTACAAGCTGATGAACTACATCTAGGATAATTGGCCTAATTATAATACATTTGTTTCTTTAGCCAGGTATTCTTTGCTTCGCTCTCTACTAATTACTTATGGGCCTCAGTTTGGCCAATTAAATTTCTCTTCCCACTCTATCCCTTTCTAAGATTGATAGCATATAGCTCAGATGTCAGTATACCTATGCTCATGATAGTTAAGAACTGCATTAAGGAGACAAGAAATAGAAAGGCAGAAAGAGATAGTTTTATCCTAGGGTGCAGGCCATAAGAAAAGATATAGAGTGAATAATAATTCTTTTGGGGTTTCCACCTATTTCTTTTAAGTGGGGTTACTAAAAATCTATTTAAAACCTAGCTATACCAGAGATTCCTGGTATATTCTAGTTGATTCATTTCCATAAAGCACTTTACTTATTTTATTTTCATGACAAGTAACAGAAACACCCAACTAAAAGTGACTTAATGATTTTTTTTAAAAGTTAAATTATTTTATATAAAAGGTAGGCAGGATCTTATTCTGCATTGCCAATGCTGGTGCTGGCAGGTGCTATTTTTGGACTCTCCCTCTCCCCTGCTAGAGTGGGGAGGCATGCCCCACTGAGAGCCCTGCCCACACCCATGAACCACAGTAGTGAGCTGGACAAGAGCTGCACCACTCACCCACCTGCACACCACAGCACCTGGGCCCATGTACCCCACACAGGGGATGTCCCTTCAGTGCCCCATCTGGTGACCAGAGGGGATTGCATTTCTGGGCCCCATGGGACACCTCCTACACAAGCCCCCCCTTTAAGACTGGGGGGGGTAGCTAATTTGCCTAACACATAGAAACAAACACAGAGAGTCAGGCAAAATGAGGAGACAAAGGAATTTGTTCCAAACAAAAGAACAACACCTCAGAAAAAGATCTTACTGAAACAGAGATAAGGCATCTACCTGATAAAGGGTTTAAAGTAATGGTCAATGGGGCTCACCAAACACTGGAGAAGAATGGATAAACACAGTGAGAACATCAACAAAGAAATAGAAAGCATAAGGAAGTACCAACCAGAAGTCACAGAGCTAAAGAATACAATAAATGAACTGAAAAATACATTAAAAAGTTTCAACAGCAGACTGGATGAGGCAGAACAACGAGCTGGAAGACAAAACAATGGAACTCATCAAGGTAGTGCAACAGATAGAAAAAAGAAGTTTTAAAAAGTGAAGATACCTTAAAGGACCTTGGGACAAAATCAAGTGAAACAACTTTTGCGTTATAGGGGCACCAGAGAGAGAAGAAATAATGGCTGAAAATGTCACTAATCTGAAGAAGGAAACAGACATTCAGGTTCAATAGTTCCAATTAAGATGAACCCAAAGGGAGCCACACCAAGACACAATATAATTAAAATGGTAAAAGTTAAAGAGAGAAATTTTGTAAGGCTAACATGGAAGATGTTTTGAAGGAGGTGTCATTAATGCAAAGGTAAAGATGTGAAGAATTAGAATTAGCCAGATATTTAGAAAGTCATGAAGGAGTAAACGATACTAGACTTGCACTTGCACTCAAAACTGCAAATAATTGTAAAACTGGAAAAATGATTTGAGACAATTGTTTGCAGACTTTAGACAGTAGGTAACTCAGATCTGTCGTACTTGAGATAAAAGAAATATACAAGTTAATCCCCTAACTCTAACAGGTCTATTGGAGTGGGTCTTCTGTGGGCTGAGAACTGAACAGAGATATCAAATATTGCATAATGTTGCTTCTAGGAATAAGTAGAAAAACCAAAATACATTCACCATAAAAATAATAAAACAAATTTTACAAAAATAAAAGAATCTGCCAATAATTTATCTGTTCACCAGAAGAAAAACTATCACCCTGTAAAGAAAAATAGATACTCCTAACTCTTTACAACGTAGCACTCATAATTTTCAACATACAACTAAAAGTATTATATATGAAAAGAATAGGAAATACGGCCAATACTTAATTTTTTAAAAGTCATTAGAATAAACTCCAATATAACACAAATGTTGGAAATAACTTCAGTAGCTTTAAAGCAGCTAATAAACGTCTGTTTAGCATTTTAAAGGAAAAGAAGGTTGTAATTGGTGATCAGAGGGGCAACTTACAAGAGAAATTTTAAGAAAGTGAAATAAAAACTCTGGAAATGAAAGTACAAGAATTAAAATGTAAAATTCACTTAATTTGCTTAACAGGAGTTTGTAAAGGTCAGAAAAAAGAGACAGTAAGTTAGAAGACCACCTAAAGAACACAGAGAGAAAATATTGAAAACAAAATAAATGGAACACTGGTGATCAGTGTACAATATGAAGTGATCTAATGTAAATGGAACTGGAGTCCCAGAAAGAGAAGAGAGTTAATGAGGCAGGGAGAAAAAAAAAAAGAACTAATGGAGAATTTCCAAATTTTCTGAAAAATGTAAACTTAGGCAACTAAAACCATATCTAGGCACAAAAATGCCAAACTCAAATAAGAAGTCTTGAAAACAAACCAAGAAAAAGACACACTACATAGAAAGGAACAAAAATATGATTAATGGTTGACTTTTTATTGGAAACAATAGAGCAAGAACACAGTAGACTAACTGTTAAAAACTCCAACTCCAAAATTTAAAAAAGATAATCAACCCAGAATTCTATATGCAGCAAAAATATCCTTTAAAAAGTAAGATTAAGTAAAGGCATTTTTTTCAGATAAATAAATGGTGAGAGAATTTATTGGCAGTCGACCTACACCAGAATAAATGCTAAAGAAATTTTTTCCGTCAGGGGAAATTCACCGTATAGAAATTCGAATCTATGGAAAGACATGAGAAACAAAGAACATGACAAGTATGTAAATAAGGATAAGATATTTGTTCTTTGTTTTGATTTCTTTATATGACAACTGAAAATTTCAATCAAAAATTAATAACTTTGTAAGTTGTTATGTATAACATATATAAATGAAAAGTTCATAGCAACAGTACCACAAAGAACAGGGGTGGGGGATAGAATTACAACGTTGGACCGTTTCCTACACTTTACACAGAATGATACAATAGTAATTCTAGGCAGACTGAGATAAGTTAGGATGCATATTGTAGTCCCAGTTACGACACTTAAAATACACACACACAGACACACACAGACACACACACACACAGAATGCAATAACCAAAAAAATAATAATAATAAAATAAAAGCCAATAGAGTCATTTAAACAAAATATTGAAAGTACTTTTTAAGCCAGAAGAAGGTATGAAATAATGAAGCAAGGAACAAGAAATACATTGGGCAGGTGAAAAAAAAAAATCCAAGATGATATATTAAATCAGAAAAACACCAACATTTACATTAAATATAAATTGACTAGATACTCCAATGAGATGTAGAGATTGTTAGACTGGATAAAATGCAAAACCCAATATGGTTTGTGTAGAACATACACTTTAATGACTTACACAGTTGGAAAGTAAAAAGATGGAAAAGTATATACCATTTATTTAATTTAATTTAATTTAATTATTTAATTAATTAGTTATCTGTCTATTTATTTATTTATTTATGGCTGCACTGGGTCCTCGTTGCTGCATGTGGGCTTTCTCTAGTTGCAGGGAGCAGCAGCTACTCTTCGTTGCGGTGCGCGGGCTTCTTATTGTGGTGGCTTCTCTTGTCGTGGAGCACGGGCTCTAGACGCGTGGGCTTCAGTAGCTGTGGCTCGTGGGCTGTGGAGTGCAGGCTCAGTAGTTGTGGCACATGGGCTTTGTTGCTTGGTGGCATGTGGGATCTTCCTGGACCAGGGCTGGAACCCATGTCCCCTGCATTGGCAGGCGGATTCTTAACCACTGTGCCACCAGGGAAGCCTCTATACCATTTATTTTAAAACTAGTTTGGCATTCATACAATTAGTCAAGGCAAAATCCTAGATAACTAGTATTACCAGAGGTAAAAAAAAGGAAAATTTATGATATTAAAAGAGTCAGTTTGTTAAGAAGACATATCTACCCAAATGTGTACACTCTTGACAACATTCAGAATACATGGGGCATGTAGTGACAGAGCTAAAAGGAAAAATAGGCAAATGCACAATCCCTAACTCAGTTGTTGATAGAACCAGTAAAATACCACGACACCAGCGTTCCCTGTCTAAAATGCTCATTCCTCATATTTTGCAAGATTGACTAAAAACGCTCTTTTCTTTCATCAGTTGAATCTTAGCACGCTGTCTAATCCTACACAGCCTCCCTCAACAACCCATGTAAAGGAGTCATGACTGACTAGTATTTTCCCATTCTAAAAGATTTATTCGCACCAGACATTTTCTTTGTTTATTTTGTCATTGCTAGTTTCTCCCCTGCCCAAATATAAGTTCCATGACTGCAGCCTTTTCTGCCTTGCTGCTCTGTGTTGTGCCCCAGTGGCTGGAGCAGTCTGACAAAGAAGGACCACACAATAAATGTGTCTTGAATGGATAGATGCCTGAATGAAGGGGGATAAACTTATGATCTTTTTTTTAAAAATTGAGGGTGAAATTTATTGAATTATAATGAAGGAAGATAAAGTAAACATTATAAATATTTAAAGAAAAGCTACACAGCATACTAAAAATAAGGAAATGTGTGTGTATAAGAGAATGTGCAGAGTACCAATAATATGGATATAAGAAAATGTGATGTTAAATAAATTTAAATATGCTTATTATCTTTCATAGCAGGAAATTATTACATTTAAAAATTAATAAACTAATAAATAGAGATTTAAGTCTGTTATTTAAAATGTAAAGGCAACTAGTAATAAACTAAAATTAGATTATATACATTTCAAACATCTAAAAGAGGAAGCAAAATGGAAAGAAAGTATAAGCAATATAGCAAATGTAACAAGTATGACAAAATGTATATACAAAGGAAATAAAGTTAACTCTAACAATAATAAATGTAAACTGGGGGACTTGGCAAAGTAAATGGGAAAAATATTGTTATGAAAAGTTATTTTTGCTTTGTAAAAGAGATACACATAAAAGAAAGTGACATTATTATTGAAAACAATAAGCATTGGCAAAGACACATGGGCAGATGCAAACAAATATTAAGCAGGGGTCCTAACATTACCATCATATGAGAGTTTAATTAAAGGCCAAATGCATTGTATGAGACAAATGTGGCATCAAAAATATAGATACAAAACTGGATGAAAGTAAAGGAGAGCTAACAGCATAATAATTCTTTCAGCCAATACTAGATATAAAAAATTACAACAGGTAAGACTATTGAGGCTTTGATTAGTGATTCTTTGAATAAAACACCTTCTCTTTTAAAACATACTTAAAATAATTTAAAATGGCTATATATTAAGCCACCAAAAGTCACAACAAATTTCAAAAACTGTAAAATATAGTACAATCTTTTTGAAAAATAGTGAGTAAAAGTCATAACAAATTAAGTAAAACAATTTAATGCAACTTAAAAATATCTTTTTTGAAGAATTCTTGAGTTCAAAAAGAACTGGAATTTCATAATATATTTATTAATTTTTAAAAGACAATTTTTAGAGCAATTTCAGGTTTACAATAAAATTGAGAGAAATGTGCAGCTACCCCTACATATGTATAAGCTCCCCCATTATCAACTTCACTCACCAGAATGGTACTTTTTTTTTTTTTTTTTTACTGAGGATGAACCTATGTTAACTCATCAGAATCACCAAAGTCCATAGTTTACTTTAGGGTTCACTCTTGGTGTTGCATGTTCAACAACTGTATAGTAAAATCTATCCATCATTACAATGTCATACAGAGCATTTTCACTACCTTAAAATTCCTCTGTGCTCAGCATATTCATCTCTCCCCTCCCCCCACAATTTTTAATGTTAAGTGATAAGTATCCAAACTCATAGAGTAAACCTAAAGTCAGTCTAAAAGGGAAAACTTTTACCTCAAACATTTACATAACTGATAAAAATTTGTAAAATAGTAAATTCAACTTGCTTAAAATGCAAAGAAAGAGTGAAGGAGAAAGAAAGAAAAAGAAAGAAGGAAGGAAGGAAGAAAGGAAGGAAGGAAGGAAAGAGGAGAGGAGAAGGAGGGAGGAAGGGAAGGAGGGCGGCAGGGGAAGAATCTAGGAGGAAGGAATTAGTAAACATAAAAACAAATATTGATTTATTTATAAACAAGATAATTACAGCAAAATGATTTTAAAAACAGTTAATTCTTAGGAAGACAAAGCAAAACAAGATACATTAAAATTTTTATTTTTATAAACAATTTATTTTTAAATAAAAAGAAGGATAAAACAGCTTATAGAATGAGAACTGAGAATGCAGAAATAATGAAAGATAGGAAACTAGCAATGACCAAATAAAGAAAGAAGTAGTGGGAAGCATTCCTCCCAGTCATACAAATAAATTTGAAAATCTGTATGAAATAAATGGTTTCTGAGAAAACATCAATGACAAAAAAAGTTACTCAAGAAGAAAAAGAAAATATAACCAGATCAATAATTGCATAATATATTAAATAAGTTAAGAAACAGTGCCCGGCAAAGGTGTTTTCTCAGTTGAATTATTTAAAATCTTTAAGGAACAAGTATTTTAAGGGTTATCTAAATAGGGCATAGAGAAAGAAAGCTTTAAAAGATATTCCTAGAAAGGCAACAAAGAACAAATAAGGAAACATGCAGAATAATGAATGGGAAACTGTAGACCTGTACTGTCCCATGTGGTTGCCACTAGCCCCATGGGACTATTTAAATTTAATTTAAATTCAGCTTCTCAGTTGCACTAGTCACAGGTCACATTTCAATTGCTTAATAGTCCCATTTGGCTAATGGTTATCATGCTGGACAAGGCAGAAATAGAATGTTTCAGACTTCACAAGCAGTTCTGGAAGAAATGCTCCAGTTAGTTTCCCCTGCCTGAACCAATCACAGAGAAGCAAACAAACTGGACAGCCTAATTGGCTAAACTTGGTCCATCTACCTACCTCTGAGACCAGGGAACAGGGATTTAGGGAGACACTGTGATTTATGGTTCCGTAGAATCTCAAGAGAAGATAAACAATCCATGTCACCACACATTTTCAAATGCATTAGACTTCTTTGGCACAATATCTTTCTGAGACTGTTAGATATTGCACCAGTCTGACAGTGGAAACCGAGACTCACAGAGACTAGGAACTTGCTCAAATTCAGTCTGCTGATAAATGCCAATGCTAGGTCTTAAATCCATCCCTTCTGAATACAGGCCCATTGCAGTCTTCAAGATATATCACCCAGTCCCAACTCAAAGCAGGTATTTTGGCATCCTCTGGGCACTTAGACCTATTCAGATAGCACTGTGTCCACGTAACTGAAAGATAATTTGTAATCGACAAAAGCCTGCAAGCTCTAGGTGCCATCAAGGATCCAGCATGCAGATTTTCAGTAATTAATACTGGCACTTGTTATTTGCTGGGCTTGATGAACATTAAAACATTAAATGGACAGTATACAAACAGAAAGAGAGAGACAGAAGTGGGAAGATAAACGATTTGGTTAAAATAATAATATAAAGTAGATTAGAGAACATAATTTTGATGCAATTCTGTATAGAGACTTATAGATTGTTTGGAAAAGAAAAATACTATACTATATGAAAGTTTCTAGCACGGTCATTTACACATAGTAGATACTCAAAAAATGTTTGTGATTGTGTGAGAGCTGAAGTGGTATTCCCCACATTCTATAAATAAATTTTCCTTGCTTGGAAAGCAGATATCAAAGGTAGGGCCTAAGAAGAAGTCAAGGCTATAAACATCGTATTTATCAATCTCGTGGCCTCATTTTTGGTTTTCTTATGCAGGGGTCAGTGTCAGTGGAGTGTTTGGGCTGACCTCAAAATGACCACAGACTAAACCATAAAGTCAAGTAGCGCCATTACAATTTGCTGCTATTCATCTCAACAAGCAGTACCCGTGCCCAAAGCACATGAAATGGCACATCTGAGATCAGTGGAGTATGACCCACTGATTGCCAAGCTCATTGAAAGGATCTGTTCCCATTCTCGGTGGTGATGTTGACCTAGCTGCAGAGTGTGCTGACAGGAAGCCCATTTCTATCGAAGGCTCCAGGAGGGGGTTTTGCTTAGGCATCAGCGGAGGGCCCAGGAACATATTTAACTATGAAACTAACTGGAAAAAAGGGAGGGAGTACATTAAAATACTATTGCCCCAAGAGTAATGAAGTTCATCACTCCAAAAAATTTGAACTTGCTCTTTCTTAGAGCAAGTTTCAGGAAAATATTAAGCTGATAGTGTTTTGCCACTTAGGTCAGAGACAGGAATATCACAGGCAAGGAAACCAGTGAGAAGACTAACAGCGTTTCAAAATGCATGCTACGTTGAGAGTAGGGAGACAAAAGGACCAGGGTAAGAGACATTAGTAGTTTGATGAATTGATTTATTCATCCAGCCAAAGTGAAATATCTCCTATAGCAGGACTGTTTGCAGTGAGATGGTATGTCAAAGAGATGGGAAAAAAACAAAAACAAAAAACTGATGTCTGTATTTCAAGAAGCCACAGACTAGAGTGGAAAAAGATATGTCAACAAATAATAAAATACACTAATAACTTCCACTTGGTAAAACAGGTGATGGGTAAGAAGAAACAAAACATGATAGTGAAATTTCTCAGCCACATAATGAGAACTGATCAGGCAAAGCAGCAGATTTCCTGTAGCAGGAGATAAGGGATTGGCTTTTATGGGCAAGTTGAAGGTGCCAGAACAGTCATGGGTGCTAAGGGTATGATAAGAGAAGGAGACGTAAGTTTATTTTTAGCTAATTTGAACACAGAATATTGCATTTGAAGAACCAGGAAAAAACATGCGTTCCTACTGGTACCTAGCGGTGAGGAGGAAATATTTGACATAATAAACATATGCAGTTCTAATGTTATGAATTGCGACCTGTGAGAAATTGCTTATTACCTTTAAAAATTCATAATAAATATAATGGACACTGATGTATATTATGTATGAAAGTTGTTAAATCCTAAAAGTTCTCATCACAGGGAAAAAATATTTTTTTCCTATGTCTTTAATTTTGTATCTGTATGAGTTGATGGATGTTCACTAAACCTATTGCGGTGATCAGAAAATAAAATGATTGATTAATTTGAAAATCATGCACTAAAGGAAGTCAACTGTGACATTTGTGGTGAATAAGGAAAGCAAAATATTACTTAGAAAAAATAGGCACAGGTGGTGAATCCAGGCTGCGGCCCTTGCAGGTTGTGATTGTGGATGGTCCATTTCTCCTCAATGGCATCTTTTTCTACAGGTGTGAAAAAAGACGTGGAAATCAGTGCACTTACCATAATCCTGTGTGACATCAAGAGCTTTAAAATATATATATAAAATTAAGAAAGCAGTTTAATTACTTAGCATTTTTTAAAAATTGAAAATAGACATCTCCTATGTGCCAGGCATTATACTTAGGCAATTCAAAGATATTCAAAGATAAGTAAAACACAGTGTAACTCCTCAAAATTCCAATTAAGAATAAAAACACACACATTGACAATTAAGTATGGGAAAACTAAAGGCTTTGTTAAAGGCATTTGTCTGTTTACAAAACACTTTTTCCTACTTTGTTCCACTTGACCCTTATGCTAATGGTATGAGATAGCAGTTTAGTAATATAAGATTTATCAGCCCTATCTTGTGATACAAATGAGGAAACGGAGTCCTAGAGAGGTTTATTTACTGGACCATGGTTAGGATTTTGCAGGATAAGAATTCAGGTGAATGACTTTAGCATTTAAGTAATAGTGAATCTGTCCCTTATTATTGCAGTGGTAAAGATACAAAACAAGACAAAATGTCTATAGAAAACCAAAAAAATTAATCATATCACTTGATGATTCAGTAATTATCTGGAAATGTTGTCCCCATGATGTCATTTATCTGCATTGTTCACCTTGTTTACTGATTCATCCAGGCATTTTGGCATAGCTTCAACATAGTCTTAAGGCCTAATACGTTGAAAACTATTTCACCCAGTGGCTGAAAATGTCACTGACATGATCTGCCCAGATTGTCTCGCTGCCACTAACACATTTTCCTAGAATAAAAACTATCAGACAAAGGCAACAAGAATGGCATATTTCATACAGATGGTTAGTAAATGATAACGATTAGACTTTGTCCAGTCTTATTTGTATTATAATGGTGGCAGGGAAGAGAGAAGGTAGGGGAGGGTGAAAGAGACAAGGAGAGGATCTCTGCATCCCTTTCCAGGTCTGTAGCTCCCTGGTTATCTGGGAGAGAAGCTCAGATACATGTTATATTGGTCATTCCTCATGTAACTCTGGGTAACTTAAATCTGAAGATTAATGTGAGGGAGTGCTACCAAAAGTTGTCCTCAAAATTGATAATCTCAATGTAAAGAGATAAAGGAATGGATATTTATTATGTTCCTATTGCATGTTCGGCCCTTTTACCTATTTAAAATATTGCAATATAAATGTACATTTTCAGATATGGAATCTGAATCTCAGAGCAGTTACATACCTGTTCATGACCAAACTGTAATTAATGGTAGAGGAAGTGCTCCCTTAGATCTGGACAATTCCTGGGATGCTAATCTGCCAAGTGCTTCTGAAGGACGTGAGAACGATGCTCATGGAAAAGTGAGTAGGATGAAAGCTGACCCTAAAGAGGCAGGAATTACTGAAACAGTGAGGAAGGAACTACTCAGGAGGATGAAGCAGTGAGTGAGTTTGGGAGTTGGCATTAGATGGTGATTTGTGTTTGTAGTCACACACTGAGGGATTTGAAAGATCATACAAGCAATATAGTTCAATTACACATTTAAAACTTGAATTCCCTTCATAAGGTCCACTAAGCTGTCATCTAGCTGAATAAATGCCTCTACTTCAGGCTTCTGTATTATTTGACACCATAACCGTTACCTCTTGTACCACATCTCACCTCCTCTCAACCCCGACCCCCTGTCTTTATTCCATCCATTGCTACAACAGACAACTAGATGCAGGGGTAAACTGACAACATTTTGTCTCAGCTGCCCATCGTATGTATTCCTTCCATAGGCATTCTCAAAGACCATAGCTGTAGATCTACAGGACACCCCTGACACTCATTCATATACAAACAAGGAAATGTGAGGGATTTAGCACCTCTTGTGGCAACTGACCAATGGGGCATGGGAGCTAGCAGATACAAGCTCTGTTCCTTGAGCAGAAAATTCATGACTGTTGAGAGGAATCCAGGAGGATTGAGTGCCAGTTGCCAGAGCAGTGACAAGCTCAACAATGCACCCTTGCATTTGCTTTCTCTGTTTGCCTCTTTCATACTTGCCTTTTCACCATCCCTATTCCCTTGGATTGCTTCCTAAAATAAACTACCAGCACACACCTTTTTGTCTATGTTTTCTGAGAAGCCCAGACTAAAAGAGGGCACATATGGGCCAGCATATGAAAAGACCCTTTCCAATCCTGACCTAGCTTTCGGGGCAGCCTCAAGGCTTTCTGTCCTCATTTACTGTGGCTGATTAATTTCTACATACTTAGCACTTGACTTTAGTCCCATAAAAGGGATTAATAGTATCTAATCAACAGATGGATGTGTGAATAAACCAGTGGAGCTAATGTGGCCAAGATTAATGTGCTTTAAGTTAAAGTAATCTCTAAGGTTGAAGGAAAGAGCCCAAGGAGTGTCTTCCAAAACTTGTTACAGGCAAAGTGGGAAAATGAAGAGGCATAGGCTTTATCTAGTCCCCATGATAACTCTTTAGGACACCAGTAACCTAACACTAGTACAAAATCAGTTAACCTGTATTGTTGAACATAAGAATACTGGTCTTTAAAATCTTCGATGTTCACATTTTTGAGGCATATTTTAAATAAATATCCACAGACTCAAGAGGCTGTGGTAATAAAATCCATAGGGGTGTTCTCTTTGAATATACAAACTGACAAAGGAAAAAAGAGTGAAAATAGAAATATTAGGAAACTATATGAGGTAAGGTAGAATTCTTGGGATATCAACGTATATATGTCTATTCATTTCTACCAGAGAAAGACAATTTCTAGTCTTGGGTCTACATGTGCCCATATATGAGCCAATCCTATTGCGACTTGGGGTAGTATTATGAAAAGATCCCTGATCTTGGCACTTGGAAATATCCACTAGGCAATAACTACTTACTCTTGGGTTGAACGTCTGCCAACTGCACGTCGGTGCGAAAAAAAAAAATGGGTATATTCAAGATCCCAGACTCAAAGGGACAGAATTCTCTGGACTTTGAGTCAAAATCCTTGGCTTGAGTAGCTTACTAGCTGTGTGTCTTGGACAAGTCACAGACTCCTGAAGGCCTTGCTCTGGTATTAAAAAATAGGGTATTAATTCTTGGTCTGCCTGTCTTACAGGGTTGATTATTGTATCAAATGAAAAAAATATGTAATAAGGGAATTTTAATCATCCAATATCATATATATTTGAAGTAGTATTGCCTATGTGAGCCCTTCCAGATCTAGCACAATGCTTGACGTTTGTATTTTCCAGGCCACCTGGAGCACATTTCTGTAGAAAGGTAGCTTTTTCAATTGAGTCCTCAGAAGATTAAAAAAAATAATTCAAAGGCTGAAGGGACTGATCTACAGGGCAAGATTAAAGCAGGACACGTAGTTCATCATTCTGTTAGGCAATGCTTAATGGAGGGTCAGGGCTGCAGAGATATATTTCAAAGGGGTAAACAGCAAAGATGGAGAAGAATGATTTCAGTTGAAACAAAAAGAAGTAAGACCATTGAAAATGAAATGAAAAGTATCTGGATTCCAGAAAATGATCAAAGTTCTCTTATGTGGAATCTTTCAGACTAACATGAAAAAGCCTAGATTTTTCCATCTTTACTCCATTTTATTATTTAGGTGGTCTCCAAAGACTAACATATATTTTCTGATGTCACTCTTCCCCCCACTCCCCATATTAGATAGACAGTCATATCTTACCTGAGTCCAAACATTCATGGGAGAAAATCGTCACAAAATATATTGGTTTTTTTTTTTTTTTTTTTTAAGGTGCCAAATTCTTTTCCACTTGCCTTTTCTTTTTTCCCTCACCTACCGTGAACTTTTCATTTCATAGTTTCCTGGGAGAATGCTTCTGTGAGTGTACAAGTGGAACTAATTGAAAAGATCAAATTTAATAGAATTTAAACTTACTGAAGGAGGAGATATAAAAGTTGCATCAGGGGAGACACGACAAGACCAAGTAAGATCCTGGAAACTAAACTACTAGAACTGCTCTGTAAATGCTGTCAAGCCAGATGTCTATTTTTATTTAACCTGAAATAAGAGAGAAGTTACTCAATATAATTTGTGATTTTTTTTTTAATCCAGAGAAGCACACGTCGGTATTTTTTTTTTCTGGCAAAGAAATTTGATCCAAAGGTGGGAAGAAAAAGAATAAGTTCTCTTTCTGAAAAAAAGGAAGACTATGTTTTCTTCAGAATCAATAAATAATTGGCATTTCCCTAGAAAAAGGCAATGGTTTATTTGATCTTTTTTAAAGGATAAACCAAAAGCAGAATTGTGAAATGAGCTAGTTTATCTTCAGCATCACTTTGAACAGGTCCTCAGTTGGTCTTGAGCCCTGTGCTTCTCTTTTCACGTTTCTGGGAGTCACTTTAATTTCTATTCAGGCTAGATCTCACTGGGCAGGGTCGGCCATAAACGGTGATGAGATCTTGCTATACAGCTTAGAGCAGTCCCATGGCTATTTTATTTTTCAAGTAATACTAGGAATTTTGATTCCTAAACCAGTGGGTTCCTCCCCCAGCTCCCATTATACTAAAGTCCTCATGTTTTGGTTCTTTTGATCCTAGGATCTTCATTGCCATCAAAATGAACCATTCTGTGACTCATTTTATCTGGGAACTATCACCTGCTAATCCTAGAGGATGTAAGGGTTTAGTCTTTAATCACAATGTTGCCGATAACTAGTTGTGATTTCTTGCATCCGTCAAGTACCCTGTTTGACTCTGTTTACTCTTGTGTCTACTAAGACAAGATGATCTCAAGCCTCTGTCACATGACTTTAAACCAGGGTTTCTCAAGCGCCGCACTGTTGACATTTTGGGCTGGATGACTCTTTCTTGTTCGGGGATGACCTATGCATAATAGGACATTTAGCAACAACCTTGACCTCTACACAGTACAGCCCAGTAGCACACAGCACCCCTCCACAGACATCAAAACATGTCTCCAGATATTGCCAGATATTTTCTGGGGAACAAAATCACCCACAATTGAGAGCCACCATTTTAACTCAGTATCAAGGAAAGCATTTCATCATACAAAATGCTAACGTACGTTTCGTACAATCATCTTGAGAAAACTCCTTAAGCCTAAGATGACCTAAAATATCACTGGCATATTTAGTACAATTCCATTGTCCCCCTCACCATTCCCGCAATATGGCAGATGCTGTCTCTTCCCTTTCTGCCCTGTTTGAATGCTGCTTCTGCATCACCAGAGGTGGTCTGATCAAGGCTCCCCTGACAGCACCCTGAGCCAGCCAGTGTGCCACAGCTGGTGCTGCCACAGTCAGTGACAGTCTCTTTATGTGGTTGCGAGCAGATGTTTCAGTGTCAGTCTTTGTGACATCTGGGTTGTGCCCCTCTCCTGCCTAAATTTGATCTGCAAACCGACCTCACCCGACCCTGCCCCACACCTCAAAGAGGTTCACAGTTTCCTTTTAGTGGTTTACCCTCCATGAGAACTGGTGAATGTTAAGGGGAGCCACATCAGTGAAGAACTGTTTCGCCACCTGGGCAGTGTTAGTCTATTGAATAACTTTTAAGAAAGCAGGAGTTAAATAGAAGATGTCATTAGTACTTCTAGTTTCTTCATTGTTTTCAGCAACATTATTTTCAGTTTACTGTTCAAACTGCTTACCAAAAACTTAAGGCTTGTGTTATAGTCACCCATGATAATGTCAGGCTACTTTCCAACCAGATAATCCAACATTCTTGTACTTTTCTTTTGTTCAGCGAACATTATTTAAGTATACCAATGGCTGAATACTGCATTAGGCACTGAGAGAAAACAAGAGATAAAAATATACAAGGTATCACGCTTACTCTGAAGGAACCCACAGAATAGCAGAAGGAATGGATGCACAAAGAACCTCTCAAACATGAAGGGAAAATGCTACCATTGATATTTTATAAAAGTACTAACAGAACAGAGATAATAAAGTAACACAGTAATTAATTCCAATTGTTGGAGGAAGAAGAGAAGTGACTTTTTTAACAGGACTTTAGATTTACAAGACAGACAACAGGGAAAGAATATTTATGCTAAAGAGACAAGCTTGATCAAAGTGTCTGCTTCCCTTGGAGAGATGGGATGGAGATTACTGATGCTGATGAAGCAACACACCTCTACTCTTGGGCTGTTCAATTTGGCATCTTGATGGTTTTTTTTTTCCTCAACATATTTGTTAAGAAATAATTCAAATACCAGTTAAATTCACTCATATAATGTGTACAATTTAATGCTTTTTTAGTATATTTAAAAGGTTGTACAACGATCACCTAAGTTGTACAACTATTCAACCTAAGTTGAATTTTCCCCCCAAAGAAACACCAATCTATTAACAATAACTACTCATTCCTCCCATCCCTCCCTTCAACCCCATAGTTCTAGGCAACTACAAATTTACCTTTTGTCTCTATGAATTTCCCTATTCTGGTTATTTTATATAAACGAAATCATGCAATTATGTGATCTTTTGTGACTGGTTTCTTTCACTAAGCATAGTGTTTTCAAGGTTCATCATGCTGCAGCATGTATCAGCACTTTATTTCTTTTTACTGCTGAATAATAATCCATTCACATTTAATATTATGATTGATTTGCTTGTATTTGGCTCTGCCGTTTTGCTTCTTGTTTTCTTTGTCTGTATTTTATTTATTCCTCTGTTTCTCCTTTACTGCTTTCTTTTGTATTTGTGGCTATCTTATACTGTAACAATTTAACACCTTTAATGATCTGTTATACATATTTTTATTTTCTTAGTTGTAACACAAAAGCTTAATGTATATCTTATCAACAGCAAGACATGAGACTCCTTCCAGAGAGACTGTAGATATTATCACCAGTTTGTGAAAACTAATCCTTTTGGAAAATGTGTGACCATCTAGACCCACAATTTAGTAATGAATTAATTCAAAAATTTGTACCACATGTCAGCATCTCTCCTCTCCCTGTTATCCTTGGTCCCTGCCTTCCTCACCTGGATAACATGTACCCTCTTCACATCTCACATTGAACTCCCACCCCGATAAGTCAGCTGTTCCGCTCTGTGCTTTTACCTCACCGAGTTCATGGTGCTGATGACATGGCATTAGATTTGCTGTTTATTGTTTCCCTACCTCTGCTGGATGTGAGCTCTGCTAGAACAACCCCTGGAAATTAGTCTGTCGCATTGTAGGCGTTCAGTACAAATTTGTTCAATAAAACCATGGACTAAAAATATCTTGTCACATGATTAACTGCTGAAGGCAGTTGCAGATCTCTTAAAGTTTTTTATGTCTCTGTAGAAACACTGTAACCTGTTCTCCTTTCTCCCTGTTTTTCTTTCTAATTTTCTTACTACTTTTTCATGCTTTTATATCTTGGTAATTGATAATATTTGGCTTTCCATTGTTAAGTGTCCCTTTTTGCTTCAACATAATGAAGAATGGGAATTTTACAAATTTTCTTGGACTGTCCAGCTCAGGGGACTGGATCATCTAGAATATGAATTTAGATTTTTAATGATGAATATGGAGTCTTTCCTCTCTTATGCTTACCATATATCCCTTTAAAATGTTTGGAATTTGATTCCAAATAAAAACCTTCTCTCCTCTCCTTTTATCTTATTAATAAACACTCATCTTTTTTCAGTCCAATATACATTTATTAATGACAATAATGTGAAAAGTCCTTTGGTTGATGCTGCTGGTGATTAAAAGGCAAATAGGACATGCATATGTTCTTCAGGATCTTACTATCACAAGGGAACCAGACAAAACATAAATCACACACACACAAACACACAGACACACACATGGCAAGCTGTTACAAGTATTCTAAAAGATGTTCCTTGATAAAACAAGATGCCTGTGTTCCAACATTAAAATCTCTGACTCCTGATCCCATACACAGTACATGATAGGAAAGTATATATAATTCTTAGCCCCAGGCAGATATGTCCTGAAGATATCATGACCTCAGGGGAGGAAAGTGAAAGTCTCTTGGCATGAGATGCTTACTAAAAAGAAGAGTGACAGAATAGGGACTATGTTTTAGAGAGTGGAGAAAGAAAGGCACTTTCTTTTTTTGCCATAATCTTTCGTATGTCTTCCTTTGTACAGGTAACTGTGTTTCCTTGACCAGATACTATAAAGAACATTCCCAAAAGAATAGTAATATCTGTATGCTCATGGCAAAAACTATGTAAATCTATACTTCCCTTCCTGCTTTAGAATTCTTTATTTCATGCTGAACTTCTGTGCTCTTTGTTGCTTCAATTCACCTGGATTTTCTTTGAGCTCAGCCTCAATGTTATTTGAACTTGGGTAATTCAAAACTGAAGCCAGGCTTCAGTTCAATTCATTTCCCGAATAGCTCACTCCTCCATCTATTTGGGGATCATCCACCAGAACACCTGTAAAGAAGAGTTTCGCAGCTTTACTTTCATGTTTCAGAGTCCGTTGTCAGCTCCGTGCTTTGGAAATATTAAAATCTAATATTGGTCTAAGCCATTTCTTCAATATATACAGTAACATCTGAGGACTGTTCTCAACTGAAATTTCTAGTAAACATAAACTGAGTCTTTCAACATGAAAAACAAGACAAAACAAAATGACATTTGAATGTTAAAGGCAGAAACCATCTTTTCATTGCTGTTGGTTTTCTCTCATCAGTTTAGTATTTTTAAAATTACATACAGTCTGCTTCTCAGAAATCAAGGCCCTATTTTCTTCTTATTATTATGTTTTTTGACACACAAAACAGATCTCAAGTTTGATTTTTTTTCTTGTCTTTAAATCATAGTCCTTTAGTTCAGCTTCATTGTCTAGCTGAACCCTAAAGGTGTCAAGAGAGTATCTTTTCCAAGAAACAGGAATTCTCAATTCCTGTCACTTAAGTATTACATCTTCAGTCTTGAGATTCTTATTTTTTTTTCTTTTTCTTTTTTTTTAAATTTTATTGAAGTATAGTTGATTTACAATGTCATGTTAGTTTCAGGTGTACAGCACAGTGATTCAGTTATACATACCTATATATACATATGTATACATACATATGTATATATAGATATATTCTTTTTCAGATTCTTTTCCCTTATAGGTTATTACAAAATATTGAGTATAGTTTCCTGTGCTGTACAGTAGGTCTTTGTTGGTTATCTATGTTATGTATAGTAGTGTATATATGTTAATCCTAACCTCCTAATTTATCCCTCCCCCACTTTCCCCTTTGGTAACCATAAGTTCGTTTTCTATGTCTGTCTTGTAAATAAGTTTATTTATATCCTTTTTTTTTTTTAAGATTCCACATATAAGTGATATCATATGATATTTGCCTTTCTCTGTCTGGCTTACTTCACTTAGTATGATAATCTCTAGGTCCAGCCATGTTGCTGCAAATGGCATTATTTAATTCTTTTATATGGCTGAGTAATATTCCACTGTGTGTGTGTGTGTGTGTGTGTATACATACCATACATATATATGTGTGTGTATATATATATACACACACACACTTACCATATACATGGGGAGGGTGTGTGTGTGTGTGTGTGTGTGTGTGTGTGTGTGTGTGTATGTGTATATACATATTTATATACCACATCTTCTTTATCCATTTATCTGTCGATAGACATTTAGGTTGCTTCCATGTCTTGGCTATTGTAAATAGTGCTGCTAGGAACATGGGGTGCATGTATCTTTTCAAACTAGAGTTTCCTCTGAAAATATGCCCAGGAGTGGGATTGCTGGATCATATGGTAGCCCTTGTTTTAGTTTTTAAGGAACCTCCACACTGTTCTCCATAGTGTCTATTACCAATTTACATTCCCACCACCAGTGTAGGAGGCTTCCCTTTTCTCCACGCCCTCTCCTGCATTTATTACTTGTAGACTTTTTTAAAAAATAAACTTATTTATTTTTGGCTGTGTTGGGTCTTTGTTGCTCTGCGTGGGCTTTCTCTAGTTGCGGCGAGCGGGGGCTACTTTTCATTGCGGTGCGCAGGCTTCTCATTGCGGTGGCTTCTCTTGTGGAGCACAGGCTCTAGGCACGCGGGCTTCAGTAGCTGTGGCTCACGGGCTCTAGAGCACAGGCTCAGTAGTTGTGGCGCACGGGCTTAGCCGCTCTGAGGCATGTGGGATCTTCCCAGACCACGGCTCGAACCCGTGTCCCCTGCATTGGCAGGCAGATTCTTAACCACTATGCCACCAGGGAAGCCCTATTATTTGTTGACTTTTTGATGATGGTCATTCTGATCAGAGTGAGGTGATACCTTATTGTAGTTTTGATTTGCATTTCTCTAATAATTAGTGATGTTGAGCATTTTTCATGTGCCTTTTGTCCATCTGTATGTCTTCTTTGGAGAAGTTTCTATTTAAATCTTCTGCCCATTTTTTGAGATTCTTATTTCTTTCCCACAAGCAAATTCAGTTTTACTGCCATTAGAGTAATAACTCAATAAGTTGTTTTTTGTTGTTGTTAAACCCAAAATGGAAAGGATATAGAAAATCTCAGAATTAAATGTTTCTATTAGTGAACATTTAGCTATATCTTGAAACTTTTAGGCTTAGACAATCCTCAGATAGTATTTCACTTTGAGAAACTACTTTTTAATTCATATGTTGTGTTGTAGTTAACTTTTTCAATTTGGAATAAGTTGAAACTACTTTTCAGTGTTTCTATTGGTTGTATCATAGCTATTGGCTTCAGACATACTGTGACCTCTGATATAAACAGAAGAATATTCAACAGAAGGCTATAGCTCACATTTGGCTTGAATAGAATCTAGGAATCTAAGTCTTTCAAACTACACATCAATAACAGAGAAAAAAACTGTCTATTTCAAGAAAACTACTAAAGGGTAGAATAGATGCTTATAATTTACCGTTATTCCACTTCTCCCACTCTGTCTTACCTGTATGTTTCACACTGTTGCTCATGCTTTAACATAGAAATAATGAACCCATCATACTATGTGCAGTTCCCAAATCTGTGGATTTCTTTAGTCTGACATAGCACTACTATATTTAACCTGAGCCCCAGGTGGCAAGAGGATTGAAAAGAGAGAGAAGATGCACCCTCCAGTTGAATGGGTGGGGAGCCTTCAATCTTAAATCTTTGCTATTATCTATAACAAATGCAACTTACACTGTTAATCCCTAATTCTTCTTTTTTAAATGATGCATAATACCAAAGCGATATTTTTAAAGAAATATTGCAGACTGGTTAGCAACATGTTAAAGGAATCCATCATTTTAAGCATTGGAGAGTGCTGAGTGATACCCTTTCTTGCCTTGTGAAGCATGGATAATATACAGAATGCTGACGAGAAATCCTGCCAACCTGGTCCCTCCAGATGGTTGGGAGAAAGGAATTTATCAATTGGATTGCTACCTTTACCAAATATATCATACATTCGCTGGTCATTTTTCTCCTTATAATATGCCTCATTAAGTGAAAAATTTTAAAGATGCTTGGATAAAATTGTGCGTAAGCTGGTATCCAGGTGTCCTGAATAACTCGACTCAGCTTCCCCATGAGTCTGACTTAACACTTGGGGATTTTCTCAGACTCTTGAACACTCTAGGCTCTAAATCTTTGAGGCATTAACTAGCACATATGTTTCCCCTTAGGAAAAGTTAGGGAATATTGGACGGATTTGGGGATATTAAATTCATCTTCTCACGCAGTGTCATTGTGTTAAACCATTGGATATTTGTATGCCCCAAGTCAGATACAGCTATAAATACATGTGGTTAGCTTTTGCATATATGGAATTTAAGAGGTTTTGTTAACAGTTAAGTTGAAGTAAGTTTTAAAATTTCAAATAAACTAAGGGTAGTGCAGCCACAGCATATAATCACATTACTATCATTATCCTACTACCAAATAATTAAGTGACATAAATTCAAGTGACAGTGACATAAATTAAAGTTTCTATTTGAAGCTTAACATACCACGTGTCCTCATTCAGTAGGAGATGGACGAAAGTGAAATTGAACTTTGAAAGAAATATTATGGCTATTAAGTTTCATCATGAAATGTGGAAGAACTGACCATCACATATCACGCTGAACTACATGATGAACTTTCTTCTAAATCTAGTTCCACAGACTTTGAATTCCATTTTCCAAAAACTTGATTCAAATAAGTAATGAGCATTTTGGACCCCTGATACCATCAATTATTTTCCTGGCACATTCAAGATGAGTCATTAAGGTCAGTTCATGGTGGGGCATCTTGGGATGAACAACAGAGGAGAGCAGTTGTCAAACCTAAGTCTGATGGGACCAGTAGGGAGAGGGATTTGCTACAACACAGAAAGCTGCAAGGCAAGGCTCCTGGTACAACATGTGACCAATAGGAAGGAAATACACCCACGGCCAATCCATGACCTGGAAGGAAGAGATCCAGGGGAGTGGATACCCAAAGCATTTCCTCTTCCTTGTTCTGATCATCTGCTTGTGCCTCCCACTGACTGGACACAACCTGAAATCAGACAACAAGGAAGTAAGTGTTGGGTCAGACTCTCAGGTCACACAAAAGACTGGGGACATAGGAACGATAGAGCAGGTAATTGAAAATTACTGAGAGAGTAAATTCTAAAAGTTCTCATCACAAGAAAAAAAAGTGTGACTATATGAGGTGATGGGTGCTAAATAAACTTATTGCGATCATTTTGCAAGACATACTTATGTCAAGACATTATGCCACACACCTTAAATGTATCGTGTTATGTGTCATTTATATCTCAATAAAACTGGAAAGAAAGAAAAAAGGAAAAAAAGAATAAGTAGATTTTGTGTGGCAAGCAGGGAATAATACCCAGGCCCAAGGACTATGCTGGTTCATAGTCTCAGATGTGGCTGGTATGCATCTTTCACATTATAGTCATAAATGTAAATTTTGTCTGATTTGCTTATTACTGTTTATAGAAATTACATTCATAGGAATAAAAAGGTGACCTCTTTTCTCCAGGCTACATATTCCGCAGGCAAAAATAGGGTTACATTAAAGCTGCAAAACAGATTTTTTTACAACGCACCTAAATATCCATTCTGCAGTATCTCCTTCTCCATTGAAGTATCTCCTAGTTTTTGATTTACGATAGCTTATCAGGGCCAGGACTAGGCTGAGGCAAATAAGGCATTCATATCAGGTGTAAAATTTTAAAGGGTAGCAAAATCTCAGTAATCAGGATAATTAATATCTTCATGCAATACTTTAGTGCATTTTAAATTACCAAAAACAATGCAAAAATCTGTAATAAATGAAGTATCACAATTTTAAGATTGTGAAGATATGCTCCAACCCTGCCCTCTACAATGCTGCCTCACTTGCTTTACCCTAATCCTTGTCCAGCAGCACAAACATCTGTCTTCTTGTTTTCCCCAAACTGCATCGTAATGGCAAAAGTTTATTTTAAGTGTAAAACTAAAACAAATATAAGACAGGAGGGAGCGCAGATAACTGGAAGGTAGAGAGTGGATGAGATCAATTTTAAAGAAAAATGACATTAGATTATAGCCTATGAGACTAGAAGATTTACGAATAGAGTCCCAGAAATGCTCAAAGCTGAGTCAAGAAATGTCAAGTCAAAGATATTTCAACTAATGTGAAAAAGCAGTCAGAAGTCAACAAATGGAAAGAGCAAGAGAAATCTGACATAGAGGAGTTTATGCCTAACATTTGGGGATTGTTTTTCCTAAATTATTTTAAACTAATGTAAATTAATTTTTATTTCACTCTATTTTATAGAAGTAGGGCATTTTCATAGTTAAAAATTCAAATAATAGAAAAGGCATATGATGAAAACTTCAAAAGAAAAGAGAAGTGATGAGAGAGAAGTACCAGGGTAAATAAATAGAACAAGCAATTCTACAAAAACAAGAGAATAATCCAAGGAGAAAAATCTTAATTTGATAGATTCTAGGAGTTACTGCATAAATAAAAATAAGAACAGAGTACAATGGAAAGTAGCAAACAGAAAACAAGAAAAACATCTTAAAAATTAACATTATAATTGCCCAAATCATTTAAGATATTTAACACATGGGTGGAATAAATGCATTTTTAGAGCTAACATTTAAATTATTTATCTGGAAGGTAAATTCAGTCATTTTCCCAGAACCCAAATGAAAAAAAGCAAGGAGTCCTTGTCACAGTAATTCACATGAGCTGCTATATAAAAGAACTTTGCCTAAAACTCAGCTCCTTAATAGAAGTAAGTCAACACTTCCAGGAAACGCTTCTCTAACTAGGGCCTCAGGAAGCCAAATTTGTCCCATCTTTGGCTCACCATCGGTTTTGGCTTCTAAGTTGCATTGACATCAGTCAGCCTTCAAATGAAGGAAAGAGAGAACATGAGATAGACCACTGGACACTCACATCCACGTGTACCCAAAGGAACATGCATAACTTCATCAACTTCCTGTTGGCCAGAACTAGTTGTGTAAACCCTAACTGCATCAAAGGGAAGCTGGGAAATGCTGTTTTACTGTGTGGTGATGGGAAATGAAATGGTTTAGTGACTATATGGCCTTGTATCTGCCACTAGGAGGTAGATAACTTGAGAGAGGAATTTAGAGATTTGGCAAAAATATCTAAATAATCCATCAACCATCTAGTACAAATTGTAAACAGGGAATACCAGAAACAAATGAAAAGAAGAAATAGTAAAATGAATTAGAAGAAAAGTGTTCCGAAATGAAGAAGCAATTATTTCACTGAGGTGACATCTTGAATGGAAAGCAGGATTGATGAAGTATTGTCCACATGTAAACACGTTGAAATTCCATAACAGAAACAAAGGGAAAATTCCAAGAGCTCCCGAAGCTCAATAGAACGTTATTTACAAAGAAAAGAATATTACAGACTACCATCCATTATTCTCAACAACAGTGGATACAGAAAAAAATGAAAAAATGTCTCCAAATTCTGTGGGGAAATCACATATAAACCTGGAATTCTGTCCCCAATCAAATGTGAGGACAAAATAAAGACGCTTTACCAAAAAAATGACATTAGAGCTTTCATTATCAAAGTGTATTTTATCAACATATTGATCAAGATGTCACTTCAGCAAAATTAAAAGAAATTTAGCATAGGGAATGACATGAACTAAAATAAACAATAACAGTTGAGCAGGATACAGAATAGGAAAGCTAGAAAAAAATAAAATGTAGTCTAACACACTAAATTGCAAGTATGATTCATGTGGATTAACTTCAAAAATGTATAGGGGGGCTTCCCTGCTGGCGCAGTGGTTAAGAATCTCCCTGCCAATGCAAGGTACATGGGTTCGAGCCCTGGCCCAGAAAGATCCCACATGCCATGGAGCAACTAAGCCCGTGTGCCACAACTACTGAGCTTGAGCTCTAGAGCCCGTGAGCCACAACTCCTGAGCCCACGTGCCACAACTACTGAAGCCTGTGCGCCTAGAGCCCATGCTCCACAACAAGAGGAGCCACGACAATGAGAAGCCCGTGCACCACAACGAAGACCCAACATAGCCAAAAAAATTTAAAAAAAAAAATGTATAGGGTATAAGGCTTCATTTTTTTCTACATGATTTCAGCTACATGATTTCATCATTCTATAAATGGAATATACATGGACATAATCATTATATTATGAATTATATAATTGTTTTTATTTTGCAAATCAAAATATAGACAAAGCACAAATAACTCATTTTATTTAACAGACAAGAATGTATAGGCTATAAACCTTGTCAATGTAAAATACCATATTTCTAATAATTAGAAGGGGGAGAAGAGGTGGAGGAAATAATAAGGTCTTTCTTTCCTTTTCTTTTATAGCAGGATATTTAGTAGGTACTTTCAAAGAAAAATCAACTAAGGCTTTGCTTTAAGGAGAAAAAAATGGAAAATAGATCATACACAATATATGTGAGTAAAAAGTGATATTTACATTGTTATTTAGGGTGAGAATGAGTGCAATTCCGGATAAGATTGTATTGTAAAAATTGGACCTAGGATATGCAGAGCTTTCTATTGTACAGTATTTGAAATCCTTCTTAAAAATGGCTAGCATGATTAACAAAACTCAGCTATTTCAGTCAATTTAAGATACAAAGGATTTAAACAACATATGGCTAGTTAAATTATACATACCATTAGAAATTTTGTAAACAGAGATTGTATTTTCTTTTCAGGAGACCACTAACCATTCAATTTTGAGAAATCTATTAAGATACTACATTATTTTAAGGGTTAAGGAGGAAAAAAATGCAGTTATCTCCATAGATGTAGAAGAGGTGTTTGGTTACATTCAACGTCCATTACTGATGAAAACTCTTAATTTAAAAATAATAGTTACTGTTTTAACATGAAAACCACATATGCCAAGGTGAGGAGAGTCAGCATCACACTTACGATCACAGAATGGGAGCATGGAACCATTCTTGTTAAATACAGAACATGGCAAGTAAGCATTTTATCACCACTGATACTGAAAAGGGTCTAGGAGTAGTCTCCAATGCAATTGTATAAGAGAAAGATGCAAGCCCTTGCTAGAATTTAAGCTCCATGAAGGTCACAGTTTGTCTCCAATTCAGTATATATTTACTGAATTAATTACCACAGTACATAAGTTGAAAAGAAAAATGCAAATTATCTATATTTGCAAATGATTATGATCATTAATGCAAATACCCCAGAGAAGCAACTAAAAGGCAGTTAGATCTAAGAGGGGAATTCAATATGTTGGCCGGTTACAAAGATATAAATAATTAACAAAAAGCATTTAGGATTTATGTAAAGTCTAGTTTAAGATTCTCTTAAGACAGATAAAGAATGTTTGAATAAATGGTATAAAAGGCCTGATTTTTGGAGCTAGACAATAGCTAGACAATTTAGTGTCTAAAATAATCAATAAATTTGGTTTTAACGATTAAAACTAATTGTAAGTTAAATACGAAAACATAGTAAGTAAGAATGTCAAGAAGCAAGGTATATCCTACCAGGTAATAAAATGTATTATCAAGTTGCAGTTAAAAGAATGTGTTAATATTTCAGGAATACACTCATTAAAGCAAAAAAGAAAGCACAGAAATAGACTCAAGTAAATATGAACATAAAATGAGATTTGCAATTCAAATCAAATGAAAGGAAATGGCTTAATTAACAAACTGAGGTATAAAAACCAAATAACAATTAAAGCCAGTTTACCTTACTTCTCGTTCCAACATAAAATTTTATAAACAATGTTTTATGAAAGCATGAAAATAATAAAAGAAAATGTGTGAAGGCATAACAGAGTGAGAAAGTGAAAGATGACCACATTGTTTTTTAAATATAAGGCAATAAACATAAAGTCAATAGACAAATGGGAAAATGGGAAAGGAGTTTTCAACACATATGCCTTACAGAAGGTTAATTATAGCTTTGTATTTATAATCATACATATTCCTTGACATTAATAAGGAAGAAAAACTCATCCAGGAAAACAAAATGGGGAAAACAGATGAAAAGATACTTCACAGAAAGTAAGGTAAATAAAGGATAAATTAAAACAAAATAATTTTAATGCAGTCATAATTAAAGTAATGTATTTTAAAATAACAGGACTTCCCTGGTGCCGCAGTGGTTAAGAATCCGCCTGCCAATGCAGGGGACACGGGTTCAAGCCCTGGTCCGGGAAGATCCCACATGATGCGGAGCAACTAAGCCCATGCGCCACAACTACTGAGCCTGTGCTCTAGAGCCTGCAAGCCACAAGTTCTGAGCCCACATGTCACAACTACTAGAAGCCCGTGCGCCTAGAGCCCGTACTCTACAACGAGAGAAGCCACCACAATGAGAAGCCTGCACACCACAACGAAGAGTAGCCCCTGCTCGCCGCAACTAGAGAAAGTCCACAAGCAGCAACGAAGACCTAACGCAGCCAAAAATAAATACATTTATAAAAAATAAATTAATTAACAATGAGATGCCACATTTTACTAAACAGATTGGCAAAAAATAAAATGTTGATTATGAAAGTGCTGCTGGGGGGTGTGGACAAACTAGTCCTTTCATCTAGTTTTGGTGAGACTATAACTTTTGCTTGGAAATTTAGCATAGTCTATCAAAATTTTAAATGTGCACTCCATTTGACCCAAATTCTGATTCTAGGAATCTCTCTTAGAGTACATGTTATATGTGAAAGGCTGCATGTTATTTAGGAGAAGTGGACCCTTAATTTAAACCACTCTAATGTAATTTAATCTTTTTTTTTCTATTTTTAAAAATTGCTTAAATTAAAAAAAGTTTTTTTGAAGCTTAGTTGATTTATAATGATTCAGTTGTACTCAAACTAATTCAGTTTTATATATATATATATATATATATATATATATATATATATATATATATATACACACACACACACACATACACACACACACACACATGTATATATAGACTTTCAGATTCTTTTTCATTATAGGTTATTACAAGATATTGAGTATAGTTCCCTTGCTATACAGTAGGTCCTCATGGTTTTTCTGTTTTATATATAGTAGTGTGTAACTGTTAATCCCAAATTTTATCTTTTATCACAATAATATTTACTCAGGTCTTGTTCCTTAAGCAAACCAAGGCTGCTCTATAAAGCACATATTTCTTGAACAGTGTTAAGTTGGGGCCGGGGTGAGGTGAGGAGGTATTTGGCATTTCGTACTGCCAGTGACTTCGGAAAATTTACTCTTAGCAGTATAATATGTTTTCTATTAAACATCCAGGAGACAAGGATTGTCTTAGACATTATATACATTACATTGCTTCTAATTCTTCCGTTCATTCATCAAGGTAGAGAATCTTATTTGCATAATGAAGATAAGGGAATTTTATTTTCAGGAATGGGAGAGAAAGTTTGGACCCCAAAGGGGACGAGAGATGACAAGATAACAAGGTGGCATATTTTGTGTAAGAAGGGAGTGGAGAGAATTTGTATTCCTGCAATAAGGAATGTCTGTTTCTTAGCCTGGAGAGAACTCACTGTCACCTTATGCTAATCTTTAGGTCAGTGCAATTAGTTTCACCCTGAGAAAAATTGCTGTCTTTAAATTTATATAACTTAACACCAGAAGCTAGAAGTCAGCAGAAGTTACATTTAAATTTATAGAAGTATTCTCTTAATCGTCTTGCAGCATAAGAAGGATAAGCTTAGAGGTTCTTTACATTGAAGCTAGACAGAATAAAATTTTCATAACAAACTTTGCTCAGTGCCCTGGAATATTTACGTGAATGAGATTGGTTAATTCCTATTTATGAAAGTCTGGATACCAATTAGGATTCTGGCAGCTACAAATACCTGAAAATGCAGCAGACCTGGCTTAAAGGAATAGAAATTTTATAGCCTCATGTAACAAAAAATGGAGAAGCAGAGTAAGTCCAGGACCAGTTAATAGATTGGTTCAATGATGTCAAGGCTTCTGATCAACATTCAGTGACCTTCTCCTCAGGGTTGTAAGATGACTGCCAACTAGTAAGCATCATATCCTAAAAAAAGGAAGGGGAGTCTTACATTTGTGTTTCTCCTTAAGAGTGAAAATAGGGCTTCCCTGGTGGTGCAGTGTTTCAGAATCCACCTGCCAATGCAGGGGACACGGGTTTGAGCCCTGGTCCAGGAAGATGCCACATGCCGCGGAGCAACTAAGCATATGCGCCACAACTACTGAAGCCCACACGCCTAGAGCCCATGTTCTGCAACAAGAGAAGCCACAGCAATGAGAAGCCCGTACACTGCAACGAAGAGTAGCCCCCACTCGTCGCAACTAGAGAAAGCCCGCGTGCAGCAACAAAGAACCAACGCAGCCAAAAATAAATAAATTAAAAATAAATTTAAAAAAGAAAACAAAACAAAAAATGTTTTGAAAAAGAGTGAAAATAACTTCCTAGCAGCCCTCATAACATTTTGTTTTATGTCTCATTGACCAGGGTAGTATTTCACACTTAATATCAAAATAATCACTGGCCAAGTTTCAGGAATCTTCATGGGTAGTTCAATTTAATCAACATTCAGTGTCTGAGTTTGAAGAGAAACCCACAAAACAAATAAGACCAAGCCTGAACAACCAGTGTCTGCAAAGTTATTATTGAATCACATTTCTTTATTAATGCAGAAGAGCAAAAAATGACTCCTCGAAAATTTTAAAATTTAAGTTTTATGTTATCAGTTCATTGCTAATACAAGTTCTTTTCCAAAACTACCAAAAGTGATTCCTTTCCTTCTTATTTTGGCAACTTCTAAATATATATCTTATAAATATTTTTTGTAATTATTTAATTGCTCTTCTAATTCTTATTTCTATACCAGTGGGGCTAAGATTGCTAGCACAATCCCAAACTTAGCCATGCAAACTAATTGCATACAAAAGTTACTCTCATCATTGAGATGACACCACATCTTGTAAATCGCTCACTTAAGTAAATAATGAAATAATATTCATCAGCCTTTTTGTTCATTCCTTTTTCAAACGAAGTTTTAAACTCAGGTGCTTCCACAGTCTCAGTTAATTTCAAAACCTCGGGACTGAAGCAGCCTAGTCATTGGGGGGGGGGGGGCGGAAATGTGGATTTATTTTATTTCTACTGATTGAAATATATTGGTTTTTAGAGGAAATGTCTTTTGGTTCCAAATTATGTACATTGTGCAGCCTCTGTATGTATTTTCCCAGTGATTTAAATGAATTTGAATCAGCTCGTTAGGTTCCAGACTGGTACTGAACATAATGACTCATTCTTAAATTAATATTGTCTATCCTGAACTACCCCTGTCTAAATCACTTTAATCACTGGAAAGATTCATACTCTTCAAAAGGACAGCCACATTCAAATGAATTCTGCAACAGATCATTAGGTAATAATGTCATTTATGTTCCTTGGGTCAGCAAATGTGCTCTCACTTGGCTTTAAAGATGGACCGACTGTGAGCAGATAAACAGGTACTTTGTATGCATTTGACATTCATACATGCACAGAAGGGAGGCATTATGCTGGCATGAAATGTTTCAGTTTGGGACATTGCTGTGTCTCAGATTCAGTCTCATTTTTTTTTCTTTTCTTAGCTTAGCAGCTTTATTGGACACATGTTCCTGTCTTTCAGAAGCAGTTAATGTGTCAGATGCTTTGTCACATCTCAATGACACCAGAACATTAAAAAGAAGGTTCTAACTGGAATCTAGCTTGAGCACAATACAAAGCATGCTGTTAGAAAGAACATCATATTTGATATTCAAATGAAGGCTACTTCAGGAAGACCCTGGAAGCAGTAGACATGATCACAGTGCTATGGAATAGCAGCAAATACTCTCAGCCTTCCCCCTCCCACTGGCTCTTGAAATTAACAACAACAACAAAAATGACAAACTGGGAGGTGAGTGTGCTTAGCAACTTATCACACTGATGAGTGATCTTTGAAGTCAGCTTGTTGAGTGGTTCCTGAATGTGTATCCAAGAATAAAGGGCAGGCTGATTCCACATGAATCACCAAGGGAAGAGTCACCTGTCTTATGCTGGGAGGTTCTCCTTCCGGTGAGAACTAAGGGACTAGTGACTTCTCTTAGTTCGCAGTGCTAGCAATAAGATAAGAACTTGAACTATGCTCTTAATAGTGGATTCACTAATTTACTAATCTATTCAATCATTCAAAAGCATGGAGTATGTAAAATAGCTACACGTATCTAATTTAATCTTTACAACAATTCTATGAAGTATCTTTGATCCTATTTTACAGATAAGGGAATTTAGAGATGTCAGACAACCAGCCTAACACCTTAGAATGAGTAAGGAATAGAAATGGGATTCAAACCAGGTCTGTCTGATATTAAACAATTCTCATTTCTCTATTTTCCTCTAGTTCCCTTATTGCCAAGACAGGGATAGGTAGAATGGAAGATGCAAAAGGTACAGAAACCATTATTTGTACTCAAGGGGGTTCACCCAATATTACAATTGTCTGTTGCTATGTAACAAATTATTCTGAAACATAGAGGCATAAAACATTCGTATCATTAAGCTTACATATTATGTGGGACAACAATTTTGGACAGGACACAGTTGGGACAGGTGATACCTGCTCCATGATTTCTGGGATCTCAAAGCTGGAAGACTCAAAGCCTGAGGTGGGTAAATGGCTAGGGATAAGAATCCTTTTGGAATCCATTACATGTCTGATGATTGATGCTGGGAGCTCAGCTGGAAATCTCAGCTGTGATACCTACATACTGCCTTTCCATGCGACGTGGGGTTCCTTGAAGCATCGTGGCTGAGTTCCATGAGTGAGCATTGCAAGAGAACCAGGAAGAAGCTGAAGCACCATTTTATGACCAAACCTAGGAAGCCAGTCGGTTTCACTTCTGCTTGGGTCACAAGCCTGCTGAAATTCAAGAGGAGGGAACATATAGACAAATCTGTCAGTGGATGGAGGGTCAGAGTTGCACTGAAGAGCATGAGGGATGGGAACTATTGTTATGGTCATCTTCAGTAACGGAAATCTGCCATACCCTCTACCTGAGTAAAATCATGTAAAGAAGCTACTATACCAGAGAGCATAGGCAAGTGACCAAATGCTACAGATATCTCCATAGACTTAGTGATGCAAGGCCCTAGGTAAAACTCTGGAATGGAATCTTAAATAGCACTCTAAACTGCTATGCTGGTTATCTGGTAGCTATTTTTCATGTGATCCTTTTCTTTCAATCAGGGACTTTTGCTTTATTCTTTATACTCTTGTGCACAGAGCAAAGTATCTCAAGTAATGTCTTCCTAGGCAGAGAAGTTATCCATATTTCTTTATAGTAAATAGAAAAATGATATGAGGAAAGACACACAAGGTAAGGTTGCAAAGGAAAAGCTCACGGCAATGTCAATGCCAGTGCCATCTGAGAGAACACACAGTATTAAAAACCAGAAGAAATGGATTCTGCTGAGAACTTGTTTCATGGTAACTTTTTATTAATTGTTTACACAGCTCACAATTAGATTAAGATGTGAAACACAGAGATATTTCTGTCGTATGACTCTAGTTGCAGCTAATGCATTTTCTTTTTTTTTTAAATAAATTTATTTGTTTTTGACTGTGTTGGGTCTTCGTTGCTGTACGTGGGCTTTCTCTAGTTGCAGCGAGCGGGGGCTACTCTTCATTGCAGCGCGTGGGCTTCTCATTGAGGTGGCTTCTCTTGTTGTGGAGCACAGGCTCTAGGCACACAGGCTTCAGTAGTTGTGGCACTTGGGCTCAGTAGTTGTGGCACTTGGGCTCAGTAGTTGTGGCTCACGGGCTCTAGAGCGCAGGCTCAGTAGTTGTGGCACATGGGCTTAGCTGCTCCGCGGCATGTGGGATCTTCCTGGACCAGGGCTTGAACCCGTGTCCCCTGCATTGGCAGGCGGATTCTTAACCACTGTGCCACCAGGTAAGTCTCTAATGCATTTTCTCCTCTTTTGGGGGTGATTAAAATAGAGAAATCTCTTTTCAACCTGGCACACTTCCAAAGTCATCCAGGCTGTTTTTTTTTTCACTCTGCCAACTGGAACAAGAGTGACAAGATATAAAACATCTATAGGGACCAAGAGGTGATGGTAGTAAGTAAAGTGGCTAGTGAGAAGCAGGAACATTCTTTAGACAAGGAAAAGAAGGAATAAATGTGACTATGATACATGTATGTGTTTGTGTGAGAGAGAGGGGGGATAATCACCTGGGAGTAGTGAGAGTTCTGCCAAAATGGAGTGAACATTCTCATTCTAAAGAGTACATTAATCATTCAGCTGCCTTGTGGGAAAATGACCGTAATGTTTCCTGGTGTATTAAAAATTTTAAAGAAACTGGACCTATAGATTTTAAGTAAAAATTATACTAATTTTAAAATATTGATGACAAATTCATTTTCTATAAAATACTCTAGTAGGGGAAAGTGTTCTTTCCTATTCTGTTGTCTCAGGGTATAGTACTTTGAACAAGGGTCTATTTCCTTTACTTTCTCCTGTTTTAGAAAGAATCACTCCATTGTGTTTGGAAGCCATGATGTATGAATCAGTGTCTTAATCATGAAATGTCTTAAGGGTGGGACTGAGTGTACATTGTTCAATCTTGTATCACTGCCAACCAACATAAAGGCTGGCACCAACATGTTCCTAATAAAGAATGAAAAAAATATTAGAATGTGTTTCAAAGTTAGATGACTTGTACAACTTAATATAATTCTTAAAGACCAAAGAATTGACTGGAAATAGCCAGGGATAGCAAGTTATATGAGTAAGTCTTTATTTCTTCATAGTCCCTGATGGAAACATAACATATAGCCAATTGGTCCAGCTGGGTTGAAGAAAATTTGCTTTTCTAATTTTTAGTTTCTGAAAAATAATGTATAAACACATACTCATTGCAAAAAGATTCAAACAAAGAGACATACATGCTGATACATCAAAGTCTGTCTTCTACCTCCCTACTCCAAACCCCTCTTTAAAGGACAGCCATTGCATATATTTATATGTGTCCCTTTCCACTTCTTTTTCTCTGTGTATCACATTTATAAATTATCCAAATGAATCATTCTAATATTGTTCTGAAATCAGCTTTTATCTTTTCAAAGAACTAGCTTTTAGTTTCTTTGATCTTTTCTATTGTTTTTTAGTCTCTATTTCATTTATTCCTGCTCTAATCTTTATGATTTCTTTCCTTCTACTAACTTTGGTCTTTTTTTTGTTCTTCTTTCTCTGGTTGCTTTAGGTGTAATGTTAGATTGTTTATTTGAGATTTTTGTTTCCTGAGGTAAGCTTGTATTGCTATAAACTTCCCTCTTAGAACTGCTTTTGCTGCATCTCATAGGTTTTGGATCATTGTCTTTTCATTTTCATTTGTCTCTGGGTATTTTTTATTTTCTCTTTGATTTCTTCAATGACCCATTGGTTGTTTAGCCTCCATGTGTTTGTGTTTTTTGCATTTTTTTTCTTGTAGTTGATTTCTAATCTCATAGCACTGTGGTTGGAAAAGATGCTTGATACGATTTCAATTTTCTTAAATTTACTGAGTCTTGCTTTGTGACCCAGCATTTGATATATCCTGGAAAATGTTCCATGTGAAAGTTAGCTTTTAAAAATTTTTAAAGTTTCCACTTTTTAAAAAATTTATTTTATTGACATACAGTTGATTTACAATGTTGTGTTAATTTCTACTGTACAGAAAAGTGATTCATTTATACACATATATACATTCTTTTTCATATTCTTTTCCATTATGGTTCATCACAGGATACTGAATATAGTTCTCTGTCCTATACAGTAGGAGCTTATTGTTTATCCATTTTATAATAGTTTGCATCTGCTAATCCCACTTTTAAGTGGAAAATTGTTGAACTGATAGGTGTTAAATTGCTTTCCTTTTCTGTATGTATTCATTCTTTTTTGAGATTGTGTAGTATCTCATATTGCCATATATTTAAAAAATCATTTCCATATTGATAAGCTATTCCGAGTATTACTCTTATAAATAAGAGTAATACTCTTATTATGAGTATTACTCTTATAAACCTGCAATAACAAACACATGATATTTAGGCACACGTCAACAGGTTTATGTGATACATTTCTAGACAAGTATTGTTGGTTTAAAGGAATAAATCCTGTAAAATATTGAATACACTAAATATTAAATTTCAATTGCCAGTGCTAACGAGCATCCCTTTTAAAAGCTTAACAAAATTAGTATTTCACTGTAAGTAGATGAGAATATCTGTTTCCTCACATTCTTGTCAATGCAGACATTATCAGTGCTTATGATTTTTTCCAATTTAATGGCTGAGAAATGATAATTTATTACCAATTTATGTTTCTCTGAGTGCCAGTGATTTTAGGTGTAGATTCATATATGGTTGATCTTTTCTGCTCTCTGTGCGTTGCCTGTTCATATTTGCTTAGTAATCTACATGCTCTTTTATTGATTTTTATTAGCTATGTGTATATTGTACATATTAATCCATAATCTTAAATATATTTAAAATGGTTCTTTCTGCCTATACATTTGATTTTAAGTCAGTTTCCTTCTTTGTAGGTTAAGAATGAGAGAATTAGTATCTATCTATCTCTAACATTTACTTACCCAAGCTACTTAACCTCTCTGTGTCTTAATTTTCTCAATTAAAAATGGTAATAATCAAAATACTTGGGCCTTTTGAATGTTGAGCAGATACACGGTGTTAATGCACATAAATCAGGGTGGCACTATACCCAGCACAAATTAGGCAGTCAATAAATATTTACCATTATAATTTCTGTGAAGAACCATACTTAGTATTCCTTAATAACCCTTTGGTTCACATATTTTATTTATCACTTTTGGATTGGTGTTCATCAGTGATCCTGACTTATATTGTGTTCTATACTGAGTTTTATGAATTCTGTTAATCTCATAGAATCAGCTGATCAATGCAACATATTTTATCTATATTTTTGTTCTGTCCAAGAAAGAAGGAGGCAGGGATTGATTTTTGAAGGTGACTCAGTTGGTCCCAGAGGTTCCTGATTCCATTGTCTATTTAAGAAACAATCCACAACTGGATAAGCATATCCATAGCTCCAACCCAACTTTTCCAGTCAATGTGGTGACAAATGTTCATGAGTCTGAGAGATAATACCAGGACATTAAAGCTATCATAATTGCCTTTCATTCTTCAGTATAAAATTTTTTTCTTCTGAGTGAGTAGAACATAACTTGTCATATAAAGGCTTTTTATGAGGTCAGAATTCATTGCCAGAGTCCCACAAATTTGATTCTTATCATTTGTCATTTACTCACAGCCATACAAACTGCGTGGGATGGAAAATATAGATGTGCTGCAATATTTGGCCACACAATAAAAAATCTCAGAGATCTAGCCATTAACGTAAGTTTCCCGATGCATCTTATTTTGATGAAAACACTCTGAAAATGAGATTGATAGATTTCTATGTCAGCTGAATAGAAGGGGGACTCAGAAGAAACACTGACAAAATATTTAAGCCAGACAAAAGTAAAATCATTGAATAGAGCCCCCTTTAAAAAAGGAAATATGGAAGTAAATGCTGGTGAACTAATAACTCTTGATTAATGACATTTATGACATTGGTGGAAGAAGGAAGTAGGAGTAAGGGAAGGTGGCTTAAAAGACAGTGGAGGAGACAATATTTGGAAAATACTGATAAAGGGAAGAAAAATGGAAATGAAAAGGATAAAGAAAGATCAGAAAATGAGGACAAATGAGGTAACTCAAAATCTCAAGGCCTTTTCCTTTAATTTTTTTCCTCCAGTCATTCATACAAACAGATAGCAGGTGTTTGTTTTGTTTTATATTTCTCTTTTATTTAATTACACCACTCCTTGAGATCTTCATTCGTTCTGACTAATGCCATTGTTCAAAACATGTTTGGAAGGGAAAGATCTTAAACTGAACTGAGTGGGATAATAATGCTTGCAAATTTATCTTCCAAGTTTATGCCTGACTTTTTACGTCTCAAAACAAAAACTCCATATAGAATCAGCATACCATAATGTTATGCTGTTTAAAAAGAAAAATCACATTCTTCCCTTCTCTTTGCCAGAAGCTTTAGGGTCCCTGACTATTAGGTGCTAGGACATACAATCACACTTTCTGTCATTTCTCTTTATACGCAAGTCCCAGAGTTCACATTGTTTTTATTTGAATGTGGGCAGTAGCATTTACCAGCATGGTTGTCCATTTTCCACTCTTTAAAAGAAAACAAAAAATAAAATTTGAATTAAAACATTTAAGTAGGTTAAAGTAGCATGTTGAGAAGCTGGCTTCTCCTTAAGAATGTTTAGCTGTGATATCTATCAGAGAACTTTGTAGTTTATGTATTTAAAAAAAGGCATAATTACATATACTGGGTAGGTACTCAAAAAAATATGATGGGATTATCTCCCACTGAAATAGTAACTTTCAGTTATCACTCAATAAAATTTAATTAATTTTATTTTAAATTCTTATTAATTTATTGAGAGGAAATAAAAATATATTATTTTTTAACCTTTCAAAATTCAAATCATGTTGAACTAAAAAAAGTTTGGTCAGTATGGGAGCACGTCACTTCAAGTAAGTTATAGTAGATTTTGGAAGGTTCATTCAGCTGATGAAAGGAACTGCAAAACCTGGATACAATACGCAAATTGAAAGGCATCAAGAACTCTAAGAAAAATAAGGACTAGTGGAATAAAATTCCATAGAGGAGAGAACCATTCAGAGATGAACTGAAAATCCCAGCAGTTTTTGCCCTGGTAGCATTTACTAATTTTGAGTAAGGTTTGAGCAGGTTAGAGATTGAGAACTGTGGCTCATTCTAGGCAGCAGAATCTTCCTAGGGAAAGAGAAAATAACACATCTTTCACCAGTTATATAGAGCTAGAGCGAGAAAGGGTAAGAATGGGGAGGCCTCCTGTACTGTTGTACACTCATAAAATTTCTGATTCCTGAAGCTGGATAGAAGACTAAAGAAGTAGGCATAAAAATTCTGAAAATTCTGAAAGGCAAAGGTGTATTCTCATGTTAATATGAAAAAAAAAATCCTTCCATGGGGAGTGGGCCAGCTAGCAGGTGAAATCCAGGCTTGGCTCTGGCAGAGAACCTCATGCCTGAGAAAAAGGCAACCAGAGATACCTTTACCAAATTGTAGCCTAACTTGGATTGAGGTCATCAGCCCCATATTCTCTCTGCCTAACAGAGAGCAGGGTTAAACTTGTCTGGTAGAGTATTACATAATCTGGAGTTTCTGTGGTTCTTTTTATACAATGAACTTGAAAACTAGCAAGACTATATGACTGATAATCAAAAATTTAAGAAACAGAATGTAGAACAAGATTCATGGATATCAGAATTAGCAGAAGAGATTTTAAACTAATTGTAATAAATATGTTCATGAAATAGACAAAAATATGGGAGGAGGAGATGAAAGGATCAAAAATTTCAACCAAAAATTGGAACCTATATAAAACACATTAAATGGACATTTTTGAACTAAAAAAAATACATATCTGAAATTAAGAACTTCAGTGGACAGGTTTAACAGTAGATTGGATACAGCACGATTGGTGAATATAAAAACAGATAAATGAAAAACCCAAAGTTGATGCACAGAGAGAAAAGTTTACTGTTGGCATAAATGGAGTCTCAGAGGGAGAGAAAACAGCAAATAAGGCCGTAAAAACAGTTGAAGAGATATTGGCCGAAAATTTTCCACAGTTGATGAATGACATCGGTCCAGCCTGAAAAAATTCATTGAACCCCAAGTAGGACCTATCCAAGTCACATTGCAGGACACCTTAATCTGCAGGAAATATTAATAGCAGCAAAATAAGAAAGATATATTATTTTCGAAGAAGCGGCAAGACTGAAGCTTACTTTTAAAATAATGGAAGCCAGAAAATGATGGAATGGCATTTTTTAAATGCTAAAAGAATATAATTAGAATTCTATATCCAGTGGAAAAGATCTTTTATAAATGAAAGTGAAATAAAAATGTTTTTCAGGGAAGAAAAACTGTTAATTTATATTATATAGTGACTCTATTAGAAAGGAGACTGAACAGCGTTGTTGTACCCATGTCAAGAAATTAAAGAAAGACAGTAATTCAAATCTCAAACATATGTAGACAATGTATGAAAATATTAATTAAATCTATAAATACTTACAACACTGATCAATAAGAGAATGAAAAATCAAGTTGCATATATTAGAAACACAAAGAGAAGCCATCACTATGAGCATTCAGACATCAAAAAGTGTTGACATTATGAACAACTTAATGCCAATTAACTTATAAAATTATGTGAAATGGGGATTTCTTTGGAAAAAATAATCTAAGTTAACAGAAGAAGTTGAGAAGCTTAATAATTTCATATCTATTAAAGAACTTGAATCTGTTGTTAGAAACATTCCCAGACAGAAAACCCCAGCCCCATGTGGCCTCAACATGAGTTCTTTGGAATATTCAAGAAAGAAATAATACAAATATTAAACTAACTTATCCAGAGAGTAGAAAAAAAGAGGGAACACTTCCCAGATCTTTCATAAGACCCAGGGAAACCCAACACCAAAACTTCACAAGGACGTTAAAGGAATGGAAAATTACAGACTAATTTCTTTTAGTCACATAAATGCAGTGATCCTAAATCCAATCCTAGAAAATCAGATCCAGCAACATATAAATAGGATAATATATCACGAAATGTGGGTTTATTCCAGGCATGTAAGATTGGTTTAACATTTGGAAAAATACATACATATGTTCACTAAAAGACGTGTCCATGAATATTCATAGGAGCAGCATTCATCAAGCCAACCTGGAAACTACCCAAAGGTCTATCAACAGTTGAATGAATAAATAAATACTGGGATATTCACATAATGTAATACTACAGCAATGAGAATGAACAAAATATAGCCACTCACAAATATAGTATTGAAGGAAACAAGCCAGAAAGAGAAAAGTACCTATTTAAGCTGCAATTTGCATAGAGTACAAAAATAGGCAAAGTAATCCATGATGTTAAAAGTCTGGATAATGGCTCCCCCGGGGTGGAAGAAAGATCACAATTAGGAGCAGGCATGAGGGGACTTCTGTGTGTTGGTGCATTGTGTGTTACATTTGTAAAAATGTATGAAGCTTTTACACTTAATGCTATGTTCACTTTAATGTCTGTATAGTTAGTTCAGTACTAGATGATAGAATAAATGGGTTCTAATTGGGAAAGATTCTCACTTCAGCACTGTATGTCTAAAAACAAGGAATATTTCGTCCCTTCTACCACCCCACCCCTCCACCCACCATGTTTGTTATTCTAGTGACAATACTCAAGAAGAATGAGGTGTAGGATAGGATGAGATTGTGGTATTTGAAGTATTGGGACTCTGTTTATGATTCATTTATTTGATCAAGGACTGCTCTTGCATTTCACAAATGATTATAGGTTTACATTTTCAGCAGGTAGCATTACTCACTACAGGATGAGATAGAAGATACCCATTGATCAAAAGTAAGAAAATAAAAGATATGGCTGGGGAAAAAAAAATCCCCTCTAACAAGTCTATTAGAGAAGTAGTTTAACTTTGAACAGCATCATTTACAGAATCAATCTTATAATTTTCTCTTTTGGCAGATTTTCAAAGTTTTCAAAATATAGCTAGTTCTGTAATTTAAGTCCCACAGCTGTGGTGCTGAGTTAGTTTTCTAATTTCTTAGGAAGAGAGTCAATCTGCATAATCAGTTTCTGAAACAATGGTGGATATTTCCCCTGTGAAATATCTGCTTAAAGGCAAGTATTCTTTGATCTGTGACTTATAAGGGAGAAAGATAATGAAGCTAAATACAGTCCATTCAAATCAATGCATATTTAAGAGCCTATATAGTGTGCTGAGTCCAAGCACTAGAAATGTGGTAGTATTTTATTAACATATTAACATTGGCTACTAATTGTAAATAAATCAGTTAAAGCACAGAATAATAATTGAAACCAATTGTGTAAGTACAGAATATGTAGACAGAGAAGCAAGAATTTAAGCTGATAAGTATAGCAGCCAATCAGGAAATGCATTCATATACATTCCTCAGAAAGGAAAAATTAAATTAGCCAACCTAAAAGACATACCATTTTGCAAAGTATTGTGTTTTCATGGAAATGTGAAAACGATGGTATTGACCAATAAAGCTGGCAGTTAGTAGTACATTGGCAGAACACCTTGACTTTAATGTGTCAACTGTAAGCAACAGTTCCTCAAGCAAGGACAGAGCCACGATTAGATCTACCTTTCAGTGTGATGATTCAAGCGATAGATCTGAGTTGGTGAGGAGGTGATCAGGAGCTGTGGCAGTGGATAAATAGAGAAGAGCCAAAATACAATGCACAGTAGGGTAACACATTGAGTAAAATCAGGATTCCAAGTTCTCAAGTCATATTGTTTTTTGTGTGTTTGTTTGTTGTTTCCATTTGCGTTACTGGTTGACAAATTATGGAGTCCTGGTTTCAGATTTGGGAGTAAAAATATCTGGAAATCCTTCCAGTATAGCTGTAATATTCTTTATTAAAGAACATTTCCAATCATCAGTGTTTCTGATGTGCTGTGTAAACGTTCACATGAGACTCCTGTACACAGTTGTAGACAATATGGGAGTGCATTGCTAAGTATCCGAAGATATTGACCCCTTGCTTTTTATCCCATAATCATGGAAACCATGCACATGCCTCGAAAGGAGTGAAACATTACTCTTGTTGGCTTATCACTCTTCCCCACTGGACAGATAAAGTAATCTTTCAAAATAATATGTTAAGTCAATGCTTTGGCCCTCCTTACTACCAATTCTAATGCAGTGTTATAACACCATTTAATGCAAATCATAGAAACTTTCTGCATTCTAAGAAGTTTGGGATTAGCAGATGTAAACTATTACATATAGGATGGATAAACAACAAGTTCCTACTCTATAGCACAGGGAACTGTATTCAATATCTTGTGATAAACCATAATGGAAAAGAATATTTTAAAAAGTCTATATGTGTGAAATAAATAAATACATACATACATACATACATACAAGTTGGACTTCTATCTTAGACTGTGAGCTTAGTCTCCCAAGAATCTAGTGTGAGGCTGGTCTCATAGCAGAGGGCCATACTTATTGAACTGAACTGACTAGCAGAACCTGTATCTTTTACCATATCAGAAATTTTTTGGTGTACTAACTAGATAGGACTCTATACCTTCTACAAATTGGCCAAGAGCTAGTACTATTCTAACGTTTATGCCATCTTGCTCTCCTTGAACTTAAGTTATTAAGGCCTGGTCATTGATTTACTAAACTTCATAGGAAGTGGTTTTATTATGATGAAGTACAATATCATACAGGGATATGAAAATCAGAATTTCATACTTGAGTCTCTTCAAGTCTTGGGTTAAGTTACTGGCTTTTTGGACCCTTAGGTTTGCCATTTAGAAATGTCATTTTCCCCTTTGAGCTACTTTTTACGTAGGGATTTCTGTGAAGGGTAATGTGGTTGCTGGTAAGATCCTTTACAGAAAAGATCTGACATGTGAAGCCCTATTGTTTTCTGAAATCAAAGAGTCAAGTGTAAGGTTCTAGTTCAAGAAATTATCAGCAAAGTAATACTCAGAAAGATTTCAAAGAGCAAATGTCTAAGAATGATGTGTATGAGGCAAACTTTTCCCCCACTTTTCGCACTTACTCTCCTGTAGGCAGCAGTAAAACACCAGCTCTACCAAGAAAAAACCTCCCTTAAAAACTGTCACATTTGCAAAATGAGAGTTTCATCTAGATCATTAAGAAAGCCATCAGAGAATTGGGTTTTGGTAATGATAAACATTAAACACTGAAGACTAATTTCTTTGGTCTGTTTTGCATTTTTTTCTCAAAATCACAGAAAAACTGCCTTATTTTTCTAATTCTGTTGAAGTCTTCTCTACAAAAATATTCTCCTTTCAAATCACTCTTGAGATACTAGTTTAATTGCATCAAATAATTGAATGATTTTGCATACACAAATAGCATTTTATTACTTGGCTGTGATGGGGCTTCTATCCTTTGTTGAAAAAAAATATCCATTATAATCTAACTGAAACAGAAATTAGATAAATGAGTGTTAGTTCCAAACTTTAAAATCAAGGCACTATTATTACTTTCTAGATCAAATATTGGTAGGCCTACTAAACATTCATTACTCTTCAGGCATCTAATCTATCTAGAAATTCATTGCACTGTTTCCCTTTCCTCCTTGTTCCACCCCTATATCCGTTGTTATATTTGCTCTTGCTGACAGTGGAGTTTTGGTCAGCTGCCTACTCCTTATGCTGCTCTGCAGGAGTGGCTGTTGAGTTTCCCTTTTAAAATGCAAGGAAATTGAAAGTGCAAGAAAAGAGAAAGGAGTAGAATTCACCATAGCCAATAACACGCTATGTAGTTGGGTTGTATTCTAGAATTGCTACCTGACCTCATATTCCCTTGAGCTGAAACTTGCCAGAGGAGGTAAGCCACTGGCTATATTATTGATTTTGTTCACCATGTGAATTTTTGCCTTCTTATCCCAAATGTCCAATATAATATATCATCTATGGTGCCTAATACAGATAAACGCACCATGGGCAAAAGCTGAAAAATATCATCAGTGGTGACACAGTGGTGATGATGGTGATGATGATGATGATGATGATGATGATGATGATGAAGAGCTTATGTCACAGGAAGAGTCCCTAGCAAAAAAATTACTATATTTACCAAGTGCTTCTAGAAAATGCACACGTGCCAAAAGATTTCACACATTAAAGAAGAATGAGTCTGGGGTAGAGACAGTGGTATAAATTGCAGTGTAATTTGTGTCATGTGATAAACGTGTAAATATGAATTTTACAGTACATAATTTGGCTTTCGGCTGCTGTTATTGAAGATTTAAGTGTCCTCTGGGTACCTGCAAATTGCAAGCCTTCAGAAATGGAATGTGGTGGGTCCTTTCTGCTTAGATATCCTGTCGGGATAACTTTCACCTGCCATCAACAAAATGGGCCTACAGATGAAAAGATGGTAGCATCTGGAAGTCAGTTGATAGTGTGTTTTTGGACGTTGGATGAGTTTCTTATTTTGAGGAGCCACTGCCAATCTCTCTTCCCACCACCAAGCTGTCAGGAGCATTTTGTAATTGTGTTAAACTAGTACATTTATGGATATGTCTGCCTGGGTGTTTGGATGATGAGATCACAGGTCTCTGTGTAACTTGAGTAAGATGACTGGAAAACAGTCTGACCTTGCTAAGTGTTAAATAACAGAAGTGGTTAGGGAATTTTTGAAAATAAAAATAAAAAGGGAAAAGAGGAAGGAAGGGAGGAAGGAAGGAAGACATTGCATGACTTTACATCAGACTTCCTTGGCTAAAATAAATCCAGATTAGCATTTTAAAGCAGCATTACTGGATAAAAATAAATGCAAAGCATTTATGCAATTAAAACTTTTCTGGTAGTTGCATTAAAAAAGTAAAACAAAATGGGTAGGATTTTTAATAATATATTTTAGTCAATTCAAAGTGTCATTATTTCAACATGTAATCAGTAAAAAACTATTTGTGAGGCATTTTACATTTTTTGGTACCGTGCCTATGATCTGGTATGTATTTTACATTTGCAGCACATCTCAACTCAGGTTAATCACATTTCAGGTGTTTTATTGCCACATGTGGCCAGCATCTGCTATATTGGACACTGCAGCTCCAGAACTGCAGAACTCTAGAACTCCTTATAAGATCCGGCTAAAGGTAGTCTCTAGCTGAGACCACATCACTGCTCAGCTTCTACCTGTCTTGTCCTGCTTTTCTTACCCATTTCTCCCCCAAATACGTCACTTGTACAAAAATCTCAGGCTCTGCTTCTAGGGAAATTGACGTAAACCAATGCTTAATAAAAGTTAGTACTTCTTACTTAACAAAGAATCAAGTAGACTTCTTCTTGTTACCACCTCATCCTTGCCATACCTCCTGTCTCCTTTTTCTTCAATTTCTACTCACTTCTTTCCATACTCCACTTGGACTGGAGAATATATATTCAGTAGGAATTTCCACAGTCAGCGGCAGTTACCTCTTAGTATCCATTAAAAAGGAGATTCTTAATCACTTGGTAAAGTAACAAACAATCAAAACTCCTGACTTGGACTTTGACTTTGAATTTGGAACGAACCCGTGTGCAAGGTGTTTGCCACAGTTCTGTCTCTGGAGTGGGCTTTTCCTGTTCTCAGTTTCCTAAAATCAGATCCCAGGGTCAGTCATATTGTTCAGTATGAGTGATAAATGCACTTAGGGAAAATGTCAAAACAAAAACCCTTTTCAAGAGACAAGTGTCAAAAAAGAGAAAGAGATTTTGACAATGCCTTGTGAGATATATTTGAATATATCCTTTAGTTGATTCCTTTTTATTATTGTTCACTCAAACTCCATTAAGAGGAACAACAAGCATTTGGTTCCTCTCATCATTTGGGAGCAAGATAAAAGATCTTTACAACCATTCTCCTTTTTATGCAGTCCAAACATAGTGATGGATGGATGGCTAACTGTTCCCAAGATGGCAGAAAATTGGCTAACAAGGAGAAATGTTAGGCACCCTTAGACAGCAATTGACTCTGGGATAACATTGAAGCTGTCTGTCTGTTAAGTAGCTGTGCAATTTTATTTTGTTGTATTTTTTTTTTTTGCTTGTTTTTTGTTTGTTTGCTTTTTAGGCCTGAGCAGAGATAAACTAGCAAGTTGCAAACTTGCTAACTGGGAAGTTGGTGAGGACATTTACAGCATTTAAAATCAGTTCAGTTCAAAAGAAGCTGAAAATAGAAAGAAAGGAAACTCTCTCAATAGTCTGTGAATTAAACTCCAAATAGTCCTGCAATTTGCTCTAATCCATTCTAATTCATAGTAATCTCAAGTGCACTTTTTCTAAGGAATTGTTCAGACTTGTTCACAGTGGGAGAAAGGAAGGTTGATGAATGCACATTTTCGTAGTCTGTCTTCTCTTGCACTTTTTTAGTGAATCATGAGCACATCAGGTTGTGATGGTTATATTTTTTGCACGATTTGCCTGAATAAATAAAGGTATTTTATACATCAAATTATCATTATGTCTAATGTCTCCTGTTTAATGTGTCCAGGAAGACAGTTTTTTATTTGAGCAATATGCATTATAACAAAGTAATATCTTTTAATTGAAAATAATTGATGAAAATAGAGGGTAAAGAAGATAATACAAAATGGGAAAAAAATGAAAAAAAGTAAACTAAATTAAAGCAAACAAAATTGTTAAGTGGGAGGTAGAATATCATTATGAATGAGTATCTTAATTTGTTCAGGCTGCTATAACAGAATGCCACCCAGGCTTATAAACAACAGAAATGTATTTCTCACAGTTCTAGAGGCTGGAAGTCCAAGATCAAGGCACCAGTGTCTGGTGAGGGTCCACTTCCTGGTTCATAGAAGACCAGTGATCTTTTTCCTGTGTCCTCACATAGTGGAAGGGGCAAGAGAGCTCTCTGGAGTTTCTTGTATAAGGGCACTAATCCCATTCATGAGGTTCCACTCTTATGATCTAATCACTTCCCAAAGGCCCCACATCCTAATATCATCACACAGGGGATTAGGTTTTAACATATGAAGTTGGGGGTGGGGACCCAAACATTCAGTGTATAGCAGTAAGTCTCAAACTTGGAGTAAGAAGATTGGAGTTATTGTCATAACATGTTGCCTTGAGTGAAACACTGGGTCTCTTGGAGCCACAATTTTCATCCTTAAATGGGGTGATTGGACTAAATGCTCATTAAGGTCCCCTCCTCATCGGTACTGCGGTACCATGGTGCCAAGTCAGCTTGTATAAAGATGCTTGATATTGTACTGCTTGCTTTGCCCTAATTGGAGGCATATTCTTGGTTCAGTAGGTACGGTGGAAAGAGTTTTGAGGACAGATAAGTCAAAGTTTAAATCCCACACCTACCACTTAACTGTATGACCTTGAGCAAATTACTGGCTCATCTGAAAAACAGAGATAATAATACCTGCTTCCCAGAGTTTTGCTGATGCCCTTGAACAATGTCTAGAACAAAATAGGCTTGAGAAAAATCTTTTTTTTTTTTCTTTTCGGTTACTGAGAGGCCATTTTTCTGACACATCTCCCCAGTTTACGAGAAAAATAGTTCTCCACAGGAAACTGGCTTTTTTCTTAGCCTGTGCAAAGCAGTATGGGTAGAAGAGGGGAAACTGGGCCTTAGTCCATGCCTGAGAAACAACTTCTGATGCCCCAGTGGAAGCCATGCTTTATAAAAGAGCTCCCCAGAAGGCCAAGGGACCCCAAGGGGACCCAATGGCTATTTAGGTAAATAAGCAGAGAGGTACAAAGAAATGTTCCTGAAGAGTCAACCTATAGCAAAAGACATCCAGAGAAATAATGCACTGCAGGGGAGGAGTAGGAAAGAGAAGGGGAAAAAACTGATGCATGGATCTGTCTGACTCTTCAGCAGAAATCTTGGCAGCTTTTTCTTGTGGGATCAGGGCACAAGTGACTTGCAGCAAGGTTGGCGTTTTGATCCATTGACAGAGGAAAAGATTTGGGACTTTTCCACAGCAGAATTGCAAAAAGAATATTGCTTTTTATTTCTCATCATGTAAAATAAAGCCACTGGCATCATAATCCATCTTGTCTTGCAGATTTTTAGTGGATTGTGAGCACATCAGGTTGTGATGGTTATATTTTTTGCATGATTTGTCTGAATAAATGAAGATATTTTATACGTCAAATTATTGTTATGTCTAATATCTACTGTTTAATGTGTCCAGGAAGATAGTTTTTTATTTGAGCAATTTGCATATGCATATTGTCTCATGATTTTAATACAATACTGTTTGGGAAGGCTGATTCCTGAACACATGATGGGAATACAATTACCCTGATGAGGTCTGGTTTAAATGATCAGAAAACTTTCTAAATGTGTTTACATTCTGGTTTGTATAAATTAATCATTAAAACAAGAGTTAAGGATTTAGCAGAAAAGTTGTATGGCTTCTTAACTAGGTTTTCTTGTTTTCCTTTTACACGTGTAATAGCAGAATATTCTCTGTGAACTACGTGTTATGTCTAGACTACTAATGCACTGTCAGAGAGGGGAAAGTAAAGCAAGAGAAACCTGATATTTAGGAGAATTACTTCAAGGCAGAAAGAGGATGAACATTTTATTTGTTTTAAAGAAAATCAGATTCTTACTAAACATATCAGTATTGATTATATTTCATTATTTTAGTAAAATTTATTTAGCATGAAGCCCTCCATTTTAAATGAGTCTCAGCGTAGATGCTTCATGTGTATTACAGACCCCTTGAGGAGTAATAATCAGTGAGAACTAAAGGCACGCAGATTGTTCATCATCCTATAGAACCATTCTTTCATATAAGTATTCATTCATTCAAGAGAACATTTACTGACCACATGCTATGGACCAGGCATAGAGCCAGAAGCCAGGAGTGTAGCAATAGTGATGACACAGCCTGTGCCCTCCAGCACCCCCCAGCATAACAGGACAGGTAGCAGTTACATGAGCAGTTACCATTGACTTTTGTGTGGCTCAAAGCTGAAGAGCATGCCCCCTGCAAAAAGCCACCATGCTCTACTGATCACAATTAAGACACCTTGCTCCTCTTACCAAATGCATACAGATACTTGGGGTTTAAAACCTTCTTATCTTCATAAAGACATGAGTGTGACACGAGAGATTTGTCTTATACAACCTGGGTCCTAATCAGTGCTGCTCCTGTTCTGCAAAAATACTAAATAAACTCAAAGGAAGTGAGGAAGGAGAGAGACGGGGAGAGGAGGAGGGAGAATCCTTCTCCTATTGTATAGTTGGAATGTACAGAGTTTGGAGTCAGAAACATTTAGGATTTAATTCCCTGTCATCAACTTCTGGTTGTGTGACTTGGAAGAAAAAGCATTTAAGTTTTCAGAGGCTTTTTTCCTTTTTCCTACTATGAGCAGGGAGATACCTGTGCCATAGTGTTGCTGTAAGGATTGGAAAAGGTACCATGTGCATAAATACTGGAGGGCATGGAATACTGAGATACAATAGAGGCAGGAGTTCTGCGTAAAAAAGGCACTGTCCAGCATATGCATCAGCCTTTGACTGCGTGGGTCATAAAACTGAGTCAGAATCCCAATCTCCCTCCCCTTAAAAAGCCTTCTTGGACCTCTCCATCCATCCAAATCCTATTGAAATTTCAAAACTGAGCTTTGGCTTCATTCTGTCATGGAAGATGTCCTTTCACACCCTAGCCCTCCTTGAGCTCCTCTTCTCTGAGCAACACCAAATCAGCAGTGTGTCATCTGTGAGAAGAACAAATCCATGCCCAGGGAGTTAAGATGACAAACTTAACAGAAGAAACAGGAAGTAGACTCAGAAAGACAAATACTGTATCATATCACTTATATCTATGCCTTTGCACATACTTATTTTTCTAACAGGAATGTCTACTCTTCCTTTGGGTTCTGTGTTATGTGTAGTAAAAGATATATGTGTTTGGGGCGGGGGGAATCTCTACTACATTTCTTCTTATCTTACCTTTGTCATCGTGTTCCCCTTGCCTGCAGTGCTCTTCCCTTTTTATCGACTTGATAAACTTACTCCATTTAAAAAATCTAATTGTTACCTACCAATTAACCTATTTGTCCTCAATCACTTCCTTCTTTAAAGTTCTATGGTAGGGCACATTACTATTATACTGTTTAAAATAATTTTAGGTGAAACAATTATGTCACTGTCCATTGTTACTCATATCAACGTGTTTGCGAATAAAGAAATGTCAGTTTTTGATTGTGGGGTTTAGGATCATGCTATCTGGGAATCTGTGAAGACAGTGGAAATAGCTCTGCTGAATTAATTGATAGTAACAAATTTATCCAAGCTAAGTTAACGAAAAACAAAAACAAAGGCAAATTGACTGTTGGTATTGTAACTAAAAGGCGATAACATTTCTAGAGAAATATGAAACACATATGCCATTAATAAGAAATACTGTATAAAAATATTCAATGAGAAATACCCCAAACAATGCTATCTCTGTTCAACTGATACGGAAACATGCTGGAAAAATCACTGGACCCCCAGCATCAGTTTTGACATTAGTTGATGAGGTAGTTGGTTTACTGGAAACCAGAAAATTGTGTGATTCTCACCTCACCCCTTAGATTTACAGGACCTGTGACCTTGGGAAAGTAACTTAACTATTGTAAAGTTTTCCCAATGGTAAAATTACCTGGCTGACACACAGTCACATGAGATAATGCATGTGAAATGTATTTTGTAAACAATATAATAGAGATATTTGCCATTGTGATGATGATTGTGATTGTTATTATTATATCCTGGTCAATCTAGTCAAGTAAACGCTTTCTGAAAACCTGTCCTTTATCTGTCCTATGTTATGTACAAAGACTATGATCTCTTCCAACTTGTACAACTTAGTAGACATGTGAACAGAAGTTTACATTTTAGGAATGTGTTCAGATACTCATGATTAAAAAATAAGTGTTTAGTGTCTAGCAACTTGAAGGACAAATTAATGTGACATAGAAGGTTAGTACAGAAGAGGACACTTCAAGATGGCAGAGGAGTAAGAAGTGCAGATCACCCTCCTCCCCACAAATACATCAGAAATACATCTACATGTGGAACAACTCCTACAGAACACCTAAAGACACCTACTGAACACTGGCAGAAGACCTCAGACTTCCCAAAAGTCAAGAAACTCCCCATGTACCTGGGTAGGGCAAAAGAAAAAAGAAAAAACACAGACAAAAGAATAGGGACAGGACCTTCACCACTGGGAGGGAACTGTGAAGGAGGAAAAGTTTCCACACACTAGGAAGCCCCTTCACTGGCAGAGACAAGGGGGTAGCAGGGGGGAAGCTTCAGAGCCATGGAGGAGAGTGCAGCAATATGGGTGGAGAGAGCAATGCAGAGAGATTCCCGCACAGAGGATCAGTGCCGACCAGCACTCACCAGCCCAAGAGGCTTGTCTGCTCACCCACCAGCTGGGATGGGTGGAGGTTGGGAGCTCAGGCTCCAGCTTCGAAGTGAGACCCCAGGGAGAGGACAGGGATTGGCTGCATGGAGACAGCCTGAAGGGGGCTAGTGCGCCACAGCTAGCTGGGAGGGAGTCCGGGAAAAACTCTGAAATTGCCAAAGAGGCAAGAGACCATTGTTACGGGGTGCACAAGGAGAGGGGATTCAGCACCGCCTAAACGAGCTCCAGAGACGGGCGCGAGCTGCGGCTATCAGCGCGGACGCCAGAGACAGGCATGAAATGCTAAGGCTGCTTCTGCAGCCACCAAGAAGCATGTGTGCAAGCACAGGTCACTATCGACACCTCCCCTCCCGGGAGCCTGTGCAGCCCGCCACTGCCAGGGTCCCGTGATCCAGGGACAGCTTCTCCAGGAGAACACACGGCACCTCAGGCTGTTACAACATCATGCTGACCTCTGCCACCACGGGCTTGCCCCGCATACCATACCCCTCCCTCCCCCCGGTCTGAGTGAGCCAGAGCCCCCTAATCAGCGGCTCCTTTAACCCCATCCTATCTGAGTGAAGAACAGATGCCCTCAGGCAACCTACATGCAGAGGCAGGTCCAAATCCAAAGCTGAACCCCAGGAGTTTTGCGAACAAAGATGAGAAAGGGAAATTTCCCCCAGCAACCTCAAGAGCAGTGGATTAAATCTCCACAATCAATTTGATAATACCTTGCATCTGAAAAACCTGAATAGACAACAAATCATCCCAAAATTGAGGCAGTGGTCTTTGGGAACAACTATAGACTTAGGGTTTGCTGTATGTGACTGACTAGTTTCTGATTTTTATGTTTATCTTAGTATAGTTTTTAGTGCTTGTTATCATTGGTGGATTTTTTTATTGGTTTTGTTGCTCTCTTCTTTTTTTTAGTATTTTTCATTTTTTTATTTTATATTTTAATAACTTTATTTTATTTTTTTTCTTTCGTTTTTTTTCTCCCTTTTCTTCTGAACCGTGTGGCTGACAGGGTCTTGGTGCTCTGGCAGGGTGTCAAGCCTGAGCCTCTAAGGTTGGAGAGCCGAGTTCAGGACATTGTACCACCAGAGACCTCAGGCCCCATGTAATATCAATCAGTGAGAGCTCTCGCAGAGATCTCCATCTCAATGCTAAGACCCATTTCCACTCAGTGACCAGCAAGCTCCAGTGCTGGACACCCCATGCCAAACAATTAGCAAGACAGGAACACAACCCCACCCATTAGCAGAGAGCCTACCTATAATCATAATAAGCTCACAGACACCCCAAAAAACACCACCGGACGCAGTCCTGCCCACCAGAAAGACAAGATCCAGCCTCATCCACCAGAACACAGGCACCAGTCCCCTCCACCAGGAAGCCTACACAACCCACTGAACCAACCTTACCCACTGGGGGCAGACACCAAAAAACAACACGAAGTACAAACCTGCAGCCTGCGGAAAGGAGACCCCAAACACAGTAAGTTAAGCAAAATGAGAAGATAGAGAAATACGCAGCAGGTGAAGGAGCAAAGTAAAAAGCCACCAGACCAAACAACTGAAGAGGAAATAGGCAGTCTACCTGAAAAAGAATTCAGGGTAACAATAGTAAAGATGATCCAAAATCTTGGAAATAGAATGGAGAAAATACAAGAAACGTTTAACAAGGACCTAGAAGAACTAAAGAGCAAACAAACAATGATGAACAACACAATAAATGAAATTAAAAATTCTCTAGAAGGAATCCACAGCAGAATAACTGAGGCAGCAGAAAAGATAAGTGACCTGGAAGATAAAATAGTGGAAATAACTACCGCACAGCAGAATAAAGAAAAAAGAATGAAAAGAATTGAGGACAGTCTCAGAGACCTCTGAGACATCATTAAGTGCACCAACATTCGAATAATGGGTCCCAGAAGAAGAAGAGAAAAGAAAGGGACTCAGAAAATCTTTGGAGAGATTATAGTTTAAAACTTCCCTAACATGGAAAAGGAAATAGTCAATGAAGTCCAGGAAGCACAGAGACTCCCATACATGATAAATCCAAGGAGAAACACACCAAGACCATATTAATCAAACTACCAAAAATTAAATACAAAGAAAAAGTATTAAAAGCAGCAAGGGAAAAGCAACTAATAACATACAAGGGAATCCCCATAAGGTTAATGGCTGATCTTTCAGCAGAAACTCTGCAAGCCAGAAGGGAGTGGCAGGAAATATTTAAAACGATGAAAGGGAAAAACCTACAACCAAGATTACTCTACCCAGCAAGGATCTCATTCAGATTCGACTGAGATATTGAAACCTTTACAGGCAAGCAGAAGCTAAGAGAATTCAGCACCACCAAACCAGCTTTCCAACAAATGCTAAAGAAACTTCTCTAGGCAGGAAACACAGAGAAGGAAAAGACCTATAATAACCCAAAACAATTAAGAAAATGGTAATAGGAACATACATATCAATAATTACATTAAATGTAAATGGATTAAATGCTCCCACCAAAAGACATAGATTGGCTGAATGGATACAAAAATAAGATCCGTATATATGCTGTCTACAAGAGACCCGCTTCAGACCTCGGGACACATACAGACTGAAAGTGAGGTGATGGAAAAAGATATTCCATGCAAATGGAAATCAAAAGAAAGCTGGAGTGGCAATTCTCATATCAGACAAAATAGACTTTAAAATAAAGACTATTACAAGAGACAAAGAAGGACACTATGTAATGATCAAGGGATCAATCCAAGAAGAAGATATAACAATTGTAAATATTTATGCATCCAACATAGGAGCACCTCAATACATAAGGCAAATGCTAACAGCCATAAAAGGGGAAATTGACAGTAACACAATCATAGTAGGGCACTTAAAACCCCACTTTAACCAGTGGACAGATCATCCAAAATGAAAATAAATAAGGAAACACAAGCTTTAAATGATACATTAAACAAGATGGACTTAATTGTTATTTATAGGACAGTCCATCCAAAACCAACAAAATACACTTTCTTCTCAAGTGCTCATGGAACATTCTCCAGGATAGATCATATCTTGGGTCACAAATCAAGCCTTGGTAAATTTAAGAAAATTGAAATCATATCAAGTATCCTTTCCCACCACAATGCTATGACACTAGATATCAATTACAGGAAAAAACTGTAAAAAATACAAACACATGGAGGCTAAACAGTACACTACTAAATAACTAAGAGATCACTGAAGAAATCAAAGAGGAAATCAAAAAATACCTACAAACAAATGACAATGAAAACACGATGACCCAAAACCTATCGGATGCAGCAAAAACAGTTCTAAGAGGGAAGTTTATAGCAATACAATCCTACCTCAAGATGCAAGAAACATCTCAAATAAACAACCTAACCTTACTCTTAAGGCAATTAGAGAAAAAAGAACAAAAAAACCCCAAAGTTATCAGAAAGAAAGAAATCATAAAGATCAGATCAGAAATAAATGAAAAAGACATGAAGGAAACGATAGCAAAGATCAACAAAACTAAAAGCTGGTTCTTTGAGAAGATAAACAAAATTGATGAACCATTAGCCAGACTATCAAGAAAAAAAGGGAGAATACTCAAATCAACAGAATTAGAAATGAAAATGGAAAAGTAACAACTGACATTGCAGAAATACAAAGGATCATGAGAGATTACTACAAGCAACTTTATGTCAGTAAAATGGACAACCTGGAAGAAATGGACAAATTCTTAGAAAAGCACAACCATCCAAGATTGAACCAGGAAGGAATAAAAATATGAACAGACCAATCACAAGCACTGAAATTGAAACTGTGATTAAAAATCTTCCAACAAACAAAAGCCCAGGACCAGATGGCTTCACAGGCGAATTCTATCAAACATTTAGAGAAGAGCTAACACCTATCCTTCTCAAACTCTTCCAAAATACAGCAGAGGGAGGAACACACCAAACTCATTCTATGAGGCCACCATCACCCTGATACCAAATCAGACAAAGATGTCACAAAAAGAGAAAACTACAGGCCAATATCACTGATGAACATAGATGCAAAAATCCTCAAGAAAATACTAGCAAACAGAATCCAACAGCACATTAAAAGGATCATACACCATGATCAAGTAGGGTTTATCCCAGGAATGCAAGGATTCTTCAGTATATGCAAATCAATCAGTGTGATACACCATATTAACAAATAGAAGGATTAAAAAGCATATGATCATCTCAATAGATGGAGAAAAAGCTTTCAACAAAATTCAACACCCATTTGTGATAAAAACCCTCCAGAAAGTATGCATAGAGGGAACTTACCCCAACTTAATAAAGGCTATATATGACAAACGCACAGCCAACATCATTCTCAGTGGTGAAAACCTGAAAGCATTTCCACTAAGATCAGGAACAAGACAAGGTTGCCCGCTCTCACCACTATTATTCCCACAGTTTTGGAAGTTTTAGCCACAACAATGAGATAAGAAAGAAATAAAAGGAATCCAAATCGGAAAAGAAGAAGTAAAAAAGTCATTGTTTGCAGATGACACGATACTATACATATAAAATCCTAAAGATGCTACTAGAAAACTGCTAGAGCCAATCAATGAATTTGGTAAAGTAGCAGGATACAAAATTAATGCACAGAAATCTCTTGCATTCCTATACACTAATGATGAAAAATCTGAAAGAGAAATTAAGGAAACACTTCCATTTGCCATTGCAACATAAAGATTAAAATACCTAGGAATACACCTACCTCCGGAGACAAAAGACCTGTATGCAGAAAACTGTAAGACACTAATGAAAGAAATTAAAGATGATACAAACAGATGGAGAGATATACCATGTTCGTGGATTGGAAGAATCAACATTGTGAAAATGACTATACTACCCAAAGCACTCTACAGATTCAATGCAATCCCTATCAAACTACCAATGGGTTTTTCACAGAACTAGAACAAAAAAATGTACGATTTGTATGGAAACACAAAAGACCCTGAATAGAGGAAGCAATCTTGAGAAAGAAGAACAGAGCTGGAGGAATCAGGCTCCTGGACTTTAGACTCTACTGCAAAGCTACAGTAATCAAGACAGTATGGTACTGGCCAAAAGCAGAAATATAGATCAGTGGAACAAGATAGAAAGCCCAGAGATAAACCCACGCACATATGCTCAGCTTATTTTTGATAAAGGAGGCAAGAATGTACAATGGAGAAAAGACAGCCTCTTCAATAAGTGGTGCTGGGAAAACTGGACAGCTATATGTAAAAGAATGAAATTAGAACACTCCCTTACACCATACACAAAAATAAACTCCAAATGGATTGAAGAGCTAAATGTAAGGCCAGAGACTATAAAACTCTTAGAGGAAAACATAGACAGAACATTCTATGACATAAATCACAGCAAGATCCTTTTTGACCCACCTTCTAGAGAAATGGAAATAAAACCCAAAATAAACAAGTTGGACCTAATGAAACTTAAAAGCTTTTGCACAGCAAAGGGAACCATAAACAAGATGAAAAGACAATGCTCAGAATGGGAGACAATATTTGCCAATGAAGCAACTGACAAAGGATTGATATCCAAAGTATACAAGCAGTTCATGCAGCTCAATATCAAAAAAAGAAACAACCCAATCCAAAAATGGGCCGAACACCTAAATAGACATTTCTCCAAAGAAGATATACAGATTGCCAACAAACACATGAAAGGATGCTCAACATCACTAATCATTAGAGAAATGCAAATCAAAACTACAATGAGGTATCACCTCCCACCAGTCAGAATGGCCATCATCAAAAAATCTACAAACAATAAATGCTGGAGAGGGTGTGGAGAAAAGGGAACCCTCTTGCACTGTTGGTGGGAATGTAAATGATACAGCCACTATGGAGAACAGTATGGAGTTTCCTTAAAAAACTAAACCTAGAACTACCATATGACCCAGCAATCCCACTACTGGGCATATACCCTGAGAAAACCATAATTTAAAAAGAGTCATGTACCACAATGTTCATTGCAGCTCTATTTACAATAGCCAGGACATGGAAGCAACCTAAGTGTCCATCGACAGATGAATGGTTAAAGAAGATGTGGCACATATATACAATGGAATATTACTCAGCCATAAAAAGAAACGAAATTGAGTTACTTGTAGTGAAGTGGATGGACCGAGTCTGTCATACAGTGTGAAGAAAGTCAGAAAGAGAAAAACAAATACCATATGCTAACACATATATATGGAATCTAAAACAAAAAAGAAGTTGTTCTGAAGAACCTAGGGACAGGACAGGAATAAAGACGCAGATGTAGACAACAGACTTGAGGACACGGGGAAGGGGAAGGGTAAGCTGAGATGAAGTGAGAGAGTGGCATGGACATATATACACTATCAAATGTAAAATAGATAGCTAGTGGGAAGCAGCCACATAGCACAGGGAGATCAGCTCGGTGCTTTGTGACCACCTAGAAGGGTGGGATAGTGAGGGTGGGAGGGAGACGCAAGAGGGAGGGGATGTGGGATATATGTATACAGTATAGCTGATTCACTTTGTTATACAGCAGAAACTAACACAACATTGTAAAGCAATTATACTCCAATAAATATGTTTTAAAAAATTAAAAAATAAAAAATAAAAGTTAATACAGTGTTCTACAGTCCCTTATATTACTGCTCATAAACATGCTGAAAAATTTTGTCTTTCTATTCATATAAAATCTTCAAATCATCCTTAACCATATTATATTCTTTATTTTCAAAATATATTAACTTCATTCCTTCCCCTCAGACATCCAGATTACAATTTTCTTGATGGATTTTCTTTCTCCCTTGATTTCTCCTTCTGATCCACCTTCCCTGATTTTTCCTGGATGGAATGTACTTTCTAAAATTCAAATATGTCATCATTTTTCTCCTTAAAAACTTCCATCGTTCTTTAAGGACTATGGGTAAATCCCTTTCTTAACTGGCTTACATGATCCCGCATCTCACTTTTAAGTCCATTCCTCCAACTCTCACATTGTGATATTAGCCCATCCACATTGTCCAAAAGTTGCAGTTTCCCTATGAAAAGGTTTTGTTTGGATATTCTACTTCCTCTATATAAGCATCCATTATGACCTCTTTTGACTGAGAAGCTTTCATCATCAAGGGTTATATGAACCTAACCTCGCATTTTATTAAGTCTTCTCAAAACAGGACTAATCTGTTACTCTCACAAGATTCTCTTTAATGTGATCTTAGTTCTTTTTTAAAAGAATTTTTGAGTATAGTTGATTTAAAATGTTGTGTTAGTTTCTGCTGAACAGCAAAGTGAAATCAGTTACCCATATACATATATCCACTGTTTTTTAAATTTTATTCCCATATAGGTCATTACAGAGTATTGAGAAGAGTTTCCTGTGCTGTACAGTAGGTCCTTATTAGTTATCTATTTTATATATAGTAGTGTGTATATGTCAATCGCAATCTCCCAATTTATCCCTCACCGCCCCCCCTTTCTCCCCTGGTAACTGTAAGTTTGTTTTCTACATCTGTGACTGTATTTCTGTTTTGTAAATAAGTTCATTTGTACCATTTTCTTAGATTCCACATATAAGCGATATCATATGATACTTGTTTTTCTCTGTCTGGCTTACTTCACTCAGTATTATAATCTTTAGGTCCATCCATGTTGCTGCAAATGACATTATTTTGTTCTTTTCATGGCTGAGTAATATTTCATTTTATATATATATATATATACACATATATATATATATATATACACACACACATATACATATATATATATATATATATATATATACACACATATACATATACATATACATATATACACCACATCTTTATCCATTCCTCTGTCGATGGACATTTAGGTTGCTTCCATGTCCTGGCTATTGTAAATAGTGCTGCTATGAAAATTGGGGTGCATGTGTCTTTTTGAATTATGGTTTTCTCTGGATACATGCCCAGGAGTGGGATTGCTGGATCATGTGGTAGCTTTATTTTCAGTTTTTTAAGGAACTTCCGTACTGCTGTCCATGGTGGCTGTTACCATTCTACATTCCCACCAACAGTGTAGAAGGGTTCCCTTTTCTCCACACCCTCTTCAGCATTTATTGTTTGTAGACTTACTGGTGATGGCTATTCTGAGTGGTGCGAGGTGATACCTCATTGTAGTTTTGATTTGCATTTCTCTAATAATTAGTGACGTTGAGCATCTTTTCCTGTGCTTTTGGCCATCTGTATGCCTTCTTTAGAGAAATGTCTGTTTAGATCTTCTGCCCATTTTTTGATTGGGTTGTTTGGTTTTTTTTATATTAAGTTGCATGTGCTATTTTTATATTTTACAGATTTGTCCCTTGTCGGTCACTTTGTTTGCAAATATTTTCTCCTATTCTGTGGGTTTTCTTTTTGTTTTGTTTATGGTTTCCTTTGCTGTGATCTTAGTTCTTAATATTGAGTACTTCCCAGGGTCGTGCACATCCACAAATGACTGCAAAAACCTCCCTGAAGTTTTCAACATGCAAAGGACTTAAGCTATAGTAGCAAGAGATAACACACTTGGTATTTGGGAGCAGAAGGTCCTAATATGCATCCTCAAATTACCCCTTTCCTAGCTGTTCTGGCTAATCATAATTTAAGCCACTGGCAGTCCCCTATGAGATGCCAAGTGATATCTTTACAAATGTTGCACAGGGGACAACTAGAGGATTGTTTCAGAATAACGATTCTGCCATTTTTTGTACCTGCAAGTATGGGCTAAAGCAGTAAATAGCATCATCCTAGGGTTGTGATCGTCAGGAGTTTCAGTTAAAAAAAAGTAATACATTAAATTTCACCAAAAGTTTGACCCGCTGCTTCTCAAGTAGGATCAATTAAGTGCAGATTTGGAGTTTTATATCAAACTGTATTTGACTTAAGACTATAGCAAGTAAAAAATAGAACTGAATATTTTTTTACAGAGCTGGAAAACCTACACTGCTTTTCAAAGGCTTGTAACTTAACACCTGCTTCTATATTTCAGTCAAAGTTTTCTAAAAAGAATTTTTCTTCCGGCCAGAGATTTTACAAGAAAATGTTCAAATGGAGAAAAAAAAAAAAACGAAAAAGAAAAAGCTTTTAACAGAAAGTTAATAGGGTAGCCTAAATGGAACCCGAAATGGAAGCATTCACCCCCTGAATGTGTCTCTCTGTGGAACTTCAAAGGAAAAGACAGCAGGACAGGCCTTCGCTAAATGCAGGAATGAGGGTGGGCTCCCGTTGTCATTAGCTGGGGATGGTTACTTCATTTCTGAATGTATTTTCTCTGCAACTAAAGCAGTTGCCCACAGTATTTAGGTTATTTAAGCACCAAAATAGTCATTGGCTGGAAAATTAGTATGCTTCTCTGTGGACTTTGTTCTCTGCTTTGTGGAGAGAACAGTCATGTTGAGTTGTCATTTTTCATCTTAAAATGTGCTCGTAAGAACACAAGATATTAGTGACACATTCTTGTACTTTTAGAAAAATACCTGATACTGTGACATTTTCCATTCTGTTTCCAATCTTTGTCATGACAATGAGAGCCCCAAATGTGAATATTGGTTATCTAAACGCCAATGATGGTCTTTTACATTTATCAAAATGAATGTTGATGGAATATCCACTTGTTGTGTGCACAGTGTAGCTCTTTGCTTGGTATGAGGGGACACTTTGAATATTCTTTCAACCTGAATTAGAATTCATCCTCAGTCTTGCCTGAAACCTGACAAATAAAATACTATTGAGTATCTACATTATTGAATCTACCTGTTCTGGGTTTTTTAAAATTTGGCTTCAGCTCCATTCATAATTGAGTAATTTCATATTGGAGCACAAAATACAAAGTTTAATAATCATATAGTTTCCACTCAGAATAATATTTATCAGCATTTGAGACACATGCAAATGTTTAATAGGGAATATATCTAAGCTATTGCTGCTATCTTCTTGTTGTCATCCAAATTCCTCCTAATCAAAAACCCCAGAAGGGACAAAGGCCAAGATGTGCTCTCAGGGCCTGGGAAAGGGCATTCTACTGACCAAGACAACCAGAGATGGAGGCTTAGTGAGATAGATCATGGGATAAAGAAAAGTCAGATCCCTCTTTCTGTCGAAAGAACAAGCACAGGGTCCAGTCAGGAGGGCTCAAAGCCAAATGGAACCAGGAAAGCAGACATATATAAAGAGCAGAGCATGATCAGGATAAAAAGTATAAGCCTACCAATCTTATTGATGTTGATAGAATCATATAGGGTATGCTAAACAGTACCCTCTGAAAACGCACAGAGATAGAGCAGACATGACTTCTTTATTCAAACAATTGTTTGGAAAAGAAACAGCCCTACCTGGGGGTATGGAGGAGCAAAGGGATTGAGATATGTAGAAGACATCCTTTACTAATAATTCTAGCTCCCAGGCCATAGAAAGCAGCTTCCCTAGGGAAGTCCTTCTGAAATTGAGCTTGCTATACTGATTACAGAGCTAGAACTTCATGTGACCTATTTACTCGTTGTATGACCTTGGACAAGGGTTTCTGTTTGTTTGTTTTAACATCTCTGCTTCAGTTTTCTCATTTCCAAAATGGGAACAATAATAGTGAACCTCTCACAATGTTGTCATTAATATTAAATGAGTCAATATATGTAAGTGGTGATAGCGTTACCGAAAGTGGAGTCTGGCTGCTCGCCACTGTAAAGCCAATAAAGAGGCAATGTTGGTGGAAAGGAAAGCTTGCTTTATTTTGGAGGCCGGCAAACAGGGGGTAGGGCAGACTCATGTCCAAAGGCCAACTCCCCCCACTGACAACGAATGGGCAAGAGCTTTTATAGACGGAGGGAGGGGGCTACATGCAGAAACAGCACAGTCAGCTCTGACCGTCATCTTGAAATTGGTCATCGGTGGTCTGATCAGCATCATCTTGATTGTGTTAAGTACAGTTAATCTTCAGTTCCAGGGCCAATTTGTTCCCATTTCTCTGAGGCTGTTCTCGGAATTGTGGCAGCTTATGTCATGGCTACAGTCTGGTCATCATGTATTAACCTCTTCCACCTGGTGGGGGTTTCAGTATCTATAAGACAGCTCGCAGGACACGGCTCAGAATATTATCTATAGCCCTTGAGGAGGAACTAAAGGTCCTTGACTTTGCTTAATGACTAAACTATTATTATTTAGTCTTGTTGGACTGTTTTCCTTTGTTTCTGCATTTTCTCACTTCTCTGATTAAACTTATTCTTCGGCTAAAGTTTTTCCACAGACAAAAGCCAGGCGGAGGACATGGGGGGGAAGGACCTGCTCCGTTTCAATGGCACTGTGATTGTGGATCACATTTCTCAGAAGTAATGGCTATGTGGGATGTCGAGAGGGATTGGGATCTGGAATCTCCCCCAATAGAGCTCTAGTTCTCCATGCTTGCATATTCTGTCCTACTACCTGCCATTGCTAGGGAGCGGGGGGTGGCACATGCAATAAGCAGAAGGAAATCTTTCATAGTCATGTGGTATTTGTATCTCAGAAACCTTCAAGAGGAAGAGCCCTAAATTTAAAAACAAGTCAGATTCAATGAAGAATTTAAAAACCAAATGCAAATTGAAACTAATTAAAGCTACACACAGCTCAGACCCAGCTAAATACCTGAACAGATGAAAGGGAACAGTCTCTGTCCTTAGTTTTCTCACAGTAGAACTCACATGCCTGCTTTGGTAAAAAATAGTGTTAACTCTAGTCTCTATTATTTTTGTTTAAATCCAACGTCCAGAACACAATAAAAAGTATGAACCATGTAAAAAGGTCTAAAAAATATGATACATAGGCAAAGGTAAAAATATACAATAGAAGTTGATCCACAGAGACTCTGGTATTAAAATTTAAAAACAAAGTATTGGGGACATCCCAGGTGGTCCAGTGGTTAAGATTCCAGGCTCCCAGTGGGTTCAATCCCTGGTCAGGGAACTAGATCCCACATGCTGCAACTAAGAGTCCGCATGCCACAACTAAGACCCAGCACAGCCAAATAAATAAATAAATAAATAAAAATAAGTAAAAACAATGTGTTGAAAGTAAGTATTATAAATTTGCTAAAGAAATTATAGAATTAATGGGAAAAACTGGATCAAATGATGGAGAATCACAGCAGAGAAAAATGAAACAAAAAATATAGAAATATGTGTTATATATATATATATACATATGATATTATAGGAATGATACTACATATCATACACATAAATATATGAGCAAAACTGTAAAACCCTAATGAGAGAAATCAAAGAACAAAACCCATGGGGAGATATTCCATGTGCTTGTTTAGGAATGCTCAATATTGTGAAGATATCTGTTCTTACCAACTTGATCTATAGATTCAACACAATCCTAATTGAAATTCCAGAAAGTTATTTTGTGGATATCGAAAAACTGATTCTAATGTTTATATGGAAAAGAACACCAAGATATACACAGTCTTTTTTTTTTCCCTTGTGCTCCATGTATATGAAAAGGAAAGGCTGAAAACAGCTCATTCACCACTCTTTGTATGGCTTATCCAGCAAAAAGAGACATTGATGTAATATACACAAACTTCCCTTGGTGTCTTATTTCTTAGCTGCCTGCTGTAGCTCTATTTCTCATACCCCCACTCACAAGTTTTGTATATGTCTCTTTGTCTCTTGCATTTGTCATCTTTGGAGTATTTTTAGCCAGATTTATTAACCAAAAAAAAAAAACACTGGAAAAACAACTAGCAACCCCAGGCCTTCCTTTCTGACCAAGTCATGCTCAAATCTTTCCTGCTGGTAGCTTTAAGCACATTTCCCTGGGCTGTTGCCTTTGGAGAGGTAAAGATATCCAACCATATTCCTTTTTGTTTTGTTTTTTTTTTTGCATCCTTATTTTCTTATTACTTTTGAGTGAGAACCAAACAATTTTATTCATTTTTCCCTCTTAAGTGCAGATTCTGATTGGAAAGGAGAGATGAAAACGGTTTTGAGAGTCTAATCCAAGAAGTTATTTGGGCTCACTCTATGTCATTTATACAGATTCTCATACTAGAATCGTTCTCACCACTCAGACTCCTGAACTTGACTTCAGTTGGTGCACCCTTATTTTAAACTTAAAAAATATTAGTTAATATTTGCCCTACTCACATGTTGATTAAAGCAGAAAAAATATATTATTCCTTTTTATACATGCCACTGTCCTTAGTTTTATATTTGACCTGCAAAGCATACCAGGATAAACCCCATCTTTCTCTCCTTCCTTCATCTTCAATGGCATTTCCCAAGGGTATTTTTAAAGTGCGGATGAAAAAGTAACAGTCCTCTGTGAAAGAAGAGGAAAGAAATGGCAAGTGATTAAAAACTGTTTTACCTTTTTTCTGTGATCTGTATCTGCAACGAAAGCATCGGCTGTGTTTCGTTTATAAATAGAACTAGGCAAACTCAGCAACACCTATAATTTTCAAGCCCTAAATTTCTGTCCCTACAAACCAGAAGTACAGTACAGACCTTACAGACAAAACAGGAGCCTAACACATCTGAGAGAGTGTGGTGAGGGATTGGCAACAAGAAATTTACAGGCAGGTAAAAATAGGTTTGGTTTCCACATCAAGCATTTGAGAATTGTGTCACCTTGGGACTTTTTTTTTTTTTTTTCTTTTTGAGCTTCTCTCAGTCCATTTCTTCATTCCAGAAATGGCAATTGTATTAGATACACCAGAAGACAGATTTTAAATTTAAACACAAATGGATTGGGAATAGACAGAACAGTGTTAATTAATCACCCTCCCTGGGAAATGCTGGCCTCTTAGACCTCCCGCTGATTCAGGGCTTGTTTCCATTGTGAGAGCTGATAGAAAGAGTGATGGGAAAAATGAAGGAAGCAAGCAGAGTTGAAAACAAACCAAAACACCAACCAGTGGGGGAAGGGAGTTCAGGCTGGTCACCCAGTGAGGATGAGGCCAGAAGCAGATTTGGGAGCTTGGAGGAGCAGAGACAGAGAAATTCTAATAGCCAAATGTCTCGTCTGTATAGAGATCAAAGTCCCTGGATGGGGCAGGCCCAGGATTACTGACCAATAGCAAGCTTTGCCCACACTCCCAGTTCCTGGTACTTTAGAAAGCTCTGCCAGTCCTTTGCAGTTTTATATGAACATTGTTTACTTACCCAGAGAAATACTATACATAGGGGAAATTGAGATATCCAAAGGGAGAGTACCATGGCTGTGACCTTGGATGACATTCTTCCTGGGACGATTCTCTGAGATGTCAGAATCTTGTGGGGAAGTTCATTAAAATTGATTGCAAGGCCGCCTACCCTCAGAGTTTTTGATTCAGTAGGTCTGGGGTAGGGCCTGAGAATGAACTTTTCTAATGGCTCCCAGGTGAGGTTGTTGCTAGTATCCAGGGACCACACTTTTGAGAACCACTGCTTGAAGAGATTAGTTTAACTGAAATTGGAAGCAATTGTTAGAGCTTCAAGATTAACATATTGGTGAATATTGATAATCTGCAATATTATCAATATTGTAAGTGTCCTATCTGCAAATGTCCTATTTTCAGTGTCCAGTTTCAAGTGCCATCAAACTGTCATCAGAATTTACTGGACACTGCTGGTCCCCAAAAATGCAGTCCTAAAGTGGGTATTAATCTTCCAAATTTGAAATTTTCCTTTTTATGTCTTAGGCATTTGATTTTTTTCCCCACTTCAAAGGCCTATTTTGTTTTGCTTTCAGCAAAATTTGCTTAGAGAAAAAGGGGTAAAATCTTTACATGGGAGTATAACATTTTAAAAACCATTACAGAACAGAGTGGAGCCTCTGAAAGGTGCATTAAGAGGACAGCTGTGGAGGAGGCATTTTGAGGAACTCTCCAAGCCTGCAATTTGAAGGCCCTTTTAACCACCTCCTGTGTCCCAAAGACCTCAAGCTTTCATTATTACAGATAAAATAATGTTTCCAGGTTTTTCCTTTGGTTGCCTGGAAATTTGACATACCAACACATAAACCCTTGCTTACTTTTTTATTCTTTTTTATCTCTAACCCCTGGAGCTGTACTTAGAGTTAGCTCCAGGACCCTGACCATCTTCCAAAAAAATAAAATTGCATTCATGTGACATTAAGAATAAATTGGGAGATTGGGATTGACATATATACACTAATATGTATAAAATGGATAACTAATAAGAACCTGCTGTATAAATAAATAAAATTCAAAAATTCAAAAATAATAAAAATTTTTTTTAAAGAATAAAGTCAAAGAGTGAAGCCTAAAACAAGAAAGTGATATCCTGAGAAAGTTATTTAATCCTATCAGATATTTGCATCTCATCTCAGTGGGTAAAGATGGCAGGTTTATCTGGGAATAGCTTGCTTAAAGTTTGGGGCAATATAGACATTAGGCTTTGTCATAATAGATAGCTAGAGGGGAAAAAAAACATGAGTCCATTTTTGTGGTTCTAGTGGATGAAAACCAAGGCTTAGTAATACATCAGTGAAAGATTTATTTTGGTCTAGTATGCCTGCACTACATCTTGCTTCCTATCAAATGGACCAGGCACATTCTCCTCTGATTCCTTAATAGATTCCTGTAGCAAATAGGTAGAGAAACAAGATGTCGGCAACTCTACCAGTTTAAAAGGGCAAGAACTTCCGAAGTGTTATTTCCTTACCAGCTTTTCCAGATTATTCTTTGTGTACCTTGCAAGCATCACAGCTAAATGTGATATTTACATTATTTAACAGCAAACACAGCATGGGCAGGAATCAATCAAAATAGATGCTGGTTATACACAGCTAGTGTGGATATCCTGGTGCATATTAGCTGAATATCCATTCTGATTAGAGTAATGGTAAACCAAAATAAAGCATCCTCTTCATCATTATCTTTATCACAATCACTAATGTATCTTATGCTTATACATTTTGCAATACTGTCTTAGGATCAATATATAAGGCTAAGCACATCTCCTGCCTCCTCATCTTCTAACCCTTAAAACATGTCAAAGTTGGAGTTCATTGACCTAAAACAAATAGATTGTCAGATAGTTCTGCAGCAAAAATGGATTTATTCAGGATCAGCAGAGAATTGCAACTCAGGGTCTATATTCATGGCAAGTCATGTGCAAGTTCCCACACAGGAAGGAAAGGAGAACCCTTTTATAGAGAGGAAAAGGAAGTTGGGAGGGCTGTAGTAAACAAAGAGCTCATGGATTTTCATTGGCTGAGCCCTTGCCAGGAGAGAAGGGATCTCTTTCTTCTTCCTGTTGGGCTCCACCCTCAGTACAGGGCATGAAAGTTCCCTCTTCTGGTCTCTCAACTCTAATTGAGGTTTCAGTTTATTAATGTTTTAAAGTATAGATGCTTAAGACTCTAAGAGATGAAACTTTGATAGGACCCAACTAATTAAGGAAACAGCATCCTAAAACAAACACAGGAGAGTACTTCTGTGAAAAATGACAGTAAAAGGAGATAGTGACTCCATTGGTATTTTCAGTCTAGATATTACAGAGACCAGGGGTAGGATGTGATTAACTTTTAAATAACTCAGCAAGTGGCCCCCAACTCCATGTCTCAAGCTGGTTCTAATCAGCCAGAGTGGTGAGTGTAAACACTGAGACCAGTGAGGCAAGCAAATGCTCCCTGTAGAAAAAAAAAGAGGAAAAGAGAACACATACACCCAGGCATAAGCTACTTGTGTGTACCCATGAGAAGCATGTCCTTTCCTTCTTCCAAGATTGCTGAAGGTAGATCAAACTGCATGCACAGGACAATCTCAAATAGAAAGATGAGTGCATAACTAATGCAATGGAAAAAATAAAACAATTTCAACATGCAGAATATATGCCAGAGGAATCAGAGTTGAAAGCTTTTCCTCTAAGATGGGGAAAAAGACAAGTTTGCCCATTCTCACCAGTACTGGCAGCCTTAGCCACAGCAGTCAGGCAAGAAAATGAAATAAAAGGCATCAAAATTGGGAAGGAAAATATAGAATTGTCTGGGTTTCCTGGTGACATGATTTTATATGTAGAAAACCTTAAAGACTCCACAAAAAGAAATTTTTTAATATGTGAGAACAAATAAATGAATTCAATAAAGTAGCAGGATATAAAATCAACATACGACAATCAGTAGCAATTCTATACATTAAAAATTAACTATCTGAAAAAGAAATAACCCCATTTGTGATAGCATCAAAAACAATAAAATACTTAGGAACAAATTTAACCAAGTAATTGAAAGATCTGTACACTGAAAACTATGACACTGATGAAAAATATTCAAGAAGATGCAAATAAATGGAAATATATTCTGTGCTCATGGATTGGAAGAATTAATATTGTTAAAATGTCTATACTATCCAAAGCTATCTGTAGATTCAAAATTCTATCAAAATTCCAATGGCATTTTTTACAGAAGGAGAAAAAACAATCTTAAAATTTGTGTGGAACCACAGAAGACCACCCCCCCCCACCCAATAGCCAAAGCAATCTTGAGAAAGAACAAAGCTGGAGGTATCACAATGCCTGATTTCAAAGTATATTGCAAAGCTATGGTAATCAGAACAGTATTGTACTGGCATAAAAAGACAGAGAAACAAATGGAGCAGAATCCAGAGCCCAGAAATAAATCCACACATATACAGGCAACTAATATTCGACAAGGGAGTAAAGAATACTTAGTAGGGACAATATAGTCTCTTCAACAAATGGCGATAGGAAAACTGAATATTCACAGGTAAAAGAATGAAACTGGGACTTCTTGGTGCACAGTGGATAAGAATCTGCCTGCCAATGTAGGGGACACGGGTTCGAGCCCTGGTCCAGGAAGATCCCACATGCCACGGAACAACTAAGCCTGTGCGCCACAACTGCTGAGCCTGCGCTCTGGAGCCCGTTAGCCACAACTACTGAGCCCGTGTACTGCAACTACTGAAGCCCGCGCACCTAGAGCCCATACTCCGCAACAAGAGAAGCCACCGCAGTGAGAAGCCCGCACACCGCAACGAAGAGTAGCCCCCACTCACCGCAACTAGAGAAAGCCCGCGTGCAGCAACGAAGACCCAACGCAGCCAAAAATAAATAAAATTAAATCTTTTAAAAAAAAAGAAAAAAAAGAATGAAACTGGACCCTTTTTTGCACCACTTACAAAATTAACTCAAAATGGATTAAAAACTTAGAGAAAGATAAATACTGTGTGTTTTCACTTATATGTGAAATCTAAAAAATAAAATGAATGAGCAAATATAACAAAACAGAAGTAAAGGCATAGATACACTACAAACTAGTGGTTACCAAGAGGGGAGACGGGTTGGGGGAGGGGCAAGATAGGTGAAGGGGATTAAGAGATACAAACTACTAGATATAAATTAAATAAGTTACAAAATGTAAAGTACAACACAAGGAATATAGTTAACATGTTATAATAACTTAATATGGAGTATAATCTATAGAAATATCAAATCACTATGTTGTACACCTGAAACTAATTATAATATTATTAGTCAACTGTACTTCAATTAAAAAAAAAAGACTTAAATGTAAGGCTTGAAACTGTAAAATTCCTAGAATAAAAAGGAGAAAAATCTCCTTGACATTGGTCTTGCTAATGATTTTTTTGGATATGGCACCAAGAGCACAAGCAACAAAAGAAAAAAATAGACATGCGGTTAAAGCATGGTTACTGTTTTCCAGCTACATGCTTTGGAGAATTGGAGAAGAAAAGGAGTGATACAGAATTTTGTGACATTTTTAAGTATAGGGAGAAGTTGAGAATAACTCTGAAGTACCTCAATTTCTTTCTCTCTCTTTTTTTAAAATGATTTTTAGAGCTAAAGAGGCCAGACTTTAAGTTTAGCATCCAAAATAAAATTTTTATCCAGGAATTTCTAGGAATTTTATATATCCAACAAGATGCCATTTTTATAACGCTTTAAATCTAAAGAGAGATTATGGAAGATAGTTATCTCTGGAGAGGATAGTTTTGAGGTAGGACTGGGATATGTATTTGCTCTTTGCCATTTTATTGACAACCATACCAGCAGAATTAACTTGAATTAGAAATACATCTGATCTCCAGAGTGAAGCATCTATTAATGCAAATCCTTAGGACCCATGTCCTTGCTCTCCTCCTTGGGTTCCTTTTCTGGCTCTCATTGGCTTTCATGGATGTCTGAACTTCTTAAAGTCCTGATCTCATAGACATTATTTTCTCAGATCAGATGCCTGGAATTACAGTCATTGGAAACCATGAGGATGGGTTTCCTGGGACCAACCTCCAATTTGGTGGAGTCCTATTGAAATGCCAGTCAAAGTTCCAGGCAGCAGGGGAAGAAGGCTTCCCTGGGGCATTTATATTCTGAAATGTAAATTATGGTTTGCCTTGACTTCCACTGCAATTTTTAAGATGTCCTCCTCCTTTCATTCAGAAAACGTTCTCAGTGCAGCTGGGAATACTAGTTCCAATTAACAGACACATGTGCATGTAAGGAAAGTAAGACTATTAAGTTCATGGAGTTAAACTTAGAGGTTTTTTGCAGCTTTGCAGTATCTTGAAAGAATCAGGGTTTGGGTGGAACATGATGGATTCAGAATGAAATAAAATTTACTAGGAATTATGCTTATCAAAGTTTAGGAATCACAAACAAGCAACTCTTGCCAGCTTATTCAGGTTTGTCTGCCATCATAATTAAAGAGTGTTTTATAAGTACAAATAGAAAAGAATCTATTTTGTAATTCAAATTGTCAATTTTAAATATTTTCTCTAAGAAATGTTAGAAATAATGAGGAATAGTCGCTTTTGAGGAAAATCAAAGTTATTTATACTCACTCATACAGGGAAACACTGACTTCCCTGTCCACATGGCTTTTGTGCCTTTTCCTAACTGTGGTGGATTGAACTTCCACAATTTATCCCTCTTCCTGGATGTACCTTTGCGTCCTTTTGCAGTCTTTTGAGTAAAGGTAGAACGTGTTTCATTACTGCTTGATTTCAGCTGATGGGATATTTGCAGACCGGATTCAAGCAAAGGCTTGAAATGAATGCTCTCCTTGAAAATGTTCAACAGCCAACTCTCAATTTATTAAACGCCATGGGTGCAGAATCAGTTGTTAACAACATGAGGAAAAACGTTCTGATTTGTTGCATTTGCTAATTTCCATGGTATCAATACTCCCACTACTGCCACTTTCAAGCTACCTGGGAGACACTGGCGAGTGCAACGCTGGGAAGAGACATACAGACATAACCATTTGTAGTGTTTCTACCATACAGATAGAATAGACCTAAATAACCTTAAGGTTCTAGATACCAAGAGAATGTAGAAACATAATGAGAAAGTGATACATTTTAAATATTTATCTTTGTTTTTAATGTAATGTATTTAATTGTGACTTATTATAATTTAAATTTTAATAATGGCTGTTTTTAACAACCAACTCACAAAAGGCTAAAAATACAACAGTCAACCTCTGTAAATAAGTACAACCAACTGTAGCTCACCCCTGCTTGAACTTCTCAGGTTGGTCAGCTCTCCTGCACTCCTGCCATCACTGAGAAGAAGGTGCCTTGACTTGCCCCCTGTTGAAGGAGGATAAACACACAGGGAACAGTATCTCCTAGCTCACTCACTGACCTGCAACTTGAAGCAGAGCCGCCTTGCTAAGCCCTGCCAAGGGGAGCAGATGCTCAGGTGCTGCAGATCCACTGAAATGAAGGATTGCTACTTCAGGCTACTGAGTTTGGAGGTAATTTGTTACATAGTACGATTGGAGTGATATATGACTGATATAGCAACTGCTTTCTGAGAAGAAAGAATCGTATCATAACAAAATATCATGTTGCTTTTATAAGAGCCAGTAAGATATTTATTATTATCTGAACTTAGCACTATAATTTATTTTTATATTTTCTGTGGAATTTAGTCTAAAAAGACATAAAGGTATATCCTGGATCATCCAGCTGGCCAGGTTATTACCAGGGATGACCTCATAACTCTAGTGACTACATTTGATTGGTATTTGTGATTATTTTGATGCCAAGTGAATATCCATAGTAACAATATTTATCTATTAATGTGCAGGCAGACAAACCTGACTGACACTAGTAGGGCATGTTTTAATATCAACTTGATCAAATTCACCCCAGATCTGCAACTGTATTAATTTATCAGCAGCATATTCTTATTTATGCAGTGATAGTTCACCGTAGAAGGATAGTTCCACAAGATCAGACTTTCCTGTTTAACTTCTTTAGTAAAGTGAGACATTGTTTTGACATCATAAAAATGGCAGTGTAACCAGCTGTTAGAAGTAATTTTATTGCAGTTGTCTAATGAAAAAAAGAATAGAAAGGAATTTACTGTGCAGTGATCTGTATGCAACAGATGGAGGTCATTGCACGTAGTGTAGCCATAGCATGTGGAACAAATGATGGTTTCCCAATGGTTTAAAGAAAGAAAAAAAGAGTACTTAACCCATCAAGTAGGACCTTACAAGCATGCTAGCCTCAAAATCACATATGCATTAATGAGCAATTTCCTATTCCCGTCACAACCAAAACATTTTGTGCCAGAAAAATATCACTTCTTCCAGCTTGCACAGCTCCCACCCTGGTCTTAGTCATCAGCAACTCCCACTTGCCCCCTCCCTGGGCACTGCTATGTCTGCCTTTGTTTCCTGTACTGATCTTGCTAAAATACAACTCAAATCAGGCCACTCCTCTGCTCAGAGCCTGATGGAGCCTTCCTATCTCATTAAAAGTAAAGGCACCATTTCCTGAAAGGGCTTCCGAGCCTCTCCAGGATTCGTCTTCCCTCCCCTCCCCCCCCCTCCTCTCCTTCTTCTCCAAGCCCATTTCTTACTACTCTCCCTGCCCTGAGAGTACAGGTCACACCCCAGACAATCAGGCTTCATGCTGTTGGGGTATAAGCTTTTGCTCTTGTCATTCCCTCTGCTGTGAGTTCACTTCTGATATCATTATTACCACTGACTTCCTTATATCCTCCAGGCTTTAATAAAATCAGCGGCACAATGAGACCTTCTCTGATCGTCCTACTTAAAATTAAACACCACCCCCATGAACTTTCAACCCCCTTTCCCTCATTATTTGTGTCAATACAAATATAATAAAACTGTATGTTATATTATACTAATTTATTTTATTTATGGTCTCTCCTCCCACAAGAATATAAGCTCCGTATGGGCAGGAATTGTTTTCAGCACCTAGGACAGTGTCTGCACATAATAGAAACCGATTGCTAAAAAGCAGTTGTGGATTAAATAAATAAATCCTTGATTATAAAGTTGTGAGGGTTAGATGAGATAATCTATATACAAGTTGTGTGCTTTTCTTGTCATATAGAAACCTCCCAACACATATTAGTGACAATCATAGTTTTCTTATTCTTATTGAAAGTCAAATGTAGGTGATAATGTGTGGAAGAGGAAAGAGTGGCTTGAAACTTAAGAGACAGGCACATTTTAAAGTGTTCTAAATAAATCTCTAACAGACCTGATGATTTTTCAAAACTATTTAGAAGCTTTAGACTTAACATTATAAAATAGCAAATTTCAAATTCACTCAGATCTCTCTCCATTTAAATTCTCAAGGGAAAGTAAATACAGTGACAGATGAAACAAATGTGATGAAAGGCTTACATTCTTGGGTATTTCTCCTTATGTTCAAACTCAATAAAGAGCTGACTTCTCTCTGGAGCCCTTGCCAACAAATAAACACACTTTTTCTTTGCTGGCTCTCCTTTCAACCAGGCTCACTAACTCTGCAGTGTTTCAAGGCCCTTTGGTTTTTTTCTTCTGTCCCTCAATGAACTCACTACTCACATGTTTTCAGCTATTGCCTGTGCTCAGATTATATCCAATTTTCTTTCAACAGTTGTATGTTCCTTGCTGTCTCTAAAATATCTTTATATCTAAATGTCATAACTCTACTAAGAATATGAAACTCTCTCACCAAGATGTCAGTTGCCTAAGTGGTTCTACTGTCTTCATTCTTCTTTACTTTCGTTGATCTGAAATGCTTCGTTAAAGATCTTAACTCCTTTTTTCCCTTATAATAATTCATGGATCTTTTCTTTCTGTTTCTACCCACAGCTGTATTTGCAATAGAATATATTAAAATACATTTTCCATTGTTTTCTATTTATTATTACTATTATAAAATATGTCTGCTATATAAAGCATATTGAGACTAAATACCTAATATGCCCACCATTGAGGGTGAGAAATAAAACATTAGAAAAAAGTTGAAGACCCTTGTGTACAGTTCTGCAAGCGTATTCTTTCTTTTTCTATAAATAACAACTGATCTCCTGAATTTATTCTTTTTCTTTCTCATACATGACTTTTCAACATTAAAGTATAAACATTTGTTCATATTTGTTTCCTTAAAAATAACTGATTTTTTTTACATTTTATGTAAATGCTGTCATGCTGTTTTTGCTCTCAGAATTATTCTTTGGCAATTCTTCCATGGTGATGTATATAGTTCCAGTTCTTTTTTTTTTTCCACTGCTCTATAATATTCTGTCATATAAGTATACCACAATTTATTTTTACAGTTTGCAATAGATTCTTGTCTGTTCTCCTTGTTCCTGTAATCTTTAATGTCTAATCTACCTGACAGCTGCTTAATGATCTTTCTTAATTGCCTTCTTAGTCAATCTCCTGCCTGGTGCAAGAACATAAGTGGCACCATATTGCCTGTAATAACACTAATTCTCCTATGGCTAATATTTAAGATACTTCACCACATGGTTATCTCAATACCACCATTCTTCCAAATATTTTCTCTATACCTTGGTAAAATCTATTTTATTTCCATTTTTCCAAATAACATCTTCCAAATACCTCACAGAAAACTAGCCACTGGAATAATTTTTTTCCCTTTCTCTCTTTTATCTGTTTCTTTTATTGTAAAACTTGCCTCAAAAATATGGCTTCTCATGACTTTTACCTGATTTAAACCAGTTCCTCTACTTTAATCCCTAACTCCTTTTCTTTCCCACCCCTGCCGACATGCTTTTTACACTAGTGGTCAATCATATTTACCATGTAAATATTCTTTTTCATGAATATGCAGGAAAGTACCCATTCTATTCAATAGGCATCCAGTGGGCATTTGCTGGGAATGGGTGGAATACAAATGTAGGTACGGAATAAAACATAGTCCCTGCCCTTGGAGACTCAGACTAATTATATGTCCATAAAGAGGCGATGGCAATTCAGCGTGTGAATATCGTTCAGATTTTATGTAAAGTGTTATGGAAGTTTAGACAAAGGCTCCTTTCCCACCTTTGGGAGAAAGGGAAAAACAGGCTTTGGGGGAGCTAATAACACACCTGAAATGAGTTGTAAATGATGAATAGCCAGTTAAGGAGATGAAATGGGAAGCAAATGGAAGTCATACTAAGCAGAGGAAGGAATATGAATAAAATCTCATGAACTATAAACCACATTACATATATACAATATGTAGTGGGAATGGCAAGTTTTGAAATTTGAAAGCAAGTTAGTGATCAAATAATACTTCCCTCCTAGGAGTGTTATGAGAATCAATGAGTTAATATATCCAAAGTGCTTAGAACAGTGCCTGACACCCAATAAATACTCTATAATTGTTAGTCAAATATTAGAAGGCTTTGAATGCCACATGACAGAACTTGGATCGTGGAGGGTGTTCAAAGGGTTTTAAATAAGAAAATTGGCATGGCTCAATGTTATGTGGCAGCCTGGGTGGGAGGGGAGTTTGGGGGAAAATGGATACATGTATATGTATGGCTGAGTCCCTTTGCTGTGTACCTGAAACTATCACAACATTGTTAATCGGCTATACTCCAATTTTAAAAGTTTTTTAAAAAAAGAAAATGGCATGGTAAGTTTTGCTTTTTAGATAGAATACTCTGAAGGCATTGTGAGGGGATAAGACAGGAGGCAGGAAAATTACTGAAGAGGATGTTGCAGTTTCTATTAAGAGCTGGCAAGGCAAGAGCAGAAGTAGTAGCAATGCAGATGAGGAGGAGATGGATTCAACAGTCTTTTAAGCTATTGAATATGGTAATTGAGGGAGAAAAAGGAAAACCCATGATGATAGATTATATGGCTGGAGAGAAGAAGGTGTCATCAACTGAAATGAAGAGATTTTCTTTAAGAAAGTGAAAGCATTTCCTGTGCATTCCTCACTAAACTGTGTAATTACATGGTTCCCAATACTTTGTATTCTCAGCAAACACGGCTGATTATGACTGAGACTCTGAAACGCTGTTCTCTAACAAGGCATATTATGACATATGACATTAATGGATCATGTGCATTAAAAGCAGTTACAGTGGTGTTCGCCAGTAGAATGAGCATGGTTTTTGGTACTTAAAGAGAAGCAAGCATTAATTTTCAAAAACAAAAACATGCTTCGGACAGTGATTCCTGGATTGAGACTGAAAGCCATTTGTTTTCTGATTGAAAAATTTTTGTCTCCAGAGTACTCTACTAATTGTGGCTGTCAGATTCGAGTTCTTTAATTGTTCTGTGAGATGAATACATGCTTTATAATGGCAATTTCATAATTAGTCTTAAATACAATAGGGAATGTTTCATGGCAGCTTCCTAACATGAAGACCAAGGCCTAATTAAGCATTTTAATTCGATAGCCATTAATTCAACTTTCTTTACCTTCTTGTATGTTTACTATGTGCAAGGAAGTGTTTTAGGAAGCGGAGAAACATGCATAAAAAGCAAAAATTCTGTCTTGTATTAGGTCACAGTTAAACCAGAACAAATAGATGATTAAAATAGTGAAAAACCTAATTGTGGCAGAAGTATGCCTAAGACGTGAGCATAGTCTGCTAAAGGTGTGAGATCCAGGGAAGGATGGAGAAGCCCTGTATTTTAAATGGAAGTGAAAAAAGATCTGAGATACATTTCTAAGAGAATCTTTTTGACTGCACTGTGGAGAATGGATTGAACAAAGCCAACATGAGAGGCAGAGGGATACGACATGTTGCTGTTTGACTGCCCAGGTGAGAAAGACTCAGTACCTTAACTAAGGCAGTGATATGGAATATGGGGAAAAAGAGATGGTGGCCAAAGGCGTTTTGGAGAAGGGCAGAAGAATATGGAAGTGGTGGCCTATTTGAACAAGTGGTGATCTAGCAATGTGATTGCCATCCAGTGCCAATTGGATAGACAGTTACATGTCAGCAGAGATGATAAGGCATGCTGGGTAAGAGCAAACTCTGCCTGAATGTGAATCCTGGAGTTGCCACTTATTTAGCTGGGCGTCCATGACCTGGTTAGCTTATACATACAAGCCCATCATTTTTCATGACACACTAGTCATCAGAGACCTTTATCTCTAGAGCACACAAAACCAGCCAGGTTGCATCAGTTACCATGCCTGGAATGTTACCTCTCTAGAACCTACCTCACTGAGTTATTGGGAGGAGTCAGTGGGTTAAAATAGGAAAGTGCTTAAAATAGTGTCTGACACAGAGGAAGCACACAGTGCGAGTGTTGGTGATCATTATCTTATTCCAGCATTCAGGTACATGGTTCTGGTAGCATCCTGATGCAGTTCTAGGAACTTTCAGATGATGTTCATCTTGTAGATCCTACATGTGGGTGATGCTTTCCTGCCAGAAGGATCGAGTGGCCGCTAGGGAGAAGCTGGCACTTTGCATGGCTTTAAACACCCCAGCCTTGCCCCCACTCATCAGAACTTCTTCCTCCCTTTTAATTAAGGCCTTGCTCAGCATCATTCAGAAAGGTCCCTCACGCTTGATCAGTGACTCATAGTCCAACCATTTGAACAGTACAAATGTTTCCTCTGCAGGAAGGAGCAGATGCTCTGGTGGAAAACAAGTAGGGGGGAAATAAAGCAGGGAGCCTCAAAAATACAGTGGAAGTCGGGACTAAAGAAATCACAAGTTTTCATAGACATGTTAGCTTATACAAGCACCTTATTTTTTCAGGACACAACCATCATCAGAGACCTTTGTCTCCAAAGAAAATAAAACCAGCCAGAGTTGCATCAGTCGCCATCCCTGGGGTATCATGGGAAGCTATACAGGGCAGAAGGCCTCTCTCCAGGTAGCAATAAAAGAGTTATCATTTCACTCTGGTATTCCTCTGGGGCCCAGAGAGAAAAAAATAATCTAAGTCTGGCACCTAGGTACTTTCCTGAGTGGGTTGTCATGGGAACAGGATATAGCAACTATTTTCAGGATTCTAGGACCTTGGCAATTCTCATGCATTTCTCTGCCTCAGCTTCTATGTATGCAGAGACATATGGATACCAGAATCAGTGCCAGCATTGAGAAGAGGATTTGAAATTCATGCCAGGATTCCTCTGGGTTACACGGGACCTCAGCCGACCTCACAGAGTTTAGCTTGCTTGGCACCACCGCTGATAGCATGACCCATCGGGTTCCACTGCCTGCTGGGGCTCCGTTGCTCCAGCTGTAAAGTAAGGGGATTGGATTCAGCAAGCGCAAAGGTTAATGTCAGCTCCAGAATGGTTTGAATCTCAGTAATTTATAGAATTTGCTTTTGGAGTTCTCCATGGTTGAGCTTGAATATGCTACTGTAAGAAAAAAAAAAATCCCCTTCATTAGTATTATTGATGTAATTATCTACTCTCGATCAAGAACTTCATTGTTGTTCAGGGAATGCAGTTAGCTCATTGTGTATAACGTACATATTTAAGAAGGCAAGATATATATGTATTGCATGTGTATGTGTATGTGTGTGTGCTCACAGAAGCTTGTGTGCAAGGGTATGAGTGTCACTAGCTCTCTTATAAAAAAAATTTAAGATTTAAAAAAGGCAGAGAGTAGAGAGACATTCCAATATTCATATATTTTTATTTTTTCATTAATGATTTCATTTATTTGATTTATGACTATATGACATGCAATACTGTATTAACTGTATGTGAGCGTGTCTTTGTGTGTGTGTGTGTATGTGCGTGCGTGTGTGTGTAAGACTGTGTATATGCCATGCGAGGCTGCAGCTCTAACTCAAACTCTATTTCCCTCAAATTCAGAAATGGCTGTAATATCTATGAGCTCAGTAATGCACACCATTTTATCCTTTGCACTTTCAACAGTGTTTGACAAATGGTAGATAATTAATAAATATTTGGGGGGATGAATGAATGAGATAGAGTATAGGCCTACTTGAGTTTCTTTACATCTGCTAAAAAGTGGCTCTTGAGAAAGAATACTCCAAGTGTTCCAGTTATCTGTTGCTGTCTAACAATCCTAAAACACAGTGACCAAAAAAAACATTTAAATTTTTATGCTCATGGATTCTGTAGGTCAGAAATTCACAAAGATACAGTGAAGGTGGCTCTTTTCTTCCCCACAATGTCTGGAGCCTCAACTGGGATGACTCTGACAGCTGGGGATGACCCTGACGGTGGGGGATGACTCTAAAGGCTAGAGGCTGAAAGATCTGGGGCTGAGGGATCCACTTCCTAGATGGGTTCTTCACTCATCATTTTGGTGCAATGAGGGGATTACTGGAAGGCTTGGCTTACCTGAGACTCCTGGCCAGAGCTCCTACATGGGGCTTGAGCTTCTCTCAGTGTGGGGACTGGCTTTGGGGAGGGAAGATCTGGAGCATCATCAAAACAGAAGCTTCTGGACTTCTTTTGACTTAGTCTTGGAAGAAACAGTGTCACTTCTGCCACATTTTATTGGTTGTGAGTCACTAAAACCAGCTCAGATTCAAGAGTAAGTGACAGTGCACAGTAGTGACCAGAGGTGGCAGAGAAGGTGGCAGAGTATGAAGGGCTCTGTTAAAAAATATGATGCCAGTCTCATTTTTGTTTCTTGGTACTCGGTCTCCATTCTCTCTGAAGGCTTTTAGAATATTCCTTGTGTCTTCTTTGTTCTGGGTTTCACTTCATTATGTGCATTTTTCCTTGTTAGTCCTGGTTAGCATTCCAGAGTCACTTCAATCTTAGTTTTTTATTAAATCTTTCTTAAGTTATGGTAAATTTATTTTGATCAGATATTTCCTACCTTCCAGTTTTTGGGCTCCTGGAACATTATTTAGTTTTTAGCACTTCTACTTTGATTCTCCCTGGCTTTCCTTTTATCATGAACTGCTACCTTCTAAAAACATTCTTTCATCTTGTCTTTCACCTTAATAACCCAAGTTTCATCTGTGTCCTTCTGGTATTTATACCATCTATTGAGTGTTCTATTTTATCTGCTGAGTATTTGATACCAAAATATTTCTACTTGTTTCTAATTTAAGACTTTTCTTCCCAACTTCATGTTGCCAATATTTTCCCCTTTGGGGGTATATTTATTGTACTTATTTTAAATAGTTATCTATTTGATTTTCTTCTTTTGCACAGTGTCTGTAACTTTCAGGTGTCTAGTCATTTTGGCCTGGGATACTAGCTCCATGATAATGTACAATGCGATAGGTCTAAGTTCTGGCCTTGGTGTGCATCCCAGCTGAGGACAAGGGTTGAACCCGAGACACAGCAGAATGACTTGGATATTCCTCCATACTGTCAACGCTCACAGGCAACTATGCCAGTCAGGAAATCACATTGAAGGTTTTAGGGAAAAAATGTATTATGAAGAGATATTTATCCACAGCTGTAATCCTTCAGCCATGGGAATTGAAGGGAAAGGGCTAAAGTAATGAATCCTCAAGAGTTGTTTCTATCAGCCCTCCACCCTAACAGTTATTTTGTGCTGCTTTCATGATACCAACCACTCAACACCAGCAGCCTGGCCAATGCAGTTTATGTGGGAAAAGGTCAGGAAATAACTCCTTAAATGCCTGGCTTCTCCACCGCCTCAAATCCACAGCCCACTCCACCACACACATGCGTGCATACACACACACACACACACACACACACACACACACACACACACACAGACCCCAGAGAATGAAGATGGCTCCACATTTCCCCCAAAGCCTCTCATCCTTTTATTTCCCTAATTTCTCTAGGGTTGATGTAAGGGGAGGAGGCCAGCAGCACATGTTAATTTTCCATCTCATCAAAACTGGAAAGCTCCTCCAGTATTTTTTCTAATTACATATATCTCTACAGAAGAAAGGGATAACTAAATATCATTTCTCCTAAATGCTCCAATCATGAGCATCTGTAATGATGGAAATTTCACTTCAGATATGATAATGATTTTAATTATCATCATCCTCATCATTGTTTTTGTAGTTATTATTATAAACATTCTAATTTATTCATTATTTCCTATATCCCATATTCTGTAATAATCACTGTACATATATAATCATTTGAAATCTAGGACCTCTGGATAGTTTCTTCAATAAGGTCATGTGCAAAACTTCAGAATTCAACAGTCTAAACTAAAACAAAATGAAATGAGAAACCCAATTTTTCTCTTTTCTTTTTCTTTTTTTTTTTTGGCCGCACCGCATGGCATGTGGGATCTTAGTTCCCCGACCAGGGATTGAACCCGTGCCCCCTGCAGTGGAAGCACGGAGTCTTAATCATTGGACCGCCGGGGAAGTCCCAGAACCCAATTCTTTATTCCAGTCTCTCAAAGGGCACAAATGGAAACTTCTGGTACCTCCATGTCTCACTTCCTCAGCTCTTGACCTTCCCACATTCTCCAGACTCTCCTTCTACAATCTCTTTCCACCTCTACTTTTTTTACTTATTGACTTAACTTCTTTGCTAAGTTCTTCCCATCTTACTCCTGAGTCTTAGGTCCAGTTCTTTTTGGCTTCTGGTGCATCGCAAAAGGTTTCTTTGGCAGAGATGAACTCTATAGAAGGGGGTCTAAAACCGGAAAGTTGGATTAGCAACTGAAACATTCTCTTTGGTAAATTTAAGGAGGGGAACATCTCTGAGTAATTTCTCATTAATATGTTTTCATCATATATGTGTGATCTCATTTAGCTCTCTCAACACTGTGGGTTTGATATCATAACTATATTTTTCATTTAAGAACAGCAAATCTCAGAGAGGTCAAGTTGCTTGCCCAAGTTTGTAGCAGACTGTCTTGGAAGTGAAGAAATGGGGATTCAGAGACACATTATCTGATGTCAATGCCTATGCTTTGACTACTCTACAGTGTTGCTATACCTCCTTGCACGGTACATTCCCAAAAAGCACATCAAGGTCCAGACTCTCATATAAACTCTGCTCTTCATTTGAACACTTCTATCAAGGGAGATATTGTGTTAAAAAAAACCTATCTGAGCACTGTGATTTTGCTTCTGCTTGCTCAAGTATATCTCCATTCCCAGAGAGCTGCTCACCTGAGGTCACCAAAGCAATTTCAGTCTACATAATTTAATAGACCTGTTACCAGTGTAACAGCTATTAACATCCCATTAGTAATTATTCGGGCAAGGCTAGACAATCTCTTGTACTAAGGCTTTTATCGTGGAATATTAAGTTATTAGATTAATAAATAATAAACTACCTACCAGCAATATTCACTATAAAAGACCGCACTTCAAATGTGCTGGCATATGTTATTAAATATAATTAAGTTATCCAACTGAAGAACTGAAGCAGCATTTCTTGGAATCCTGCCATGCCCTTGAACTTAAAACAAGCTCAGGGAACACAGTGCTCTTCTTCTGACACCAGGATTCAATGTCCAGTTGCCATGAGGTCGAGAATGAAGTCTGTCTACTCATTCTAGAAACAGCCATGCAGAATGTCAAGTCTCCCTACCTGTAGACATCTTATATTTGGTAAACTGAGGAAGCAAAAGAAAAAAAAATAGGGCTTCTAAGATAAGATGCTTTTTTTGTACCTGTGGGTCAAATCTCTAATAGCAGAGGAGAAGCAAAAATTTGGACAATTATCTAAAGAATAATTTACCTGCCTTCCTAAGCAATTCCAGACAGTGTATACCAGAAATAAACCAGCCACATTTTCATTTCTGACATGAAATACAAGAATTGAGAACACTCAACTCAAGTGTTCAAAATCTGCAAATCTATGAAAACTTGAAGTCCAAAGGGCAGGCTCTTTTTATTGCCCTCTGCAATATTCCAGATCAAAATAGTTGACTTCCTGGTACCCAATAAATAGGTAATGAATGAATTAAAGACTAAATGAACTTTATATTTTGGTAGTGTTTTTGTAGTTAAAGTAAATGTAGTTCACTTACATTATGCGCTAATAAAAGTGGCAGAAATTAGTGCTATTATCGCCTTACAAATAACCAGGGCACACACAAAGTAGCGTGGAGGAAAAAACAAGGGTTTTGGAGCAAAGCAGATCTGTCGTAAATTTTACCTTTATCCCTATATTAGCTTTTAGTTTGGACTTTACTCTCCAAGCTCAGTTCCCCCAGCAATCAAATAGTAATAAAATATCAAATTATGGAATCAAAAAACAGTAACAGGTATCCAATAAATCTTTCTTCCTCTCTGCCCCAAACCCTCTCTTTGCTTATAGAAATCTTTAATGTTGATCTTGCTTTGAGACAATTAGAAAGATGTTCAGTTACTATTTTTGCTGTTACAGATTAAGTTTTGCTAATCTTGAGAAATATAAGATAGTCTGATGGAAATTGTCCATTAATTTTCCTTGCTGACCTAATCTTTCCCTATCACTCACATATTCCTGCTCACATATTAGAGTCCAAGGCAAAAGGGGAATTCAGTAATGCTGATCTTGTCTTAAAATTTTGATATTTGGGTCATCATAAATTTTTTACATGAATTGTTATTTTTTAAAATATTACATTAAAATTATTTATTTTGATTATTATTTTTGATACACTCTTAAATTTTATACCCAGGTGACTGCCTCACTTGCCTCACCCAGTCCAGGCCCTGCCATCCCACCTTCTCCTGTTATATGTCCAGTCTCACTTTTCACCTAGTATAAGGCCAGTCTAAATCTGGCTTAAGCTAGCAGATACCAGAATTATTCAAAGAATAGGCGAGGCCTCTCCTATTGGCTCTTACAAGCCGGGTAGTAAAAGAACCTCCTACTTTTCTATGACATTGAAAATCTCAAGGCAGCACACAAGGGCTGCTAAGCCCAGAGTCTAAATTGGGAAGCTTTTGTTTGGTTTGATTGTTTGCAGGGTTTTTTTGGTTTGTTTTTTTGTTTTGGTGGGGTGGGGGCTGTTTGTTTGCTTTTTGTTTTTATTTATTTTTGCAACAAGCTCTGAGTGATCTCAATTAGCGGTTGAGGATTCCCTTCCCTCAAAGCTGACATATATTGTTGTGCCAGTCACTTCCCCAAAGATGGGGCTTATAAGACAACAGACCCAACAAGCCCCATCTCTCCTTATCCTTTATCTCAGGGCAGCAAGGTTTGAGCTTCTCAGGGTTGTCCAGAGCCCTAGACATCCCCTCCTCCATTTTCCCAGGAGTATCAACTCAAAATGCAAGCCAAGTAGAGAGAAACCCAGGTGACACTGCATGAGCTGAGCTCTTGTGCTTCTTGCCCAGTAACATCCCAGCTGGAGTCAGAGCATGATACGTTTGTAGCTAGGTTCACAGAGGGTCACTACATTGGCTACCTTGCTGACAAAAAAAATATAAATGCTGCGCTTAATACTGATAATAGACCTCATTTTGGTAGAAGCTTGAAAATGAGAAACCAAAATTGACTCAGTACAGGAGAAAAACTGAACAGTGTGACCAGTAAGAATTAATTTGGTGTAACATTCCCTAAAATATAGTCTACCCAGGAAATTAACGATAATTAACATTTATTACCTACTAGTGAGGAGCCTGGCATTGCTCTTAGTTCTTTTGTTATATTTAACTCTTGCAATAACCATAGAAGATAGTCACTATTTTTAGATTTGCTGAAGTTCACTCTGTTATAAGGTCGTAAGCTTTGGTAGACTCCAGAATCTGTGCTCTAGTCACTACAATATATACTCCTCAAGATATTAAGGAAAATGTGCTTTAGGAAAATTCCAACAAGTATTGTTAACACAGAATCTTGGTTAATGGGTGCTGTTATGGGCTGAATGTTTGTGTTCCCCCACACAACTCATATGTTGCAGCCCTTAACGCCAATGTGGTGGTTTTGGAGGTGGGGACTTTGGGAAGAAATTAAGTTTAGATAAGGTCATGGAGGTGGGGCCCCGGCGATGGGATTAGTGCCCTTATAAGAAGAGGCACTCGAGTCACTTTCTCTCCACCATATGAGGACACATCTAGAAGGCAGTTCTCTGCAAGCCAGGAAGAGGACCCTCCCCAGGAACTGAATCTGCCACCACCTTGACCCTGGATTTCCCAGCCTCTAGAACTATGAGAAATCAGTATCTGTTGATCAAGCCCCCTAGTCTGTGGTATTTCCTTATAGCAGCCTGAGCTGACCAAGACAGGTACTATGTGTGGGATGTGTGTTTCAGTATGTGTATGTGTTTGGGGAGCTGTCTGAGTACAGTGGAGAGTTCCAAGGTCAAAGATTTTGGAGGACAATATCAAGCAAGGTTAAACAGATTTTTTAATTGCAAACCTTATCAGAGCCTTTAATAGGCTTAGGTGAACCATTATTCTCTAACAGAGGAATTTTGAGTGCAGGGTTTTCCAAAGGTATTTGACTTGCAATATCCTTCTGTGACGGAACACGCCTTCTAGGTTGCATTTCATTTTGCTCTGCCATCTTAGGTTTAACTGTCACTGACTGGATGGCAGCCAGAAGTTCACTGCCAACGACAGTGGTGCACAAGTGCCATGTAGAATTCAGCCTGATCCCAAGCTGTCACACCAGCCTCGGTTTGAGTGAGGGATGTTTGACCAAGTGTGGCACACATACCAGCCTCAGCCCTGAGAGAGAGGCACAAGGCCGAGCTGGGGAGGTGGCCAGCTGAAGGAGCAAGTGATGGCTCAGAGAAGCTCACAGACTCACTGGGGTTTCTTAATGGGCGCTCACTTCCCCCAGGAAAGGAAAAGGAGAGATTTAACGGAGCTTGCTATGTCGGTGGCTGTGTAAGTCCCATGTCCAGCGAAGTAACTGGCACGGTAATATCATATGTCAGGGTTGCAGACATTTGGCAGAGGTGGTATCGTTGTATTTACCAGCGTACAGGCTCTGAGTGAAAATCCAAATGTGTGAGTGTGGGAGTGTGTGCAGATCGCTACGGATGCATGCATATGCTGTTTTTTAGATCCACTTCCCACAAAGCAGGAGCAGAGCTTAAAAGGTAAGATTTGACATGATATTTGGTGCACACTGATATAGTTTAATTTTTACAGCCACACTTGTTAAGCAAAGTTCCCCCCACATACACACTCTCTCACACATATGTGGAAGAAATCAAACTGCCCGTGGCACCCATGGGAAAGCAGTGCTATAACTCTGCTTCCAAAGCAATTGTCACATCTCTGGTAATATCTCAAACCAGAGCCTTGCCTTTTATGTGACAAGGACTCTTAAAAGCCTGATAGCTTGTTCTAGGGGGAAAAAAATAGAAAATGGGAAGATGGAGTTTATCTGAAGTTAAAGTTGAGAGAAAAGGAAAGGTAGAAGATTCATATGAATATGTGACATTTTATCCTTATGCATTTTTATCTTCCATTTGTCAGGCGGAATGGTGCCCTGAGTAGGGCTGGTCTCAGAGCAGGGGCTCAGAGTACTTGAATTGTGTTGAATTAAATTGAGTTGAATCTAATGGAATCAAATAGAATCAAATAGATTCTGAGTGTTCACCTCTGTCCAAGGAAAGTTTATTTAGGATTGATCTTAGGTATAAAAGGGATACACCCGAAGCAAGGGGGAAATGAGATTTATGTCCCAGGCAAGAGTTGCTAGCAAGCAAGAGAAAGGGTTAGATCAGAAGCAAAGTTTCACATAGGACACAGATCTGAATGAGAAAATAACTTGGAATTTTGAGTGTGGAGAAAATAACTTGGAATTTTGAGTATGGAGAAAATGCTAGAATCCCTGAGCTCAGGACAAACCTTGTTGGTGATGGGGGTGGGTTATTAGAGTAGAATATTTATAATAGTCTGGTCACTTGGTTAGGAATGCTAACCAGGGGCCCTGATATTCAGAGTACACAGCACTAGTTGTAGCCCATCGTAGTGACCAGTATTTTCCAAACTTGAATGGAGAAGGCCAAGAGAACTATTGGGCAGATGAAATCAGAACAAGGGGTGGTTTGAGGGCTCTTGAAAATCCTCACCTCTTTCACTGTACATAAGCCAGAACATTTTTAAATGATTAGCTCGCTTCCTTCCTGTGCATATATGAGGCTGAAGCACACAAGCCAAAAAAAAAACCCCATCTATTCATATTAACTCGGTTGATTTTCACAAAAATAATTGCTACATTATTTTTGCTACTTAGTTGCACATTCAGAAGGGGGAATTCATTTGAATGTCAAAAATGGTGCAGCCCTGAACTCTTGCACTACGTCAATCACAGAACCCCAAATCTGGCATGCTCTCAAAAAGGTAGTGAATCCATCCTCCCACCTCAAGGCTGTATTCCATGGGCCCCAGAACAATTAGAAATGTGTTAGAGTCATTTAAAAATCTCCAGCATTGCACGACCCTAGGTTAACTACTACTTAACCTTTTAGACCTTCCATTTTCTCACTTGTAAAATTTTGCCGAGAGTAATTGCTGGCACTTACCTGATGGTCACTCTGTGACAAGTACTGTTCTAGGTACTTTGTATGAATTCACCCACTTTAATCCCCACAATCGCCTGGTAACTCAGACTACAACTATCTCCATTTTAAGGATGGGAAATGGAAATGTGGAAAGCTAAAGAAATCATCCCATCTGGGTCACATTGTAACTAAGGGAGGACACCAGCATTTGAACCCAGGCCATCTGGTTTCTATTTATTTACCCAGCAAATTAAGCTTCCTCCCACGTAAAATAACTCTTATGTGATATGAACATAATAAAGGTGAAATGCAAAATAAGCACACAGTAAGACCCAGTAAATGTTGTTTTCCCCTTGTCTTGTCCAGGACTTACCTCCCAACCTCAGGCCAGATTATGGGCAGGGAAAGGAAAACTACAGATCTTTGTGCATTTTAACTCCCCAGGTAATTCTGTCAGAACTCCAAAATTAAGAACCTTTTTGTTCTGTGCACCCATTTCACAGTTTTAAAACACTCATTCTCAGGAGGTGTCTTCCTGACTTCTGCCTTCATTCAAACATGAGGGACTACAAGGTGTTTTGCTTTTGTTCTATTAAGAATGCTGTTTATAACACTCCTAGGAGTTTATGATTATGTCAAACATACCAAGTTTGGTTGAAAATTGTTTGGATCTCGGAAGGCTCTATTTTCTTCCAGTGTTTACTTGTGCAACCATTGCATGGCTAGATCAGCAGATATCTCCTGACAGCAAGTACATTCTGCTTCTTGAGTTGACAACCACTATTTCCAAAAAATTAGGTCTGAGTGTGATGAGCTGCTGAATTCTGATCCATTACCTGCTAGACTCATACACTCGATCTCTGTGTTTTCCTCGTTCTTACCAGCCTGGGCTTCTTTATAGAAATCTTAGGCATTAACTGCAACCCTAGCAGATACCTTAAGAAAATGAAAAATGTCAGATCAATCTAGAACCATTCAGTGTCCCTGCAGATTATTGTGGGTTTGGAGGGTTGGATGGCTTTCCTTTCATCATCAAAGTTGAGAAATATACTTAGAAGTGCCATCATTTTTTTTTATAGCTATGTGAATCTAACCTCTGTGAATGCTTATGAACCATTTCAAAGAAATTTAATACAGTGAAAAGTGAGAGAAATAAGTTAGGATGATATATCTATGAGGAACTTAAAGATTCATGTTTTAATTGAATAAAATTGGAAAGTAGACATTCTGTAGCATTTTAAAAGCATGAAGAAAATACTAACCCCCTACCCCCATGGATTATGACATTTTCAGCTGGACTGTGGAAAATTCTGTTAGCCCCTGAATTGATATTCAAAGTGTTATAGTTGCATTTTGTGGGGAGGGGATTCATACCTTTTTTCCCCCAGATTCATCAAATGGCTTGTGACATAGTGAATTAAAGATACAGAGCTAGAAAAAAAATAGCTGTGAGGTCAATGTTTGTTTTTATACTGAGTGGAAATTTGGCCTATATGTATCTTGTTATTTTTTGAAAATAGTACTTTCAAAGCCCTTTACTGAGTGTCTAAAATGTGCCAAGCATAGTGCCTGGTGCTAAGAATGGTATGAAAGTTCAGATCCTTTTCCTTAGGACCTAAATCCTAACAGGGAGCTCTTTGCTGGCTCTGCATTGATTGCTTCACTTTCTTGCCTCCCAGGCTGGCCGTCTACTCCAGTCTCCCTACTTTCTTGTCACTCAGAGTGGCTTCTCCAACTCTCACCTGCCCCTCACTTTTCCTGGACCTCTCTGAGGCTAAAGAAATGATGGGGTGGCTTTTGATACATTTTTCTAGTCTGGGAAGAATCTAGACTCTCTTCTAGTTTCGTAAGATTCAAGAGTGACAGGTAGAGAAAATTAATCTTCACAGTGCAACATATCTGATCGTATGTTTGATGCTCCCGTATGATTTCACCCCTCCATGAGGGCCTCAGTCCTTACAATCCTCCAATCTCAAATTTAAACCCCCTACCTCCATCCAGGATTAAAAACACACATGGCAGGTATGATCCCTATCTTATCTTGAAGACCTTGGGCCAGAAGAGTTGGACTTTGGAGTTGTAAAGGAAGGAGGATGATGCAGGGGGTCCTGAGAAGAAGTGAGGAGCCGCTTGCTGGCTGGCAGCCATGGAATGTACCTTAATAATCTAGAATGAAGGTCCTGTGCTATGGAGAGAGAAAAGGCACCTGTATGTTGAGTAGGCAGAAGCCATTTCAAAATTTCCACCTTCTTTTGGACTATGTGTAGCTTATAATTTAACATTTGAATGTTAGATAAAGAACAGGTTAAACATTCTCTAGGAATCTGTGTGTGCCCCACCACCTAACAGGAAAATTTTATTTTTTTAAATATTTATTTATTTTTGGCTGTGTCGGGTCTTAGTTGTGGCACGAAGGATCTTTCATTGCGGCACACAGGCTCTGTAGTTGTGGCACATGGACTCCAGAGCACATGGGCTCTATAGTTGCGGCATGTGGACTCTCTAGTTGTGGTACGCGGGCTCAGTAGTTGTGGTGCATGGACTTAGTTGCCCCACGGAATGTGGGACCTTAGTTCCCCAACCAGGGATCAAACCTGCGTCCCCTGCATTGGAAGGTGGGTTCTTAACCACTGGACCACCAGGGAAGTCCCGGGACAGTTTTATAGAAATGGTACCACCTTGTTCTTTTGTGATGTAACCAACCAATTCATTAACCAGTGCTTCAGGTTAAAATGTGGGAGTCAGTCAACATTAGTAATCTGTGGATAATTGATTAAATAGTACCTTTGCCAAAGTTAAAGAAGCAGGTGCCTTGTCGAGGGAGGGAATTGGCATAAATGGTACCAGAAAACCTAAGCTAAACATAGTTATGGCTACTATCAGTTTAGCTCTGAACTTTGAGAGAGGGAGAATGAAGGAAATCAACCATGAGGATATTTAACAGATAATGGAGCCCAATTCATGGCATGGAGGTAGAGAACTTTAAGGATAAAATTCTATTCCATCCATTTATTCCAATAGCTCTCAGATTGAAGTTAATTGCAATGGAAATTTCAAATTACAAATCAATTTTTCCCTAAATATTTCTCTGTGTCACTGACTCAGAAATATTTAAATCTGGTGTTCATTTCTGCTTAAGGATCCACGGCTCTTGGGAGATTTAGCTGCTGCTGCTGCTCTCAGGTCTGATGTTGCCCTAATTTTCCTATTTCCTTACTCTACACAAATCCTCAGTTTGAGCATTGGCAGGGGTAGAATCTCTAAGCATGCTAACATTTGTCTCTAGAGTGAGAGATGATGCTTTTCAGTCAATGCACTATTTTCACTTAAGATTTTCTGAAATGGATTAAGGAAAGTTTGCTCTTAATTTCAGATTGACTCAAGACTCCATAATCAATCATTCTGACCAATAATATAATGGGAAATATTTCCATTTACTATTTAATATTCTTGTAACATCCATTTTGAAGACAGGGGTGAGGTCTGGAAAAAAACGTTGTTTCATGTCTGTAGAATCTCTCAGATGCTTACCATTATTTAGGCCACTGTTAGGGAGAACCAGGTAGATTGGCAATTTTGTCTCTAATCCTTAAGTCATGCAGATATCAAACAATCTTACCAGTGACTCAGTTTATGTCATATGGATCCTGAGCACCTCTTATCCTGCAAATCTGCTTGACATGGAGGCCCCAGAGTCTAAGGAATTGCAGACTCACCTAAGAAGGGAATTGACAGGACTGAGACAAACTGTAAACTATTTCCCTAGGCCATCCTGTAACCCCACTGTCTTGGAGGACCCTTCCATACTTGATCTTACAGACCAAGTAAAATTCCCAAGACCTCAGATCTCCCTAAACCCAGTGAACATCCTTGATTCAATCTAGCTGAAGACCGTGCAAAATTGGGCCATATCTCATTCACCTTTACTCTGTGTTGGGCTCCAGGATGATATGTACAGTGAGAGATTACCTGTATTTCATATTAAGGATTATATTTTGATAGAGTTTATAAATGGCATTTTTAGATAGTGACTCTAAAAACAACAAATAACACACAAGGGAATCCCCATAAGGTTAACAGCTGATCGTTCAGCAGAAACTCTGCAAACCAGAAGGGAGTGGCAGGACATATTTAAAGTGATGAAAGGGGAAAACCTACAAGCAAGATTACTCTACCCTGCAAGGATCTCATTCAGATTTGATGGAGAAATTAAAACCTTTACAGACAAGCAGAAGCTAAGAGAATTCAGCACCACCAAACCAGCTTTACAACAAATGCTAAAGGAACTTCTCTAACTGGGAAACACAAGAGAAGGAAAAGACCTACAATAACAAACCCTAAACAATTAACAAAATGGTAATAGGAACATACATGTCGATAATTCCCTTAAATATAAATGGATTAAATGCTCCCACCAAAGGACATAGACTGGCTGAATGGATACAAAAACAAGACCCGTATATATGCTGTCTACAAGAGACCCACTTCAGACCTAGGGACACATACAGACTGAAAGTGAGAGGATGGAAAAAGATATTCCATGCAAATGGAAATCACAAGAAAGCTGGAGTAGTAATTCTCATATCAGACAAAATAGACTTTAAAATAAAGACTATTACAAGAGACAAAGAAGGACACTATATAATGATCAAGGGATCGATCCAAGAGGAAGGTATAACAATTGTAAATATTTATGCACCCAACATAGGAGCACCTCAATACATAAGGCAAATACTAACAGCCATAAAAGGGGAAATTGACAGCAACACAATCATAGTAGGGGACTTTAACACCCCACTTTCACCAATGGACAGATCATCCAAAATGAAAATAAATAAGGAGACACAAGCTTTAAACGATACATTAAACAAGATGGACTTAATTGTTATTTATAGGACAGTCCATTCAAAACCAACAAAATACACTCTCTTCTCAAGTGCTCATGGAACATTCTCCAGGATAGATCATATCTTGGGTCACAAATCAAGCCTTGGTAAATTTAAGAAAATTGAAATCATATCAAGTATCTTTTCCGACCACAACACTATGAGACTAGATATCAATTACAGGAAAAAATCTGTAAAAAATACAAGTACATGGAGACTAAACAGTACACTACTGAAGAAATCAAAGAGGAAATCAAAAAATACCTAGAAACAAATGACAATGAAAACATGATGACCCAAAACCTATGGGATGCAGCAAAAGCATTTCTAAGAGGGAAGTTAATAGCAATACAGTCCTACCTCAAAACAAGAAACACCTCAAATAAAGAACCTAACCTTACACCTAAAGCAATTAGAGAAAGAAGAACAAAAAAACCCCAAAGTTAGCAGAAGGAAAGAAATCATAAAAATCACATCAGAAATAAATGAAAAAGACATGAAGGAAATGATAGCAAACATCAACAAAACTAAAAGCTGGTTCTTTGAGAAGATAAACAAAATTGATAAACCATTAGCCAGACTCGTCAAGAGAAAAAGGGAGAAGACTTAATAGAATTAGAAAAGAAAAAGGAAAAGTAACAGCTGGTACTGCAGAAATACAAAGGATCATGAGAAATTACTACAAGCAACTATATGCCAATAAAATGGACAACCTGGAAGGAATGGACAATTTCTTAGAAAAGCACAACCTTCCGAGACTGAACCAGGAAGAAATAGAAAATTTAAACCGACCAATGACAAGCACTGAAATTGAGACTGTGATTAAAAATCTTCCAACAAACAAAAGCCCAGGACCAGATGGCTTCACAGGCCAATTCTATCAAACATTTAGAGAAGAGCTAACACCTATCTCAAACTCTTCCAAAATATACCAGAGGGAGGAACACTCCCAAACACATTCTATGAGGCCACCATCACCCTGATACCAAAACCAGACAAAGATGTCACAAAGAAAGAAAACTACAGGCCAATATCACTGATGAACATAGATGGAAAAATCCTCAACAAAATACTAGCAAGTAGAATCCAACAACACATTAAAAGGATCATACACCATGATCAAGTGGGGTTTATCCCAGGAATGCAAGGATTCTTCAATATATGCAAATCAATCAATGTGACAAACCATATTAACAAATTGAAGGAGAAAAACCATATGATCATCTCACTAGATGCAGAAAAATCGTTCGACAAAATTCAACACCCGTTTATGATAAAAACCCTCCAGAAAGTAGGCATAGAGGGAACTTACCTCAATATAATAAAGCCCGTATATGGCAAACCCACAGCCAACATCATTCTTGGTGAAAAACTGAAGCCATTTCCTCTAAGATCAGGAACAAGACAAGCTTTCCACTCTCAGCACCATTATTCAACATAGATTTGGAAGTTTTAGCCACAACAATCAGAAAAGGAATCCAAATTGGAAAAAAAGAAGTAAAGCTGTCACTGTTTGCAAATGACTTGATACTATACATAGAGAATCCTAAAGATGCTACCAGAAAACTACTAGAGCTAATCAATTTGGTAAAGTAGCAGGATACAAAATTAATGCACAGAAATCTCTTGCATTCCTGTACACTAATGATGAAAAATCTGAAAGAGAAATTAAGGAGACACTCCCATTTACCACTGCAACAAAAAGAATAAAATACCCAGGAATAAACCTACCTAAGGAGACAAAAGACCTGTATGCAGAAGACTGTAAGGCACTGATGAAAGAAATTAAAGATGATACAGACAGATGGAGAGATATACCATGTTCTTAGACTGGAAGAATCAGTATTGTCAAAATGACTGTACTACCCAAAGCAATCTACAGATTCAATGCAATCTCTATCAAACTACCAATGGCATTTTTCACAGAACTAGAACCAAAAATTTCACAGTTTGTATGGAAACACAAAAGACCCCCAAAGAGCCAAAGCAATCTTGAGAAGAAAAACAGAGCTGGAGGAATCAGGCTCCTGGACTTCAGACTATACTACAAAGCTACAGTAATCAAGACAGTATGGTACTGGCACAAAAACAGAAACATAGGGCAATGGAACACGATAGAAAGCCCAGAGGTAAACCCATGCACATATGGTCACCTTATCTTTGATAAAGGAGGCAAGAATATACAATGGAGAAAAGACAGCCTCTTTAATAAGTGGTGCTGGGAAAACTGGACAGCTACATGTAAAAGAATGAAATTAGAACACTCTCTAACACCGTACACAAAAAAAAACTCCAAATGGATTAAAGACCTAAATGTAAGGCCAGACACTATAAAACTCTTAGAGGAAAACATAGGCAGAACACTCCATGACATAAGTCACAGCAAGATCCTTTTTGACCTACCTCCTAGAGAAATGGAAATAAAAACAAAAATAAACAAATGGGATCTAATGAAACTTAAAAGCTTTTGCACAACAAAGGAAACCATAAACAAGACAAAAAGAAAAACCCTCAGAATGGGGGAAAATACTTGCAAACGAAGAAACTGACAAAGGATTAACCTCCAAAGTTTACAAGCAGCTCATGCAACTCAATATCAAAAAAACAAACAACCCAATCCAAAAATGGGCAGAAGACCTAAATAGACATTTCTCCAAAGGAGGTATACAGATTGCCAACCAACACATGAAAGGATGCTCAATATCACTAATCATTAGAGAAATGCAAATCAAAACTACAATGAGGTATCACCTCACACCAGTCAGAATAGCCATCATCAAAATATCTACAAACAATAAATGCTAGAGAGGGTGTGAAGAAAAGGGAACCCTCTTGCACTGTTGGTGGGAATGTAAATTGATACAGCCACTATGGAGAACAGTATGGAGGTTCCTTAAAAAAGTAAACATAGAACTACCATACAACCCAGCAATCCCACTACTGGGCATATACCCTGAGAAAACCGTAATTTAAAAAGAGTCACGTACCACAATGTTCATTGCAGCTCTATTTACAATAGCCAGGACATGGAAGCAACCTAAGTGTCCATCGAGAGATGAATGGATAAAGAAGATGTGGCAGATATATACAGTGGAATATTACTCAGCCATAAAAAGAAACGAAATTGAGTTATTTGTAGTGAGGTTGATGGACCTAGAGACTGTCATGCAGAGTGAAGTAAGCCAGAAAGAGAAAAATAAATGCCACCTGCTAACACATATGTATGGAATCTAAGAAAATAAAATGGTTCTGAAGACCCTAGGGGCAGAACAGGAATAAAGTCGCAGGCGTAGAGAATGGGCTTGAGGACACGGGGAGGGGGAAGGGTAAGATGGGACGAAGTGAGAGAGTGGAATGAACTCATATATACTACCAAATGTAAAATAGATAGCTAGTGGGAAGCAGCCGCATAGCACAGGGAGACCAGCTGGGTCCTTTGTGACCGCCTAGAGGGGTGGGATAGGGAGGGTGGGAGGGAGACGCAAGAGGGAGGCGATATGGGGATATATGTATACGTGTAGCTGATTCACTTTGTTATAAAGCAGAAACTAACACACCATTGTAAAGCAATTATACTCCGATAAAGATGTTAAAAAAATAAAAGAATAAGAGCAAGTGGCTCAGACTTAGAAGCCTAGGCGGGTCTTCCATACTTCTTTATTCTCCTCTTCACTTTCCACATTACCCCCACCAGAAAGGAAGGAAAAATAAGCCAGTAAAGAAACAAACGGATGACACACACAACAACAAAAAAGCACTGAATCTAAATGTGAAGCCAGTAACGTCAGCCATGTCTTCCAAGATAGTTGGCTTGGATCAAAGCAGGACCTGAGTGTGTATGTCCACAAAAACCTCATGGAGTGAAAAAGAGACACAGGAGGATGGTTATCTTTCCCAATGAAGATGTATATTCTGCCCAAATCTGAAGCATGTCTCCTTTCTTTAAGGCACAGTAACTCCGCCCACAGGAGCACAGGACTAACCAAGGTTATGACAATAATATTGGCAACTCTTTCTGTTTTGGTTGGAGAGTAAAGGCAGGCCTGATATATGTAGAGAAAGCAAATTAACTTTGGAAAAATCCCTTCTGTCTTCTTCTTTTAATCCATTTAGCTTAACACTCAAGTCTATATTCAGTCACTGAGCGGAGAGTCAGAAGATTCTCAAGATGTCCTGCTCCTATCATCATGAGGCTTTTCCCCAATTTATATCACTGCATGTTTGTGTTCTCCCCATTGTCAAACATAGTTCAGTACATAGCAACCATGACAACGTAGCCCAAATGAAAGACAAAACAGGGGAGAGGATTAGATTCCCCTTTCACATGTATATTAAAGACAAATGTAGCCCTGAGTCTTTTAGTTGGACTAATATAGGCATCCCAGAGACAGACAGTGAGAAATAAGCAAGTCCATGTTCAGTATGTCATTAAGTGTCTATGAATTCCAGATTGAGGTTGTTGGCCCAGAGGAGACTGGAGGACTCTTTCGGATTATCTGTTCCCTAGCTGAAGGAGAGCCTTCTCTGTACCCACCCAGGATTGTTCTTTATAGGCCAAGATGCCATTTCTGCAAGTGCTGCCACCCCCAAGTAAAATTCCACTCTGGGATTTACATATAGGACATGGAACTGCAGGTAGCCTCTGCCTGTATTTTCAAATCTGGCTCTTGGTCTTTCATAAGCAAGCACACCTAACATCAGCACATTTACTCTCTTTCATTTCTGCTTTTTTCTTTATCATTCCAAGGCAGTATTTTTTTTATCTTTGGTACTATAATAGCGGATGCATATCATTATACATTTGTCAAAATCCATAGAATGCACAACATCAAGAGGGAACCTAGACGTTGTTTGGTAATGATGTATCAAGGATGTAGTTTCATGGACTGTAGCAATGTACCCCTCTGTATAAGATGTTGATATAGGGTGAAGCTATACGGGTGTGGGGACAGGGGGGTGTATGCAAACTCTCTATACTATATGCTGTTCAACTTTGCAGTGAACCTAAAACTGTTCTAACAAATAAAATCTATTTTTTTAAAAAAGAAAAAAAAAAGTAGGGGTAAAGAGTAACAGCTAGACAGTTTTTCTTTTTGTTTGCTTTTTTAAAAAATTATTATTATAGGAGAGTCTTGAGCAGGTTTAAATGCATGGAAGCAATACAACTAAAAGAAGAGAATGAGTAGAATAAATACATAAAGATTTGTTCATTAATCCTGGAAAATTACACTATTTTTTACTAAAAGATAGTGCAGTATTACATGGGTGAAGAATTAGATACTAAATTAAGCTAAGAAATATGTAGAGCAGTAGGCAGTGTTGCATACCCTCTTGGGATTGGTGATCAGAAACTGATAATGGAATTAGTCTATGCTGTTAGGTGGGTTTCTCTAGAAGTGGTAAGATTCTTGTCTATAGACATGTCAAAATGGTTATTTGGGGTTGTGCAGGGTTGGGATTTTGCTGAATAAGTGAGAGGAAAAGACAAGGGAGTTTATGGCATTGCCACAGGTAAATCATGGACTCCAAGGTAAGTTGATATGATCCAAAGACCCTTAAGGTTTAGTTCCTTGATTTTTCCATTCATTTATAAATTCATTCAGTTTTTCTTATCTACTTAACTGCATGCTGAGCACTGGTCTAGGCATGGGGATAGAAGAGTGAACAAAAGAGACAGATTCTTCTTTTGTGGAATTTACTTTTTAGGTGAATGGACAAATACTATACAAAACATCAGGTTTCATGAGTCTTGTGAAAAAATAAAACAGTGTACAGAGAATAGAGAGTGTCTTTGTTAGACCTCAAGGTTGACATGTATTGCATTCCATGTGTTGATGCCCTCTGGACGTGTGTAATAAATACTATGTCCCTACTGGTACCAGGAGTGGTTGTTTCAGAGAACAAGGTAATGGAACACTTAGGGAAGAGGGAGATGGGAGGAGATCTGGGAGAAGAGCATTCCAGGCAGAAGGAAGAGTGAATACAAAGTCTCTGCGGTGGAAATGCGCTTGGTATTGTCAACAAACTGCAAGAAGTGTAGAGAGAGGTAGGCAAGAGGAAGTAGCATGTCTTGTAAAGCCTTTAAGATCCCTGAGGGACTTCGGCTTTTACCCCAGATGAGATCACGTTTTGACTTACATATTATCCAAACTTCTCTGGCTGTTATTTTGAGAATATAACAGGAGGAGGCATTGGTTGAGCAACCAACAGCTCTGATGGACCAATTAGGAAACAGTGAGACAGATGAAAGGTGATAATTGGCTTGTTTCAAGATTGTAACAGGCAAGATGACAAGAACACATCAACCTCTTGAAACATTTTAAATGTAGAGCGGACAGGACTTGCTGGTGCACTGCATCTGTTGGTATGAAATGTGTATGCTATTATACCGATGAACATTGCCTCCCCACACCCTACCCCAACACAGAACATCTATTCTTTTTAATAATTTTGTGCACAAGAAGGTAATAGAAATATTTTTATATAGATGAAATTTGGAGTTCAAAATCTTGGGTTTGCATCCTGGCTAAATCAGCTGTGCAAACCTGGACAAATTATTCTATCCTTTAGTTTCATAGTTTTTGTCATGAAGAGTAAAGGAGTGTTTACAAGGAATTATCAACTTTAAAATTCAAAGAAAAATACACTGAAGGGAAAACAAAAATAAGAGTTGTGGGTTTATAGTTAGAACATTGTTGAGTGCTTGGGATTAGCTCAGGAGATATATTTCATTGTATGAAAGAGTATAACCGAAACTGGCAGGTTAAAACGTTCAGAGAGATGGTCCTCTAAAATGTCAGTCTTCTCCACAGATCATTATTAGGAGCTTCCAGGGTGATAAGGATGCTTATAAAAAGAGAGGCACAAAGCCTCAAACCAAAGAAATTATGATTCAAAGTCCTTTCCTCATGCCTTGTCCTCATGTTTAGACTTTAGTTTGTGTTTGGAAAGAACAAAAGAGAACGGGAGTGAAAGAGATGTTGTCTAGGGTCACACTTTAAGTGCTAAGGTAATTTCCAAAGCACTTCCTTATTTGGGTCACTGCAGTCCTGGATCTGGAACTCAGCTTTACTGGTTAGGAAATCTGATGTTGTCCTGGTGCTAGAGCTGACTCAGAGGAAGTGGCTATCTTAACTGAAATCCCAAAAGGATTATAAACAAACCAGGAAGCTAATTTAATTTTCATGGCTTTGAATTGACCCAATTTTTCATGTCCATCAAATTATACACCTCTCTAGTGTAAGCAGAAGCCATATTAGACCAGAAGGCATCTGGTAAGCATGATATCAGGGCACAGGCAGTAGGAAGGAAGGTTTGGGGCATAACTCATTCATTCAAAGCCAGCTGAAATGTTTTTACCCCACATCAGAGTATTTTTCCAGGATGCAGAATGTTCATTGCCTTGTCCAGTGGATCTCCCTTGGACAGTCTTCCAGTCACTGACTACTTTTTCTTTGCTCATCTTTCTTTGAGCACAATTCAAATTGCCTTCTTTATTTGTAGTCAAAAGCACATGAACTTATAACATAAAATGCACTGTAAGATAAGTTTGGGAGTCAGATAGGTCAGCATTTACTTATGAGTTGGGTGACTTTGAACAAGTTAAACAAATTGATTACTTTCTTAGCCTGCTTCATTATATGTGAAAAGCAATACCTAGTCTTCAGGTATATTGTGAGGATAAAAGAAGTAATGCACTTAGTTCTATGCTTCTCACATAGTGGACACCCAATTAGACATAAAAGCTGTTTTCTCTGTTTAGGCCATTCTTTCTTTCTCTCTCTCTCTCTCCCTCCTTCCCACCCTCCCTCTCTCCTGTTCTGCTATTTTGTCCCTAGACTCAGCTGTGCATTGTTTTCATATGGTCATTCAACCCAATTAACAGGTTAGCTTCCTGTGATCACATGCTGATACTGACAGGTGACAGGTCAGAAGCGACTCTTAAGAATTGCATGCATTTGAATGTTATTAATTTGTTCAATATATCAACTGTTTTGAAATTAATAGAGATTAAAATTTGAAATATCATATGAATTGCTCGGTGAATATTTCTTTAAGTGTTTTTAAATTTTACGAGTTACAAAAGTGTGTAAGAACTCTGAGAAACTCCAGAAGAATTTCCAACAAAGTTAAGAGAACTAATGTAGACCATGACTCTCAAAGGAAACTAACCACAGTGAAGGTCAGACAATCCTAGAAGAGAAAAAAGAACAATCAGAAATACGGAGAATAATGAAATAACACTAGGCTTATCAAGGAGAGGTGCTAGATGTGAATAGTCAACAAACTACAATCAACAAGGAAAAACAAAATGTGAGAAAAATGTATCACAACTGTGCTCCATGTAAGGCTAGATATTGGGGATTCAGGTTAATAACAGCAAATATATACAACATGCTACATGTTGCTGAGAAGGAAGATTTTCACTCAAATCACTCACTGTCCGATATTTGGTCTATTCTGAGACACAGTTTACTTGTGAAACAAATCTATACACAGTGCAATTTAGTAAAAGTGACTGAGATTAATTTAGTTCCAGAATCTAATCACAGATAACTATGTGCTAAGTGTCTCAGAAATTTAATCATGCACTCTGTAATTTCAGTATCTCTGTTTGGTGATGGTAGACCTATGTATTTTAAGCTGGATAGAGCTATTGTTCCTATTGTTAATGCTTTTTGATATATTAATATTATTACTATCACTAATAAGGGACTCCTCAGGCCCAGTTATTAGAATTGATCATGATTGTGTCCATTTTTATTCATTTATTTTAACTGCCTAAATAATAGCCTTCTTAGTTACACCTTCAGATATGTTGATACATTTCACCTTCCTGAGATTTTGTCCTGGGCACTTTAACTGACACAGACTTTGTCACATCTTCTCAGTCATTGTTTTATGATTCTTCCTGAGAGTAGATCATTGTCACCAGCTTACTACTTTAATTCAGGTTTTACTTGGGTTTGATTTGCTTAACATTCTGTGATTGAAATGATTTTTTACATTTTCTTAAAACACTCTGTATACCATGAAATGCATAAAAAAGGTCACAATGGAATCAAATTGAAACATAAATGATATAACTAAATATATAGCATATGCTGGATGATATGGATAATATGAATAATATAAAAACTTAGGACACTTTTAGGTAGATGAGTAAAACTTTCTGCAAATTATTAAAACTGGACTCTTCATTTTGCTTTGAGCAAGAAGAGAAATGTGATTAGTTATTACATTGTCCTTGATAGGCAAAAAAAAAAAAAGTACAGTAGATATTCCTTTGGAGGAGCAGCTCTTCTTTGGGGGGAGAACTACTTAAGACTCATCTTATTTCTGTATTTTGTGATGTGGGAGTGAGAGGCAAGCTTCATCTTGTGAAATCAACTTGGAGGCCATAATAATGTCACACGTTGCATTCAGAGCACTCCAGGATGCTTCCACTAGGCTTTCCAAATTTAACTCCTGAAACTCTTCCTTGTAAAAGTTTTTTTTTTTTAATTGAAATATATTTGATTTACAATGTTGTGTTACTTTCTGCTGTACATCAGAGTGTTTCAGAGATATATATTTCTTTTCATATTCTTTTCCATTATGGTTTATCACAGGACATTGAATATAGTTCCCTGTGCTATACAATAGGACCTTGCTGTTTATCCATGCTATATATAATAGTTTGTGCCCACTAATCCCACACCCCCAATCCTTCCCTTACACATCCCCCCTCTCCTTTGGTGACCACAAGTTTGTTCTCTGTATCTGTGAGTCTGTTTCTATTTCGTAGATATGTTCACTTGCATCATATTTTAGATTCCACATATAAGTAGTATCATATGGTATTTGTCTTTCCCTTTCTGACTTATTTTGCTTAGTATGATAATCTCTAGGTCCAACCATGTTGCTGCAAATGGCATTATTCCATTCTTTTTTATGGCTGAGTAATATTCCAGTGTGTGTGTGTGTTTATGTGTGTGTGTGTGTGTGTGTGTGTGTGTGTATCACATCTTCTGTGTGTGTGTGTGTATATCACATCTTCTTTATCCATTCATCTGTTGATGGACATTTAGGTTATTTCCATGTCTTGACTATTATAAATAATGCTGCTATGAACATAGGGGTGCATACATCTTTTCGAATTATAGCTTTGTCTGGATTGGCTTTGAAAGTTCAGGTGTTTTTAGGTTTTATCGGTGTGCAAAGCACATCTTGAATTTCTTTAATGTCGCTTGCAAGCTTGTTCTATATTTATTTTGCCCTCGCATAAGTCAAAAGTAGCGGAACAGATTTTGCTCAGATTGGGCAAAAGCAATTACCAGACCCTTAGACTAGGGCTTGACATGGTTCCAGAAGATAATTTTGGGGGAAGCCATGATGGCACGTAAATACAGGGTTATTAAAGGTTTCCACTGAGCTCTCTGCAGCTTAATGCTTTCTAGCACAGATCTTCTCAGAGGATCTGCAGTGTCATTTCAGAAATTGGGTGGCACGTTTTACACTCTGCATTAACTTTGGTTTTAGCATATGCTCCTGGCTCTATGTTCATCCCAAATTTTAACCACAATGAAAATACTCAGTAATAAATACTGGCTTAGCACTTGAACATGGACAAAGTGCTTTCATCATTACGTTTTCCAATAGATCCTTACAGCCCTATGTGTCATGAATGATTTTTCTTTCTTTTTACAGATAAGAAAACTGAGACTCATCAAGTTAATGAAATGACCCAAGTCCACTTCAGCTCTTAAGAGGTAGGACTCTAATCCAATTCTTTATTCATTCAACAGTTAGGTCATGAAAGCCTACTATGTGCCAGGCACTGAGCCAGGCAAGGGAGACACAGTGATGAACAAGGCAAGCAGAGTTTCTTTCTTCATAAAACATCCACTAAACGAGATGCACAAAACATGAGCATAAAATAACGACTCATTATACTGTTACAAGTTGTGATGTTCCAAAGGAAAAGGTCAGCACACTTTGAGAGGGGAAAACACAGGCACCTGATTGCCATAAGGTAGACTCTGTGAAGAATATGCACATGCATTTAAATTGAGACAAGAAGGAGTTAATGGGCTCTGACTCCACAGCTCACTTTCAGCATTATACTCAGACTAGCTTGGAATGATGATCTGACAATAACACAGAGCAATCTCTACATTAAAAAATAAAGTCCTCATCTTTGTCTTTATTTAAAAAATAAAACTACTGGATACTAGTCAAAATTCACTTCACCTTGAACAATATCCAGGATAATAGGCCAGAATATTATTGCAGTGGCAGCCTTCTTTCGAAAGCACTTCTGGCTTCTGAAACCAGAACGGACAGATGTCCTCCTGAAGCCCATGTAACACTTAGTCTAGCCTCCTCTTCAGACGCTTAGAACTGCCTTGGGTGTAATTAGTTCTGTCAAGTTACACTGTCCATAAGGGCTGAGATCATGACATTTCCACGTCTGCATTCTCAAAGGTGTGCTAGTTCAACATTTGGTGTTGAACTGAATTGGTGGATGGAGATATATAATCTGTACATGGGCAAAATACATAAGAAGTGGCATGGTGTAGCATAAAGAAGGGGTCTATGGTGTCTGGTTGATCTGGGTTCAAGTTCTCATCCCAGCCTGTCCGACCTTGCTTACTTAAACTTCTCTGAGCTTTGGATTCCCTGTCTGTAAAAATAGATATTAACATCTCCCTTATGAGGCTGTTAGGCTGTTGTAGAAGAGAAAACACAATCACATGAAATAGGATGGACTGATTCGATCGCTCACAAATTTGTAGCTACTATCAAAGTCTTACAAGTCTCTTTTGATTATGGTTTATCCATCTCCTAGAGCTATCTGGAGTTTGGTTAAGGAAAATGGGGGAGAAATTCTGAGTGTTATGGTATTTAACATGCTATGTAGATGTTTGTGACATATCAAGATGTAATAAATGATAAAGGTGCTAAGACATGATGATCTATTTAGCAAAGGACCAGATAAAGATTATATTTCACGGTGAACAATTAAATAGTATAGCATTCTTGTCCAATCAAAATGTATTATGATATGAATAATGCTGTTTCCTAGATTTTTAAGATTATTGTTGGATATATCTAAAAATAATTACAGTGTGGTAGGACTGCGTGAAACTGAAATCAATTCAAATCTTTCTACATACGTTGTTACCTTTCCTTGGTTCCTGTAAAGGCATCTTTAACACCCACTATCCCTGGTGCATTTTCCTGCTGGCTTTGCAACTGACGAGAGTAAACAAACATGCCCTATCAATCCCAGAGCCCTTCTCTGATCCACAGGGCTGGTGGGGGCAAGAGGGCGGGGCAGTCAACAACATGGGCATAGAGAGAAATATGAGTTCATGCTATTAAGCCAAAGCAGGGACGTTAATCCCCAAAGTGCATGGAGAGAGATCAGTAAAGTCAAAATAATAATAATAAATCGCCATCTTCTTCCAGGTTTCAAACTCACCAAAGATAACATGAGCAAGAGAGACTATAAACAAACAGAGAACATCTTTTTAATAGCCCATCCTGTCCCTTTAATACTAGCCGTATTTGCCCCGTGGAGAGGAAAACAATACTACAGACTTATTTAAATTTAAATTACTTCTAGCTGTTGATAACACTATCTCCCCTGAAATACTGCCTGTCTGGAATGTAGCAGACAGCGGTCTGATTATCATCATCATTATTATTACTTTACATCTCCCCCCTTTCCTCTTGAGATAACTACCATCTGGGATCATATTCAAGTAAACGGGAGGTCAGGTGTCTCCAGCCATCCCTGGCATTTCTTGGTGGTCTTAATTGTCGCACACGGATGGACCACTAGGCAGAGCTCTCTTAGTGGAGTGCTTTGATCTGTACATTTCATACATTTGGGTGCTCCAAGCAGCTTCTGCTATTAGATCCCATTTGGTGCTCAGTTGGTAATCTCAGGGGAAACCTGGAGATGTCTTTCCCATGTTCAGCTTTATAAACTGTGGTTCTTATCCACCTGGCTGATGTAAAATCTGTCCATAGACCTTTTGAAGGACAATATTTTTTCTTTCGTCAGCACCAACAGTTGAGAAGGGTGGTGAAGTCCTAAGTACTGATTGTTTGTCAGTAACAGATTACAGGAAAGAGCCTCAAGAGTGGAACAGTATGTTTCAAGTTCCTCTGATGCCAGTTTGGCCAAGATACTTGAATGGAGGGTACCTGACCCATGTCTTCCTTCTCTGCAGTGACCGTTGAATTCTCAGTGTCGTTTATGCTGTGTGTGTGCAGGGGGCTGAATGTATGCTAGTAATACTCAGGGAAAGAGAACCTTTCAGAATTTTAAAACCAAAATTTTGACACAGGCTCTACGCTGGATTCAGTGAAACTAGAAACATGCCACTAAAATAGCTTGCAATTGTTCTCTGGCATTGTTGCCAGAGGGGATCAGGTTGAGAGTAGTCTGAGTTACAAACATCTATTGTAACTCTTCAGGTAGACCGGACAAAGAGCACTGTGTGAATCCTCAGAGATTCAGTGCTGCCTCTGTGTGTGTGTGTGTGTGTGTGTGTGTGAAAGAGAGAGGACATGCACGCCCTCACCCCTGTGCAGGCATTGCCTTCCTCCCCAAATGCCCTTCCTTCCACTCTGCCCTCACTGCAATATCTGCCCGTCTAGGGTCTACCTATTTTTAAAGCTTAATGAAACATCACTTACTCTATACTATTCACCTGGCCCTCTTCAACCAGAAGCAATCTTTTCGTCCTCTGAATTCATTTCATCTGATCTGATTCCAAGGGCTTTTTTGTCTTGGTTTTAACTTAAGAGTGAACATAGTTCACTCATCTCCCAGTAGAACAGACTCCTAACACCCATATTTGATGCCTTGTTGGCCCCCCAAAATGAATGTTAAATGAATGTCAAACACTCATGAATATCGTAATGCACGTCCAAACCCTGATATATGTGGTACAGATAATAGAGAGCAATACATTAATACTAGTATCAAATTCAAATGCTGACAACTTTCTAATTTCCTGAAAAATCTGCCTGGGTTCTTCAAGTGCTGAGAGGGCTTCAGTGGAAGAATATGTGTTTGCTGCAACCTAATCTGGCAGACAAATCAGCCCAACTGGCTGTGTGCCTTCCCTATAACTCTGCCCCCGTCAGACAAGACCCAGAGAAGCAGTGGCTTCACTGCAGTAGGGATTCCAGGAACAAATCAACGAACGATCAAACACAAAGGCCAACTTGAGAAAAAGACTTCTTAATTCTTGGCAAAATAGCCATGGCTTATTTAATGTTGACTTTAGATATTTTGGTATTATGTATTCTCATTTGTTCAACAAACCCTTATTGATAACTTCACTGGGTTCTGTGGGAGGGAATGGAGCTAAAATAAAGAGACATCATTGCCAGCAAGTGGAACAATTGGACATATACATATATATAATAATAATTTAGTGCATTATTATTTTTTAGGACACTGCTATTTTTCAAAGCAACCCAACTCCAACCTCAAAGTCAATGTTATTTCTACCTTACTTACAGCTTGTATTTAGTTGCCATATCCAATTTCATATTTTGTCCACTTTATTTATTTATGACTGCTTTATTCATTTAAATATGTTAGCGGTAGATTGTGGGGACTTACATAATATGTGATCACACTTTAAATATGTTGCAATGTCCTTTCTACGTTATAATGCTTCTGCCACATTTCCCTACAAAATGGACATTTTTGGTTCCTGGAGTCTGAGCATTGGAACCTATTTGAATGTCACTTGGTCCAGATTTCTCCCAGATGGATAAGTGCCCTTTTCAAGAAGCAGACATACTCTGATCGATATGTACGTGGCAGTCTCCAGTGTCAGGAGCTCACTAAATCCTCATGTAACAAACAGCAAATTCCTCTTCTGGACAGCTTTCATTTTACAGGGTAGTGCACTTATCTGGTTGGCTGTGTTTTGTTGATTTTCATTTATCTGTTTTCTGATTTTTTTAAATTAAGACTATTTTTTAGAGCAGTTTTAGGTTCACAGAAAATTGAGGGGCAGGTACTTCCCATATACCTAGTGCCCCACAAATGCAGAGTCTTCCCTACTATCAAAAACACCCACCAGATGGTATATTTGTTACAGTGGGGAATTTGAATTGACACATCATAATCATCCAAAGTCCACAGGATCATACAGGGTTGTTTAACTGCCCCAAAGATCCTGTGTGCTCCACCTATTCATCCTTCCCTTTCTCCCCCAACCAGTGGCAATCACTGGCATTTTTACTATTTCCATACGTTTGCCTTTTTTCAAATATCATATAGTTGAAATCATACACTAGGTAGTCTTTTCACATTAGCATCTTTCACTTAGTAAAATGCATTTAGGTTTCCTTCATGTCTTTTCATGGTTTGATAGCTTATTTCTTTTTAGCTCTGAATAGTATTCTATTGCCTGGATGTACCACAGTTTATTTATCTATTCATCTACTGAAAGACATCTTGGTTGCTTCCAAGTTTGGGCAATTATAAATAAAGCTGTATCCATGTACAGGTTTTTGGGTGGATGTAAGTTGTCTACTACTTTGGGTAAATACCAAGGAGCACAATTGCTAGATTGTACGGTGAAAGTAAGTTTGGTTTCTAAGAAACTGCCAAGCTGTCTTCCAAAGTGGCTGTGCCAGTTTGCATTCCCACCAGCAAGGAATGAGGGGTCCTGTTGCTCCACATCCTTGCCAGAATTTGATGTTATCCGTTTTTTGGATTTTGACCATTCTAATAAGTGTGTGGTGATATCTCATTATTGATTTAATTTGCATTTCCCAAGTGATATATGATGTGGCACATCTTTTCATATGCTTATTTGCATCTGTATATCTTCTTTGGTGAGGTGTCTCTTAAGATCTTTGACTCATTTTAAAATCAGATTGCTTGCTTTCTTACTATTGAATTTTAAGTGTTCTTTGTATATTTTAGATAGCAGTCCTTTATCAGATGTGTCTTTTGCAAATATTTTCTCCAAGTCTGTGGCTTCCCTCTTCATTATATTGACCTTACTTTCCACAGAGCAGACATTTTTAATTTTAATGAAGTCTAGCTTATCAATTATTTTTCTCATAAATCATGCTTTGATGTTGTATCTAAAAAGTTATCACCATACCCAAGAGCCTCTAGGTTTTCTCCTATGTTATCCTCTGGGAGTTTTATAGTTTTGTCTTTTACATTTAGGTTTGACCTATTTGTGAAAGATGTAAAGTATGTATCTAGATACTTTTTTTTTTTTTTTTGCCTGTGGGTGTCCAGTTGTTTCAGCACCATTTGTTGAAAAGTCTGTCTTGGCTTCATGCTATTACCTTTGCTTTTCTGTCAAAAGTTCATTGACTATTTATGTGAGTCTGTTTCTGAGCTTTCTATTCTGTTCCACTGATCTGTTTGTCTTTTCACATACTACACTGTCTAGATTGCTAAGCGACTATATGACTCAGAAGAAAAGAATGACTCAAGACTTACAGTTCATCTGAATACACGTTGTTATGAGGAATATTTTGATGTCAAATGTCATTATTAATTTGCCCTATTGTCTATGGAAAGTTCAGGAAAAGCTGTCTTGGATGTCTTTATGTAGGCTGTTTATCTCTCTAGCTATTCTGATACTCCAGCCCTGTTTCATTTGTCTGTATGCCTTGTATTCCATTTCCATGGATTCTAGGATCATTTCTAGGCTGCAGCTGAAAATAATCTTTTTTATAGATACATAACAATTGCATTTAAGAGGTACCCTCCTCGTGCTCCAACACTCCCAGATTCATCACTAATGTGAGGCTAATCTCTCACAACTAGAAACCCATCTAGTGGATACCTGAGAGGCCTCTCCTGTTTGCTCAATTGGCTGTCACATGGAACACACCAAGAAAGGTCCATTTTTTTTTTTTTTTTTTTTTTTGCTAGATAGCACCCCTTTCTGCGCTTAGCCTACTCTTTTCCATTTGAAATTCAGCGAGCTTGAAATAACAACAGATCCTGTCCCTGATGGGGCATCAATGGAAATGTATCTGTCATGTAATTGAGGCGGCTGTGGCATTGGGAGACCTAAGTCTTTGGCCTGTAACCTTCCGTCACCTGTGCAGTGAACACAGAAGAAATCTCATTGTTCATTGCAGTGGCTAAATGAGGAGCAACATGTATAGTATTTGCTGGTGTAGGATTTTTCATTTAATTAAATCTGAGTTTCTACCTGCCCAAGGTACCTCACTGATAAAGGGAGGATGCTGAAAAAGCTTTGTTAGTGTTTAAGTCCCGCAATAACTTTTTTCTGATATAATTAAAGTCCGTCCATTGAATTTCAGTTCTCAGGGAAGGTTATTGTTTGTGAGCCAACACTATCATCGAGACTTTGTATTTATGCAACAGCTTTATTAGTCCTGTGACCTTGGGCAAGTCACTTAACCCCTGTGACTTTTGCTATTAAGCAGTTATTAATGCCTGCTAAACAGAGTTGTTTTGAGGATTACACAAGACATTGAATGTGAAAGAGCCTCATTACTTAGAAGGGGAACCACCTGCATTATCTCAGTTCATTCTTACAATACCAGTGGGAGGGTAGACCAGTTTGTTTGGGGTGTATGTGTGTGTGTGTTTGTGTGTGCGTGTGTGTGTGTGTGTGTGTGTGTGTGTTTAACTCTCAACTCCAGATGAGAGTTCAGGTTCAGTAAACATTAAGTAAACTGTCTAACATTGCAGAGCTGAAAGGTTGCAAAACAGAGATTTCCCTTCTGGCTGTTTTGACACTCATTGACACTCATAACACATCAGACCCTACATACATTTCCTGACACTAAAGCCTGACCTCGTTCAGAAATCTCAAATTGACTCCCAATATATTGCAAGAAATCACATTTAAAAACGCAAACAAAAGATAATAGGAATCTTTCAAAACTGACCTGGAACTGAAAGTGCTCACTTTGGAGAAGAATCCGGGGTGTGTGGGGATGATTCACATTGCCTTGTGAGAGTTGACTGTTAAATTGTTAGAAATTTCAACAGCTGGTGTTAAACACATTGTTAAATATTAAATTATATAAATATAACCATTGTTAAATATTAAATTATATAAATATAGCTAATTAAATTATAGTACAAAGGTGATGAATACCCAAAATTTATCACTTCCTAAATATTTTTACTATATTTTACTATTTTCTATACTTTAAAGCATATTGTAACTGTATGGTGGACATACTATATATATATAAAATAGTCACTTACTACATATATGGCAGAAGTGATGGCATGTCCCTTTGTTTTGTAATAGGGAAGAACAAATATGACTCCATGTTAGATCTGTTTCTTTTTTTTTTTTTAATATTTATTTATTTATTTATTTGGTTGCACCGGGTCTTGGTTGCGACAGGCAGGCTCCTTATTTGCGGCTCACCAGCTCCTTTGTTGCAGCACGTGGGCTCCTTAGTTGTGGCAGGTAGGCTTCTTAGTTGTGGCTCACCAGCTCCTTAGTTGCAGCACTTGGGCTCCTTAGTTGTGGCAGGCAGACTTCTTAGTTGTGGCTTGCTGGCTCCTTAGTTATGGCATGTGGGCTCCTTAGTTGTGGCATGCAAACTCAGTTGTGGCATGAATGTGGGATCTAGTTCCCTGACCAGAGATTGAACCCGGGCCCCCTGCATTGGGAGCGCAGAGTCTTTATCCACTGCACCACCAGGAAAGTCCTCGGATCTGCTTCTTTTACTTTAACCTTGGTATTCTATTGCTTTGGCTACAAGTTAAGAATGTTGCCTATAGCCTGAAATATACAGGATAGCCGATTCTCAAGGCTCTGACCTTCAAAGGTATAACACTTTCCCAATCATATAGAGATAGAAAGTTGCAGAACAGAGAAATAACATTTGTCTTCTTGGAGGGTTACAGGAGCATCATGACCTGTCCTACATGGACAGATGCAGGAACAAAGGCTTCTGACACGAAGAAGTTTGCAACAACCAACCCCCCTCCCCTTTTGGTGTAAAACAAGCCTGAGTTCTAACTTGGGTAAGGTGGTTCTTTGGAACACTAGTCCACCATCTTCTTGGTCTGCTGGCTTTCCAAATAAAGCCGCTATTCCTTGCCTCAACAGCTCATCTCTCGATTTATTGACCTGTTTTGCAGCAAGCAGTATGAACTTGGACTCGGTAACGCCTTCTGATACTAGATTATCAAAGACTGCAGGTTCCGTCTTGGGTTTCTTCCCCTCCGTCTCTTGGCTATCTCACTCTAGGGAAGCCAGCTGCCATGTCTTCAGGACACCCAGGCAGCCTATGGAGAGGACCATGTGGCAAGGAAATGAGGTCTCCAGCCTATAGCCAGAGAGCAACTGGAACCTGCCAAAACCACATGAATCTGGAAGTCTTCATATGACTGCATTCCCAGCTGACAGCTTCACTGTAGCTCAGGAAAGACCTTGAGCCAGAACCAAACAGTCAAGCTGCTCCCAGTAATCAATAACTACTCCAGTAGCAAAGCATCTAAATATTCTTCAACTTGATGTCTGATTTTAGAGGGATCCCTGTAGAGGTCAAGAAACCTCTTTTTCCCTAAATGTTACAAAATTGTGGACAAACTGAAAATTATACCCACTATTAGCAGAAATATTTGCCCTTTAAAATTTTCTAGTTAGTAGGCTCAGGCAAAAACAATAAACTGCTTTCTGAAACTGTTTAATTTGGGGGAAAGGCTTATTATTTCAAGTGTGAGTTTAGATATGAAATAACATAGTCTACTTGACAATCTTTATTTTTTCTCTTTAAATATGAACTATCAACCTGCAAAATTAAACCAGGGTTATCCAGGAAAGTCTCTCAAGGTCTATGCAGGGTGTGAATAGTTTCTTCTTAACAGAAGTAAAAATTACATGGTTGTCCTTATTGAGTAAGGGAAGAAGGGTGGCTAGGGAGAGTGTTACAGCAACATACAGTGATGCTTTTGTGCATAAGTTAAGGCAACTAGCCAGGAGGCTTTGAGTGTTTTTGCCAATGGAAGGAAGTTTAGTGGAAACCCTGGAACTAAACTAGAACTTTCACACGTTTGAGTCTTAATATGGCAAATGCTCTCTGATATACCATGGGGAATCTTTGCTACTTACGGGAGTGGCAGAAGTTATATCCTCTTAACCTAAGCAACCAAAAGATCCTACACCCAAGCGTCACTAGAAAAGATACTTACAGGGACTTGGGTTTCCCCTCAATTGTATCCTGCATATCTATAGAGGTACCCAGGCTTAAGATATATATCCATTATCTATATCTATTTACATCTTTAGATATATACATATATATATATATATATATATCTACACATATATATAAATTATAAATGCTGACATAAACTTTATTCTACAATAATAGGCCAGGAACTTCACTGAACCTCATGATCTTTGTGTTACTAAAAAATAAATCATCCACAACTTCACTAGGTAACCTCTTGCTTCCAGGGATGCACACCAAAATGTGCAAAATTTTGGAAAATATGGTAAAGATGTACAGAATTTTTAAATGCTCCAAAAATTGCCAAATGAGATTATTTCCTGAGTTGAAGGACTATGCCAAAAGCATTTTAAAGACAAAGTCCTGAATAAGAAAATTCTTGAGTCATTGGTTATTCTATGGTCTTATGGCAGAGGAAAAGCTAAGACAGCCCAGATACAGTTACTAAAATAAGTCTATAGTTACTAAAATAAGTCCCAGCTTTTCTCTCTCGTTCTGTCTTTTTTATTGTTGTTTTGTCTTTTTTTTTTTTTAATGGTAATAATTTTGAGGGGATGGATCTTTTTACCTCTCTTATTTTTAGGAAGTAATACTTTCTTAAAACTTTTTTTTTTTTTTGCAGAGAGGAATATAGGAAATTGCAGTGAGGCAATATTCAAACCTGGGAGACATTTTATTTTTTACACATATTTATGCATGTGAGTTATTTCAGTCTTTCATTTTTCCCAGTCAAGGGAGATGGTGGTGGCAAGGTAGTTTTCTAGGCAAAGCCTCTTTCTTTCTCCTGACACTTAAAGAGACTGCTTCCTTCAAATTTAGCTAATGTGTGGAAAACTTATTCACCCTCCCTCCCCTGATTTAAAGAATTAAAATAGGTCTAGGAAGGGTCTTCCCTGGACACTAGGCATCTCATTTCCACTGTTAAAGAAGAGAGATCTCTCTTGGGCACTCAGGTATGCTCCTCACCTGTAGAAATGTAATTTGCTGGCTCTTTTTGAACTCTGCAACCATAGATGTACATTCCAAAGTTCCTCCTCCAGTTTCAGTTACCTGGGGTAGTCATTCCTCTTATCTTGTGGCTCATATTTTCAGCTTTCTCCATGTTTCACTGAGTCCACATTTACATTTTTATTTCTGATCCCCCTTGATATTTTGAGAGGATTTCTCAAAAAGGCGAATGCTGATTTTATGCCACTATTTTAAAACTAGATGCCCAGTTCTTTTGTTTGAAATGTATTGTGTAGAATATACATACTTGGATCATTAATCCAGTCTCTAGACTAGGGACTGGATTAATGATCCAAATATAGATCATTAGATTAGATCTAATCTTCCTAGATTATAATTCTTCTTACCTTTTAGAGTTTAAAAAGTTGATATATCTAAAGTACTTGCAACAGTGGAGGAAATAGTGCTGCTAATATAGAATTCTGAAATTCCCTTCATTTCAGTTTTCTGCTGTAAGCAAACCTCAGTAGGTACAACCAGGTTTAATCCTATTGGTAGTAGAAAAAGGAAACAGAGGCACCTGTCAGCTGTTGCTCCTCTGTTACCTGTGTTGTCTCAAAATTATTTTCAGCATAATTTTTAATATTCACAGGGCAGTTCTCAACTGAGCCTACTTTTCACTCCAAATGTACAAATTATATATTTCTTGAATTTGAATCCATTTTTCCGAAGGGCTTCTGGTACTGGAATTCATTTACAGCATAGAGTAAAGTTCTATGATTCATTTAAAAAAAAAAAAGATCATGTGAGGTAAAAAAAAGAAAAAAAAAGTGAGAAATTTAATTTCATATAAAAATAGCTGTACTTTTAAAATATAACAAGTAGGGAAGATTAAAAATCAACAAATCTAGATATTTGTGGGGTTTTTTATTTGGCTTGAATTACTCTACTATAGTATTTAACCAACATTAAATAGTAGTTCTAAACAATCTTCTCTATCTCTTTCTGTAGTAAAGGGATCCTCAGTAAAAATATTTATGGGCAGAAGATTCTAATATTGATAATGTTGTAAACCAACTCTCATGATGACACGAGACTCTCTCTTGTTTAGTTAGAAGTTTTGTTTGTCTGCATGTGTGTTCACTTTGTGTCAATTTGAAGTGAATCTGGTTCCAAGACTAACATGTGTGGATTTTAACAAACAGGTAAAAGTGTGAGAGGAAAAAGGGTCACTTCCAGTGACAAATGGATACTGGTTTCTCCTGGGGGAAAAGTCTTAGAAATGACACTCCTGCTGAATCCCAGGATGTTCCAAGAGGGAACATCTCTTCCAGGGGCCAAATTGAGGAAGCAGACATGCATGGAAAACTTTACCATGTATAGAAGGAAACAGGAAACAGTAGAATCCCTGAAAGATAAAGTGGTTTGTGCACGCCAACCCTGGCCGTGAGTCCACACAGATGGACGGTAAATGTCAAGAACAATCTATGTAACTCAGGGGTTTCTGAGATCAGGGACAGCTGATAGAGGTGGAACTTAAAAGACTAGAAATATAATCAGTGGCAGCACTGATGCTTTTGCCAATGCAGCTAGATGTTGTTAAGATAAAATGGAGAATAGGCTTGAAAATCTCCCAAACAGACAAAATCATATAAGCCGCATGAGCAAAACTAAATCTTGCTTATTTCATGAACATAAGCAAAACTCAGCTTAGGTTATTTCTTGTAAATGCCTCTCATAATCATAGAAGAAACTTGTCATTTTTCTAAACTGGTGTTAAGATAATCTCTTGTAACCAATCCCCTGCTGTCTGGAAACCCCCACTGTAATAAACAGTCATTGTAAAGGTTTAACAACTTCCTCATCCTCACTTATGAGCCATTCTGTGATGTTATGCTTCTGAACTTCATATTAGTTTTGGATTTGAAGACTCCTACTTTGCAAACTCTTCTTTTGTGCACAATACACTCTTACTAAATGCTATTTTACTGATCTGGTTTTCTTTTTTACTACTTCTGGATTTTTGACAGTTCGGATACTTTTTTCTTTCTTTTTTTAAGTTATTTATTTATTTAGTTAATTTTTTCTCTTGATTTTGGTTTTTTTTTTAATTTTTATTTTATATTGGAGCATAGTTAATTAACAATGTTGTGTTAGTTTCAGATGTACTGCAAGGTGATTCAGTTACAGATATACATGTATCTATTCTTTTTCAAATTCTTTTCCCATTTAGGTTATTACAGAATATTGAGCAGAGTTCCCTGTGCTATCCAGTAGGGCCTTTTTGGTTATCTGTTTTAAATATAGCAGTGTGTAAATGTCAGTCGACAGTCTGGATACTTTAAAGCCCAGAGAGACCTGAGACTTGCCCCTAGAAGCAAGTAGCCAACAAGAAAGTGCAGTCTTGAGATTGGGAACCCACATCTCAAGAGCAAAAGGAAAATATACAAAAGAGGTACAGTTCAAAAATATCCAGCAGCCTAAAATTTTGAAGCAAAAATATTGTTGAATAGAAAATGGGTCCCTGTCCTAGAACAATGGGTCTCTGGTCCTAATTTTATCCAGTAGTAACCATATAAAAGCAGTATAAATAAACACAGAAACTAATACTCAGCAGTGATTCTTGTTTCTGCCAAGAAAGTAGAACCATTTAAGTAAATTATTTGTGAATGACATGTGCAAAAATTATGCACATGTAAGTAAGGATTAACTGAGGCACTTCCGTGCAAGGATGCCAATAAGTGTGTCCATTTATACACATTAACCTCTCTCCCCCTGGTTATCATGGCGTTTCCAGGGTATTATAATCAAGGTAAGACCATTCTGCCTAGCAGATTAAGTAGGGAGGATTATTTAGGGGGTGGTGTAGGTTTGGCTTAAGTTTCTCAAGACTAGCTCAAAGAGAACTATTTCATATAGATGTAAACATTGCTTTAGGCTTTTCTCACTCCCTTAAAATTCACGCCTCCTCTCCCTTTCTTTATTATCACAATGAGTGCTCTTATCCAGAGGTGTGAAAAAAACAGCATTTAATGTTTATCTTTGGAGGTCTTTCTGGCATACTTTGGCATCTTCTGGTGAAATTCAGCACCTTTCAAATAATACTGAACATGTTTTTGGATGGGTTGATGACTCCTAACATCTCAATTTAGGAAAAATCTGTCCTAAGAGCATCCTCTGAAGAACTCCAGCACGAACTAATAATACCCCAATCAGAGAAGAAAACATAAAACCTTAAGTCAAAATGAAATGCACAAATAATGCAAAATGACAATTTAATGAAATGGAAATAAAATTCAAAGTTTTCAGGTAGCACATAACTTCAGAAAGCTCACTTGGGTACACAGAGCATCCCTCCCTGCTGAGCCAGAGAGAAGCTGAGTGTGCCACAAGCCTCATGCTCTTGTTCCCAGAGCTGCCCCAGTGACTACCTGTGAAAACACAATTTAGAAGATGCCATTTGACTGTCCTCAGAAAGACATCATTAGTTAATTAAACTGTAGCTATTTAAGCACCTGTAACAAGTAATGGGAATTTCAGTTCTACTGATAAAAGGATATTATTTATAATGAGCTTCACCACCAAAGGAGTTCTGCATGCGGAAAGCTAACCATTAAATTGGGACTCAGAACGTTTTCGTAACATCTGAGCTGCACATGCTGATGACAGGACAAGAACCAGGATATGGAGAAAGCGTGAGAGCTAATAAGCTGCCTGTAGGAATAGTTGGCTCTTTGGGGGGGAATCTTCTGTATTTGTTGGGGTAGAAATGGGAGGTGGGAAGGTAACTCAGGAAGGGGGCATTGCTTTTTTTTCTCCACATTAATGTGAGATTCAACAGAGAAGCCTATGGTTTTTTAATAGTGCTAGAATGTTCCACATTCTTCCTCTAAGAAATGTCAGCAGCAACTATAACTTCTTAGGAAAATCATGCAATGATATAAAATGGCTAAGATCAGTGCTTCTTGGCCCTCATAACTTTTTTTGAGCATTCTCTTTCCCCCGCCACTAAAAGCCAGCTTTAAGTTTAAGATCTTCATATACCATCCATTACCTTAAGCTGTTGAGTAAACTACCAAGACTCGGGACATTCACTCCCTTTCTTGGAGATTTTAGCTCCAGCACTTCAGTCACTCTCCCTTATACTCTGCCTGCCACGATCCTTGGTGATGCCAGCATTCACGTCATTTTCCAGTACGATCATCTTTCACTTCCTTGACCTCCTCTCCTCAGATGAACTTGTCCTCCACACTAACTGAGCCATGGTCACACCCAAAACTTTTCATTGCCAGTGATAAAAACCGATCTACAATCTCAAAGTTAACCTACTGTCTCTCCAGTTCACTTAATTCAGTACGCACCAGCATCATCCTTCAACCCCACCAGGACTCATGAAACATTCGTTACTGATCATACCACCTTTTCTTCTGACCCGTACCTTCTCACGCTTTCAAATGCTTCCTTATATAACATAGATTTCACAGTCAATGTTACATCTTCAATTAACTTTTTTTCTTTATTTTTCTTACTTTATTACAGTTATTTGAAAAGCCAATAACCCCGGTAAAATGCAAGTTTCCACTTATTCTCTGCATCCACTCCCATAGCTATGTATGGTAGGAAAAAACACAGGTGTATGCCGACTGGTCTTAGGCAGTAATCTGAAGTGGACCTGTAATGCTGCCCTGCAGGCACAATTTCTCCCTCTAATCTTTGCTTTCTCCCATCTTCTTCCCAGCCTCACTTTCAGATGATGACCTTGTTCCTTCACTGACAAAATGCAGCCAATTAGAAGAGACTTTTTGCAAGGCATATACCCATACCTTCCATACCAACCCACACACCGAAAATCTGCCTCCCCTCCTATTACTGTGGATGCCTTGGTTGTGTTCCTTGTTTAGGCCACCCCTTTACTTGTGCACAGGATGCATTTCTTTCCAGCATTTCCTCCGGAACATCACTCTAGCAGTCTTTCACTCTCCCTTTGCATCATCAATCTTCCCCTTCTGATTGCTTCATTCCAATAAGCATACAGACATGCTGGGAATTTTCTGTATTTAAAAAGAAAAAAAAAAAATATATATATATATATATATGTATGTATGTATAAAACTCTTGATCCTACTTATAACTACTGCCTCATTTCCCTGCCATCTTTTAAGACAAAATGCCTCAAGTCCTTTATACCCGCTATATCTCTCCTATCTTTGCTCTTATATTCTCTCAAATCAGACTTTGCCCCCACCGCTCCTGTGAATCATCTTTTCTCAGGTTCATCACCGACCTCCACATTGGTAAATCCCATGATCAGTTCTCAGTCTTCATAATACAACACAGTAAGTGTCCACATGTCCTGGTTTGCCTGGAACAATCACTGTTTATACCTGTTGTCCTTCTGTGGGTATTAATAGTGTCATTATTCATGCTTAAAAGTGTCCCAGTCTCCAAAAAAGAGAAGAAAAGCAAGGGGTTCACTAAGGTTTTGGAAGAGGTGAATTCATGAGGGCCTTCGGTTCTGGTTAACAATACATCCCAAACTTGCTTTAAAACAATTCTGTAGAACTTAATATCTTGCAGAATAGGTGTATTAATAGGCATTATTGCAGAAAGTGCCAGGTCCCAGAGGCTACTGAGAAGCCATGCATCTTAGACAGTCACTTAATATCTCTCGACCGTCATTGTCTTATTAAAAATAATTCAACATATATGTATAATCAGCAAACTCTGTGGGCTTGGCACTGCTCTAGACATAGCAGGCATTGCAGTGAATAAAAAAGTTCTCACATTTATGGAGCTTGGAGCCTAGTGGGGGAGAATGAAAATAAATCAGCACACAGATATTTGGTCAGATAGTGTTAAAAACTATAATGGAGATAAATCATAGACCAGGGTATAGTGATGGGGTAGGGAAAAATAAAGAAATAAAGAGACCCAGTACAGTGGGACAAGCAGTGGGGTAGATAAGCAAGTGCATTTAAGCAGAGTGGACAGCAAGTGCGAGAGTCCCGAGGTAGAAGCACGCTTTGTAGTGTCGTAGGGACAGCAAAGAGGCCAGTATTGAAGCCTGTGAACAGCTGGGAGAGTGGAAGAAGGTGGAGGTCAGAAGAGGAAGTCAAGCACTAATGGAGGCTTCAGGGCAAGAGAAGGCTCTGGGATTGAAATCTTCGGATGGTGTCTAGCAGGGGATCATCCAGGCTGGTGGGCAAAGAATAAACTGTACAGATAAAGAGTACTATTCAGGAGATTCTTGTTTGAATCCAAGCTAGAGTTAATGGTGTCTTGGAGGAGAATGATAATGGTAGAATTGCCATATGTGGTACTACTCCGGATGTATTTACTGATAAATGTGATGTATGATCTGAGAGAACCTGAGAGGACAAGTTTTTAGTCTGCATAACTGTTCAATTTACTAAAATGGAGAACACTGAAGAAAGAGCAGATTGTAGACTAGGGGTTTAAAAGACAAGAGTTGTAGTTTAAAATTTAATATATGAGTGTTTTATTTTTCCTGTATCCAAGTGGAAGTTTAAGTAGATAATCCACTATGTGTTTCTGCAGCTCCGGGGAGAAATCAGCACTGATAATATTAATTGGAACCCATCATCACTTTACCCTCTCATGATGGAAAGAGGCATTACAAGGCCCCTGATCCAGTTGATGCATTTTGCATCCATTGTTTCATAATTTCCCTCCCAAGTTTTCTTGTGGAAAACTCCATAAAATAGAGAACTTTCTAACTCTCAAAAGATTTCATTCTGTTCTGTTCTAGAACTGGATTAGTAGTTTTATACATAAAGATATAGATATAGATGTACATATATTTAAATTTGAGTCAAAATTTTATTCCCTGAAATATTTATTCATTCAGTCTTATGAAATCACACAGAAAGTTCACATGACACTTCAGAACATACAAAGATAGTGATTACTTCTGATGTAAAACTTCTTTGTTCTGTGTTAGACATTCTCACTTTTAAATGACCCACTGTACACTTTGTAATTGGCCTTTGGGGCCCTATACTACTTTATTATTTCCCTTATAGATATGCTAATAGTAGTTAGCAATACCCCCTTACAAAGCACATAGCTCGTAATGAGACAACCATGGCTCTTCTCATCATTTATTCTGAGCCAGAAGTAAAATACGCAGCCAAGTATTTTGCACAGCTCCATGATCCCATGTCTTTCCATGGAGGACAGGCCTACAGTATTTGAAAGAAAATCACAAAAATTAAAAGCAGTGTTTTCTACAAACATAAATTTTCACTTAACTCATGATGCATGCTTTGGGTTGTAATTGGGGATGAAATTCTTTAGGCTACTGATAACTCACTGGTAAATGCTGGTAAAAAATGGTTCTAATCAGTACAGTTGATAAATGGAGTTTTTTGTTTGTTTCTTTGTTTCTAAATCTGCCAAACTGACTTAAAACCTCTGCCCTATTTTTTCATGAGGGTTAATGTAATGAAAGTTCCATTATGAAAAAAAAATTAGACATGAAAAGTTGTGGACAGTTAGTAAAGGATAAAAAATAATATCTTGTGTGCAGAAGCAATAATGGGAAGACTTGGATTGACTGTATTTAATTGTCTAAATCAAAAACAAATTACTGTCGTTCCCTTAAAAGCATTTCTTATCATGTAAAGAACAGGGAACATAGTAGAAGCTCTGCACTTTGACATCAGTAAAATGCCTGTTAAAGTGTGTCATGAAATATGACCCAGAAAATTGGTTTAAATTGACTTGTAAGAGGACACAGGAGCATGGGTTAGAAAGTAGCTAACTCATGAGAAAGATCAATGATCATTACAACTGCTGGCCCCTCTCTGTCTCAGGTCCTGATGTAGAGTTAACCTTCTTATTAGGGGTATATTCATGCTGCAATCTGCAAATGTAGTCGTTTAGGAAGTGCCAGATTCAAACTGGTGCTCAGATGAGCTGCATGTTGAATTAAAGATATCCACAAATTATATGGCAGCCTTTCCATCAAGACTTGGGATTTATTTCCCCTCCCCATGAAGATAGAAGGCTCTGTGGCTGCTTTCACTGGTAGAATACAGATGCAACCTTGTGATAATTCCCTGGTCCAGGATTAAAATCTTCCACTCCTATCTTCTTTTTGTTTGCTGCCTCTGGGATCTCAGCCATTTTACTGTGAGAAACCTAGGATACCTATATGGATGCTTCAGGAGACAGGCTAGTTGAGTTCCAGCTCCCACCCAGCTTTTGGACCATCCAGCCCCACAGAACTTTCGCACGATGCCAGCCCCAGGGACCATCGGAAGACAACTGTATAAGAGCTCCCAAGCAGTCAACCCCCAGATGACCCCTGCAATGCACAGAACTGTGAGAGATTATAATACATTTGGGGAGCAGGAGAGGTTGTTACACAGCAATATGTAACTATGTAAATATGTTGTTTAAAACAACAACCTTTAAATAGTGGAAAATGTGTAGTTTAAAATAATGTTATAATCCTTCCTCAGAAGAAGATGCTCTCATTGATTTATATTAGAAAGCATATGAAGATGCACACACTGGCTATTGAGATAAAATCTGCAAACAAATGTAATCCCTACCCCTCAAAAAATCTTTCATAAACTTATTTTTAAATTTTTCTCTTTGAAGTCAGTGGAAGGGGAAGAGAGCTTTGCTGTATCTACTCTATAGTCTGATTTGAGATGAGTATCTGGTTATATTTTAGTAACATCTAAAAGGGTTAGTAGAATTTGTTTATTTTTATTATTTTACTCATTTTAGATGACTTTATTGTACAGATTGTACGGATTATATTTTTATTAGCCATACTGGGGTTAAGCTGTAAGAAAACTTTCCAAAACAAACCAAAATTTCTTCTGTGAAAACACAGTATACACTGTTTCAAAGAATAAGTGTGAGACTTGTGAAACAGTAACCTACATAGGAATGAATAGTGTTTTTAGTCCATAGTAGGCACTAAGCAACTACCTGTTAATCAACTGATTGACGGCCTGGCCCACATATAGAGGTTCCATGTCATGAAGACAGACAGCTTCGTACATCTCTGGTTACATCCTGCGTGCAAGGAAATGCTTCAGGACATGAGGCATACACGTTTATAGAAATCAACACCTGGAGGACTCTTTTAAGTCTTCCTATCATCAATCATTATCTAACTCTGACAGTTTATGTCATAGTATTAAATGTCCCAGTACAATCTGGGTCTGGATTTTAGACATGGTAATTGATTTAAGACTGTCTCCAATTATTTCAAGAGAGAAAAGAAAGAGAGAGAATTTACTTGTTATTTTTCTTTTCAGTACCCACAGCAAACATACATAGGAATTAAAATGCTGACATTTTAGTACCTCATAATACTTTAAGAACTAATTTAGATTTTCTTTTTGCAAAATCTTTTGAATTAAAAAAAAAAATGGGAAGAGCAACCAGACACTTCAAAGAGTGCGAACTTTGAAATTGCCACCTGCAATTAAAAAAAAAAAAAAAAACAACTTCTTCTCTCTCCACTCTGGAATTATGATCAGCTAATACAATCCATCACTGACTCCGACTGGGACTCATGCCAACATTGCAAATTGCTACTGTATCAAGACCTCTTACCCTCCTTCTGTGTGTGCTTCTTTGCTTTAAAAAAAAGAAAAAGAGTTTGAAAGAAAAGAGAATGGGTTTGTATAGAAGGTTAGGCTGGTGAGAAGAATGAGGAAGGGAGTAATATGGGAACATCCGAAATAGATGCTTTCTTGGCATTCCCTGCCTTTTGGTATGTGTGGGGGACTTTTTTTCTTAGTATCTCCACCAGAGTAAAGAGGACTCATATAAAATTGGAATAAAAGAAAGAGAATTTCTCCTGCTGACATTTCCTTTAGCCCAAAATAACCTTGAATCAGAGAGGAAATAAAACAGATGCTTTTCCTGCTTTCTGTACATACCTTTTTCTCTCTCTTTTTAAGCCACTGCTTGTACTGAACCTTATGATACACTCTGTGTGTGTGTGTGTGTGTGTATGTGTGTGTGTGTGTTTATGTGTATGAGTGTAAGTATTCTTTAAGGCGCTTCATTCCTGAAGTTTCAAAGTAACTTTGAAGTGGGAGACACTGGCATCAGACTTTGTTTACACTTTATCTATTGGGTGATAAACACGACTTTTGGAATGTTTCCTTGACTCTCTGCTGACGCTGTATCACAGTGATTATCCACCTACGTGAGGCAAAAATGAATCTGCGAAAATGAAACATGACACAGAGGTCTACTGAATTTCAAGGTTAGAGAAATGTTTCCTGAGCCGTCCAGACATAAAAAGTAAAACACCAGTTTTGGGCCCCAGAACTTCACTGGTGGATTTTATCAAAAAGTTAAGTCATCAGTCTCCACAGACTCTTCTAGGAGAGGAAAGAAAAGGAAATACTGACCAGTTTGTTTCATGGGGCCAATATAACCTTGATACAAAAATGTAATAAATACATTACAAGAAAGAAAACTGCATGCCAATCTAAATTTAATCTAGAGATACATAAGGTGGATACCACAATTCCGTTTAGAAATAACACCATTAAGAGAAAACAATAGATGGAAAGATATATTGGGTTCATAGAGTCTATCTCAATAGTTTTAAGATGAATAGTCTCCCCAACATCATTTATATGGTCATTGCAACTATAATTGAAGTACCAGATGTTTTGCTGTCTTTCTTCATGAACCTGGAGTTGATCCCATGTGTAGTGTTCAATCAGCATTTCCATGTGTCACAAACTCATGGATCCAAGAGTTATTTGTCGTACCATGAACTGGCTATGTGGATATAGTGGGAGCCAGTCTGGTTCGTTTCGCATATGCAAGGATAAGTACATATCTTCATTTAAAGTCCTCCCTGTTCTTAAGGCATTTCTTTCTGAAGGTTTTTTTGTTTGTTTTTTTCCCACCAATCTACTTGGATCAAAAGACCAAAAGAACAGACCAAATTATATCTACCAGACATGACAAAGCATAGTCTTTTTGGTTTATTTCCCATTGATTTTTGGATTATGGCTCCATTAGAGATTAGAGTGAATTGCAAACTCTAAAAATATAGAAAATTTTCAACAATGACCTTCAAAAAGTAGTTAAAGGAAAGAAACAACAGTTTTTTGTATTCCTTTTGGTATGTAACAGGCTACTGCAATGCTTGGAAGTTGGCAGTCTTGTCCTTAGATTTCTTGGGTCCATCAGGGAACTAAGATCCAAAGCTAATTGTCACCCCCAAAGCTGGGAAGACAGGTGCATCCAGAGAGATACAGCACCGAGATCTGCTTAGCTGGAGAAGAAGCTGTTGGAGAAAGCTGTTGAAGCCACTAACTGATAAAAACTTAAATGGTCATTCTGATGAATTGCTGGAGGCTGAGTGTGCAAGAGAGTGAAAGTGGGTAAATTCTGGGGGAAGCAGTGTTAGGAGAGCGTCTATACATGTGTGGGTTCCTCCATCAGGAATTCCACCAGGTTCTCCAGGCGAAGAAAGAAAAATCCCCTTATGGCCATGGCAGAGGTGGAGAAGAATAACCATTGCGAACCAGACCCAGACCCTTCTCCTACTCTCCAAGAAAGGGCTTCACCAGAGTGCAAGTTTAAAACCTTTACCCAGCTGTTGGAATAGAATTCCTCCCCATTCTACCGCCCTCCAGACTTCATGGTAGAAAAAGTATAGAATCCATATTGCTTTTTCCTCTTGCTTCAGGTAGATAGATGATAGATAGGTAGGTAGGTAGGTAGATAGACACAGACAGATAGATACGGATGTAATGTTTATTTTTCCAAATTTTACTTTTTAATTTAAAATACATAGCTCAAAGTAAAGTCTAGAATTTAGAGTCATTGTGTCTTTTTTTCTGCTTCAATGCCAGAAGATTTATTGATCCCCTAATAATTATAATAATATAATAATAATAACTCTTGAACTGTCCCCTGCTAGCCTTCTTTCCTCCACTAGTTTTTGTTTAGTGATATTATTATTTTAACAGCATTGTGATTTATAGAATTTACATTTGGTTTTCTACCCACATTCACAGAGTATGTTAGTTTCAGTTTAATATTTAAATGGGTTACTACACACTAGTTCTTTTACCATGACTTGGACATTTTTGAGTTCCTTATTTTTATTCATCTTTTGATTCTGTTGACTTCATTTTATAGTGTGTTTTAAAATTATTATGATTCAAGAAAGGCTCATCGATAGCATACTCCCTAAACCCTTCATGTTTGACCTTGTCAGATCATAGTTTCTACAATTGAAGCATGACTCCGTTAGATACAAAATTCTTATGTCACACTTTGGTTTTCATACTAGTTATTATTAGGAAGCCATGCTCCTCTTTGATGTGTGGATGTAAATCTCTCTCACATAAGTGTTGTCTTATAATTTTGAAGTTTCTGTTCTTGTTTCTATTTATTTAATTTTCATTCCCAGGAATAATGTCATATATCCTTATTTTTCTTCTCCTTTGTCTTTCTTCCTTATCGTTCTTATCTATTCATTCTTTCTCTCTCTCCCTTTTCTCTCTTATTTTGTGTTAACTTCTTAAAGCTTTCCAGCATGTACCTGACTATGGTGAAAGATTTCTTTCCCCATTTACTTTTTTTCTGATATCACTTTCATTTTTGTAGTGGATTTATTTTTCTTTTCCATTTCTTTCCAGATCCTGTTGAGCTCATTTTGATCACTTTTGGTTGTCTCATCATCTTATTTTAATTTATCAACATCTCTTATTTTATCTCCCTTTTCAGGAAAAATGTGTTTTCATTACTTTTTCCTGGCACTGTGGAAAACTATATGAACTCATTTGTCTTCTGGACTAATTATTATTCGCCTGATGTATGCTTACCCTTTTACTTTGTTCATTATCTTTTTCTCCTTCTGATTTTTTTCTCTCCATTATCTTAGTAGTTACTCTTTTACTATTCTTTTTTTAAAAATTTTTATTGGAGTATAGTTGATTTACAATATTGTATTAGTTTCTGCTGTACAGCAAAGTAAGTCAGTCATACATATACATATATCAACTCTTTTTTTTAGGTTCTTTCCCCACATAGGTCATTACAAAGTATTGAGTAGAGTTCAGGTCCTTATTCGTTATCTATTTTATATGTAGAAGTGTGTATATGTCAATCCCAATCTTCCAGTTTATCCCTCCCCCCTCCACCGTACCCCCTGGTAACCATAAATTTGTTTTCTACATCTGTAACTCTTTTTCTGTTTTGTAGATAAGTTCATTTGTATCCTTTTTTTAGATTCCACATATAAGCGATAATCATATGATACTTGTCTTTCTCTGACTTACTTCACCCAGTATGACAATCTCTAAGTCCATCCATGTTGCTGCAAATGGCATTATTTCATTCTTTTTTATGGATGAGTTATATTCCATTGTATCTAGGTACCACACCTTTATCCATTCTTCTGTCGTTGGACATTTAGGTTGTTTCCATGTCCTGGCTACTGTAAATAGTGCTGCAATGAACACTGGGGTACATGTATCTTTTCGAGTTATGGTTTTCTCCACATATATGCCCAGGAGTGGTATTGCTGGATCATATGGTAGCTCTATTTTTATCTTTTTAGGGAACCTCCACACTGTTCTCCATAGTGGCTGTACCAATTTACATTCCTACCAACAGTGTAGGAGGGTTCTCTTTTCTGTACACTCTCTCCAACATTTATTGTTTGTAGATTTTTTGATGATGGTCATTCTGACCAGTGTGAGGTGATACCTCATTGTAGTTTTGATTTGCATTTCTCTAATAATTAGTGATGTTGAACATCTTTTCATGTGCTTTTTGGCCATCTGTATGTCTTTGTTCTCCTTCTGATTTTTCTAAATGTCAACGTCTGTGCATAGGTCTTATGCTTGATACCATTTTGTTCATTATAAATATGCAATTGGGGTATTTAACTACATGCTGGGAAAGACTGTGGGGAATGCATGAGGAGTGTGAGCTGGAATGGTCTGAAACATATAAAGTGGTTAGTTGCCCAAAGCTTTCTTATCAAATCTTATATGCCCTCTGTTCTGAAGACACATTTCCTCTGGGATTTTGCTGCCTGGATGGTTTGTGAGTCTCATGAAGAATCCCAACCAGTTATAGAAGCTTGTGTTGTGATCTGGCGACTTTCTGGGGATCTGGTCCCCTTTGTCCTTCACTGGGAAGCATTTCAGCTACATCCCGTAACCAGGAGGCTGAATTATAAATAACAAGGTGATGTGCCTTCAGTTTCTTTTTTTTTCTTTCTCTTCCAATTACCTGCCATTCTCCACTCTTGCATTCATTCTGTCCTGCGTGGCCAGTAGGATTAAATCACAGACTCAAAGAATAAAGAAAAGCTATATCAAAGGGACTTTTCAGTGGGAAATTGTAGAGACAGAAATGTCAGAAAACTTCAAATTTGGAGCTATGATTGATGTTTCTGCTTCCTGAGAATGATGTTCTGCTTGATTTATATTGATTTCACAATATATTATAAACGTAGGATGGGACTCAGCATTCCCACTGAAGAGCATAGCTATAAGCTGGTGAAGGGAAATTCTTAAAAATCCTCACACCAGATACTAGCATGAAATGTAGGGACGCTGTTCTCAGAATCAGTGAAAGCGTATCTTCCTGTGTGAATGTGGATACTGGCTATCATAATGAGTTTATCCTTGGAGTTATTTTAGTTCTCAGGCTTGCTTCTGTGGCAGTCAGGTATACCACAGAATTCTTGGGTTACTAATTATTGGTGACCCTGGATGTTTTAAACATGGATGAATCAATTGTGCCTCTCTTCTGTCTTCCATCTCAGTAAGTTCAATCAGGTCTTAGGGAGTCACTGTGACATGGTGACCAGTGTACGGGGCTTTCACTGAATAGCATAAGCGTGAGATTGGATAACTCAGTTCATAACATATAGGGTTTGTTCAGATGATAGCTCTCAATCTTTGCTAAACTTTGTTTCTATTCATTGTATTTTATAATTAAGTTTGGAGGAAAAAATATTTTAAATATATAAGCAAAAACAACAGGAAAAATGATATGTCCAGCCAATCCCACTACCATGCATAAGCACATTAATTTGTTATGTACATTCTTTTATACTTTATATGAATATACATTACAGATTATTTTTAATTTTCCTTTTTTCATAAAAATATGGAGCAAATAACAAATTTCTTTCTATACCAGCTTACTTCCTTTTACAAGAGTATATCTTTTTTTTTATAAGCATCATTTTATTTTATTTTATTTATTTATTTATTTTGACATCTTTACTTTTAAGGCTCCTAGTACAGCAGTTCATCATATTTTTAATGTATTTTTCTTATCCAGTGTTTACTTTTACTTTAGGGATTTCCGCCTTGTTTGTTATTTTCTACAGTCTTTCAAAGAATATTTTGCTTCATCATTTAATGAAGTAAACTTAGAAGTAGAACTTTAGGTTAAAGGGAATACGTTAATACTTCTATTACATTTCAGCAAATCGCCTTCTACAAAATTTGCACTGGTTTGTAATTCAGTTTATGTGAGGCTGTGTACTACCTTGCTTCATTTCTGGCACTACTGGTTAATCAATAGTTATATCTTAGCCAAAAGTCAGAAACTGAACATGGGGCAGCTTTGTTCTTTGAAGCTTTACTTTTTGAATTATTATAAGTAAGAAAATATCATTATAAATTTAACAGTGATTTAGTTATTTTTAGTTAATTACTCCTGCAAATCCTTCCACCATTTTTTCTACTGGAGTCCTGTTTTTTAAAGAATAAATGTGTGAGATTGTATATGTGTGTGTGTACATCTATATATACACATACATACATATATACGCAAATATATCATGTAATCTCTCTCTGACATTAACCCTTCTTTGTTAAATATATCTTCATTTTGTCACTTGCTTTTAAATTTTGCTCACAGCATTTTGTATTAAGAGACATGTTAGTTTTTAGGTGATAAAATCAGTATTTTATATTATGGTTTCAGAGTCTACTCTCATAATATGAAATACCTTCAGCAATCCAAAATTACATCTCTGCTTTCTTTTTTTTATAAATATATTTTATTGCAATTGGATATTAAAACATCTATACTTAATTTGATGTTAGATAGAATTCTAACATACCTCCTCAGCTTGTCCAAACACAATTTATTGAATTATTTTCCCCATTGCTTGAAATTCCAATTGTATTATGTAATAAGTTGTTATAATAAGTTCTTGGATCTATTTCTCAACTGCATAGTCATTTTCACTGTTCTGTTTGTCTTTTTCTGCACCAAATTCTGCCCTCACTCTTCTTTCTTATTCCCAAAGTTTCAAGTTCGGTCTTTTATTTTATTTTTTTCTTGAAAATGAGCTATAGAATAATTTTGTCAAGTTCCTCATGTAATCTCAATGAATTTTTAAGTAAACTTATGTTAAGAGTGTAAGGACTGTCGAGATTCTTTTTTTTTTTTTTTTTGCATGTGGATTTCTAGTTGTTCCAGTACTATTTTTTGAAAAGACACAACTCCATTACATTGTAATGCTCCATTGTGTTGCCTTTGCTCCTTGTTCAATGATCTGTTGACTATATATATATATATTTTTTTTAGTTTTATGTGCTTATTTAATTTATTTTTTATTCAGCAGGTTCTTATCAGTTATATTTTTAAATTAATTTTTATTGCAGTATAGTTGATTTACAGTGTTGTGTTAGTTTCTGCTGTACAGCAAAATGAATCAGTTATACTTATATTTATATCCACTCTTTCTTAGATTCTATTCCCATATAGGCCATTACAGAGTATTGAGTAGAGTTCCCTATGCTATACAGTAGGTTCTTATTAGTTATCTGTTTTACATATAGTAGTGTGTATATGTCAATCGCAACAGTTGACTTTATTTATGTGAATCTATTTCAGATCTCTCTATTCTGTTCCATTCATCAATTTGTCTATTCCTTTGTTAATACCATACTGTCATCATTACTGTAGCATTATAGTAAGTCTTTTTTTTTTCTTTAACGTCTTTATTGGAGTATAATTGCTTTACAATGGTGTGTTAGTTTCTGCTTTATAACAAAGTGAATCAGCTACACACATCCCCATATCGGCTCCCTCTTGCGTCTGTCTCCCTCCCACCCTCCCTATCCCTCCCCTCTAGGTGGTGACAAAGCACCCAGCTGATCTCCCTGTGCTATGCGGCTGCTTCCCACTAGCTATCTGTTTTACATTTGGTAGTATATATAACTCCATGCCACTCTCTCATTTCATCCCAGCTTCCCCTTCCCCTTCCTCGTTTCCTCAAGGCCATTCTCTACATCTGTGTCTTTATTCCTGTGCTGCCCCTTGGTTCTGCAGAAACTTTTTTTTTTTTTATTCCATATATGTGTGTTAGCATACGGTATTTGTTTTTCTCTTTCTGACTTCACTCTGTATGACAAGACTCTAGGTCCATACACCTCACTACAAATAACTCAATTTTGTTTCTTTTTATGAGTGAGTAATATTCCATTGTATATATGTGCCACATCTTCCTTATCCAGTCATCTGTCAAAGGACACTTAGGTTGCTTCCATGTCCTGACTATTGTAAATAGAGCTTCAGTGAACATTATGGTACATGACTCTTTTTGAATTGAGGTTTTCTCAGGGTATATGCCCAGTAGTGGGATTGCTGGGTCATATGGTAGTTCTATGTTTAGTTTTTTAAGGAACCTCTATACTGTATCAATTTACATTGCCACCAACAGTGCAAGAGGGTTCCCTTTTCTTCACACCCTCTCCAACATTTATTGTTTGTAGATTTTTTGATGATGGCCATTCGGACCGGTGTGAGGTGATACCTCATTGTAGTTTTGATTTGCATTTCTCTAATGATTAGTGATGTTGAGCATTCTTTCATGTGTTTGTTGGCAATCTGTATATTTTCTTAGGAGGAATGTCTGTTTAGGTATTCTGCCCATTTTTGGATTGGGTTGGGTTTTTTTTGATATTGAGTTGCATGAGCTTCTTGTAAATTTTGGAGGTTAATTCTTTGTCAGTTGCTTCGTTTGCAAATATTTTCCCCCTTTCTGATGGTTGTCTTTTTGTCTTGTCTATGGTTTCCTTTGCTCTGCAAAAGCTTTTAAGTTTCATTAGATCACATTTGTTTATTTTTGTTTTTATTTCCATTTCTCTAGGAGGTGGGTCAAAAAGGATCTTGCTGCAATTTATGTCATAGAGTGTTCTGCCTATGTTTTCCTCTAAGAGTTTTATAGTGTCTGGCCTTACATTTAGGTCTTTAATCCATTTGGAGTTTATTTTTGCTTATGGTGTCAGGGAGTGTTCTAATTTCATTCTTTTACGTGTACCTGTCCAGTTTTCCCAGCACCACTTATTGAAGAGGCTGTCTTTTCTCCATTTTATATTCTTGCCTCCTTTATCAAAGATAAGGTGACCATATGTGCACGGGTTTACGTCTGGGCTTTCTATCCTGTTCCATTGATCTATGTTTCTGTTTTTCTGCCAGTACCATACTGTCTTGATTACTGTAGCTTTGTAGTATAGTCTGAAGTCCAGGAGCCTGATTCCTCTAGTTCCGTTTTTCTTTCTGAAAATTGCTTTGGCTATTCGGGGCCTTTTGTGTTTCCATACAAATTGTGAGCTTTTTTTTCTGGTTCTGTGAAAATGCCATTGGTAGTTTGATAGGGATTGCATTGAATCTGTAGATTGTTTTGGGTAGTATAGTCATTTTCACAATGCTGATTCTTCCAGTCCAAGAAAATGGTATATCTCTCCATCTGTTTGTATCATCTTTAATTTCTTTCATTAGTGTCTTACAGTTTTCTGCATACAGATCTTTTGTCTCCTTAGGTAGGTTTATTCCTAGGTATTTTATTCTTTTTGTTACAGTGGTAAGTGGGAGTGTTTCCTTCATTTCTTTTTCAGATTTTTCATCATTAGTGTATAGGAATGCCAGAGATTTCTGTGCATTAATTTTGTATCCTGCTACTTTACCAAATTCATTGATTAGCTCTAGTAGTTTCCTGGTGACATCTTTAGGATTCTCTATGTATAGTATCATGTCATCTGCAAACAGTGACAGTTTTACTTCTTCTTTTCCGATTTGGATTCCTTTTATTTCTTTTTCTTCTCTGATTGCTGTGGCTAAAACTTCCAAAACTATGTTGAATAATAATGGTGAGAGTGGACAACCTTGTCTCGTTCCTGATCTTAGAGGAAATGGTTTCAGTTTTTCACCATTGAGAACGATGTTAGCTGTGGGTTTGTCATATATGGCCTTTATTATGTTGAGGTAAGTTCCCTCTATGCCTACTTTCTGGAGGGTTTTTATCATAAATGGATGTTGAATTTTGTCAAAATCCTCTTCTGCATCTATTGAGATGATCATATTGTTTTTATCCTTCAATTTGTTAATATGGCTTGTCACATTGATTGATTTGCGTATATTGAAGAATCCTTGCATTTCTGGGATAAACCCCACTTGATCATGGTGTATGCTCCTTTTAATGTGCTGTTGGATTCTGTTTGCTAGTATTTTGTTGAGGATTTTTGCATCTATGTTTGTCAGTGATATTGACCTGTAGTTTTCTTTCCTTGTGACATCTTTGTCTGGTTTTGGTATCAGGGTGACGGTGGCCTCGTAGAGTGAGTTTGGGAGTGTTCCTCCCTCTGCTATATTTTGGAAGAGTCTGAGAAGGATAGGTGTTAGCTCTTCTCTAAATGTTTGATAGAATTCGCCTGTGAAGCCATCTGGTCCTGGGCTTTTGTTTGTTGGAAGATTTTTAATCACAGTCTCAATTTCAGTGCTTGTGATTTTTCTGTTTATATTTCTTGTTTCTTCCTCGTTCAGTCTCAGAAGGTTGTGCTTTTCTAAGAATTTGTCCATTTCTTCCAGGTTGTCCATTTTATTGGCTAATAGTTGCTTGTAGTAATCTCTCATGATCCTTTGTATTTCTGCAGTTTCAGTGGTTACTTCTCCTTTTTCGTTTCTCATTCTATTGATTTGAGTCGTCTCCCTTTTTCCTTGATGAGTCTGGCTAATGGTTTATCAATTTTGTGTATCTTCTTAAAGAACCAGCTTTTAGTTTTATTGATCTTTGCTATTGTTTCCTTCATTTCTTTTTCATTTATTTCTGACCCGATCTTTATGATTTCTTTCCTTCTAACTTTGGGGGTTTTTTGTTCTTCTTTTTCTACTTGCTTTAGTTGTAAGGTTAGTTTCTTTATTTGAGATGTTTCTTGTTTCTTGATGTAGGATTGTATTGCTATAAACTTCCCGCTTAGAACTGCTTTGCTGTATCCCATAGGATTTGTGTTACCGTGTTTTCATTGTCATTTGTTTCTAGGTATTTTTTAATTTCCTCTCTGATTTCTTCAGTGATCTCTTGGTTATTTAGTAGTATATTGTTTAGCCTCCATGTGTTTGTATTTTTCACAGATTTTTTCCTGTGATTGATATCTAGTCTCATAGCATTGTGGTTGGAAAAGATACTTGATACAATTTCAATTTTCTTAAGATATGATCTATCCTGTAGAATGTTCCATAAGCACTTGAGAAGAAAGTGTATTCTGTTGTTTTGGGATGGAATGTCCTATAATTAAGTGCATCTTGTTTAATGTATCATTTAAAGCTTGTGTTTCCTTATTTATTTTCATTTTGGACGATCTGTCCATTGGTGAAAGTGGGGTGTTAACGTCCCTCCTTTGATTGTGTTACTGTCGATTTCCCCTTATGGCTATTAGCCTTTGCGTTATGTATTGAGGTGCTCCTATGTTGGGTGCATATATATTTATAATTGTTATATCTTCTTCTTGGATTGCTCCCTTGATCATTATGTAGTGTCCTTCCTTGTCTCTTGTAACATTCTTTATTTTAAAGTCTATTTTATCTGATGTGAGTATTGCTACTCCAGCTTTCTTTTGATTTCCATTTGCATGGAATATCTTTTTCCATCCCCTCACTTTCAGTCTGTATGTGTCCCTAGGTCGGAAGTGGGTCTCTTGTAGACAGCATATATACGGGTCTTGTTTTTGTATCCGTTTAGCCAGTCTGTGTCTTTTAGTGGGAGCATTTAATCCATTTTCATTTAAGGTAGTTATCGATATGTATGTTCCTATTACCATTTTCTTAATTGTTTTGAGTTTGTTATTGTAGGTCTTCTCCTTCTCTTGTGTTTCCTGTCTAGAAAAGTTCCTTTAGCATTTGTTGTAAAGCTGGTTTGGTGGTGCTGAATTCTCTTACCTTTTGCTCTCTGTAACAGCAATTTCTCCATCGAATCTGAATGAGATCCTTGCAGGGTAGAGTAGTCTTGGTTGTAGGTTCTTCCCATTCATCACTTTAAATATGTTTGCCACTCACTTCTGGCCTGCAGAGTTTCTGCTGAAATATCAGCTGTTAACCTTATGGGGATTCCCTTGTATGGTATTTGTTGTTTTTCCCTTGCTGCTTTTAATATTTTTTCTTTGTATTTACTTTTTGATAGTTTGATTAATATGTGCTTGGTGTGTTAGTCCTTGGATTTACCCTGTATGGGGCTCTCTGCACTTCCTGGACTGATTGACTATTTTCTTTTCCATATTAGGGAAGTTTTCAACTATAATCTCTTCAAATATTTTCTCAGTCCCTTTCTTTTCTGTTCTTCTTCTGGGACCCCTATAATTCGAATGTTGGTGCTAATGTTGTCCCAGAGGTCTCTGAGACGGTCGTCAGTTCTCTTCATTCTTCTTTCTTTATTCCGCTCTATGGTAGTTATTTCCACTCTTTTATCTTCCAGGTCACTTATCCATTCTTCTGCCTCAGTTATTCTGCTATTGATTCCTTCTAGAGAATTTTTAATTGCATTTATTGTGTTTTTCATTGTTGTTTGTTTGTTCTTTAGTTCTCCTAGGTCCTTGTTAAACATTTCTTGTATTTTCTCCATTCTATTTCCAAGATTTTGGATCATCTTTACGATCATTACTCTGAATTCTTTTTCAGGTAGACTGCCTATTTCCTCTTCATTTGTTTGGTCTGGTCAGTTTTTGCCTTGCTCCTTCATCTGCTGTGTGTTTCTCTGTGTTCTCATTTTGCCTAACTTACTGTGTTTGGGGTCTCCTTTTCGCAGGCTGAAGGTTCGTAGTTCCCGTTGTTTTTAGTGTCTGTCCCCAGTGGCTAAGGTTGGTTCAGTGGGTTGTGTAGGCTTCCTGGTGGAGGGGACTGGTGCCAGCGTTCTGGTGGATGAGGCTGGATCTTGTCTTTCAGGTGGGCAGGACCATGTCCGGTGGTGTATTTTGTGGTTTCTGGGAACTTAATATGATTTTAGGCAGCCTCTCTGCTAATGGGTGGAGTACAATTCCAAGTACAACTTCCTGTCTTGCTAGTTGTTTGGCATAGGGTATACAGCACTGTAGCTTGCTGTTTGTTGAGTGGAGCTGAGTCTTAGCATTGAGATGGAGATCTCTGGGAGAGCTTTCGCCGTTTGATACTATGTGGAGCTGGGAAGTCCCTGGTGGACCAATGTCCTGAACTCGGCTCTCCCACCTCAGAGGCACAGGCCTGACACCCAGCCAGAGCACCAAGACCCTGTCATCCACATGGCTCAGAAGAAAAAGAAAGAAAGAAAGAAGAAAAAAATAAAATAAAGTTATTAAAATAAAAAATAAAAAATTATTAAAAGTAATTTAAAAAAAAGAAAGAAAGAAGAGAGCAACCAAACCAAAAAACAAATCCACCTATGATAACAGTGCTAAAAACTATACAAAACAATATCCAGACAGGCTGAACCCTAGGACAAATGGTAAAAGCAAAGTTATACAGACAAATCACACAAAGAAGCATACACATACACACTCACAAAAGGAGAAAATGGAAAAAAAAAATATATATATATCTATATATAAAATAAAAAAGGAAGAGAGCAACCAAATGAATAAACAAATCTACCAATGATAATAAATTCTAAATACTAAACTAAGATAAACATAAAACCAGAAATAAATTAGATGCAGAAAGCAAACCCCAAATCTACAGTTGCTCCCAAAGTCCACTGCCTCAATTTTGGGATGATTTGATGTCTATTCAGGTATTCTAGAGATGCAGGGTACATCAAGTTGATTGTGCAGATTTAATCCTCTGCTCCTGAGGCTGCTGGGAGAGATTTCCCTTTCTCTTCTTTGTTCACACAGCTCCTGGGGTTCAGCTTTGGATTTGGCCCTGCCTCTGCATGTAGGTCGCCTGAGGGCATCTGTTCTTCACTCAGACAGGACGGGGTTAAAGTAGCAGCTGATTAGGGAGCTCTGGCTCACTCAGGCCGGGGGCAGGGAGGGGTATGGAATGTGGGGTGAACCTGTGATGACAGAGACCAGTGTGACATTGCAACAGCCTCAGGCACGCCATGTGTTCTCCCGGGGAAGTTGTCCCTGGATCACGGGACACTGGCAGTGGCGGACTGCACAGGCTGCCGAGAGGGGATGTGTGGATAGTGACCTGTGCTTCCACACAGGCTTCTTGGTGGCTGCAGCAGCAGCTTTAGCATTTCATGCCCCATCTGTGGGGTCCATGCTGATAGCCATGGCTCGCGCCCATCTCTGGAGCTCGTTTAGGCAGTGCTCTGAATCCCCTCTCCTCGCGCACCCCAAAACAATGGTCTCTTGCCTCCTAGGCAGGTCCAGACTTTTTCCCGGACTCCCTCCTGGCTACCTGAGGCGCACTAGCCCCCTTCAGGCTGGGTTCACGCAGGCAACCCCAGTCCTCTCCCTGGGATCCGACCAAAGCCCGAGTCTCAGCTCCCAGCCCCACCCGTCCTGGCAGGTGAGCAGAGAAGCCTCTCAGGCTGGTGAGTGCTGGTCAGCAGCGATCCTCTGTGCGGGAATCTCTCTGCTTTGCCCTCTACACCCCCTGTTGCTGCACTCTCCTCCGTGGCTCCGAAGCTTCCCCCCTCCTCCATCCCCCGTCTCCGCCAGTGAAGGGGCTTCCTAGTGTGTAGAAACTTTTCCTCCATCACAGCTCCCTCCCAGAGGGGCAGGTCCCTTCCCTATTCTTTTGTTTCTTTTTTTTCTTTTTTCTTTTGCCCTACCCAGGTACATGGGGAGTTTCTTGCCTTTTGGGAAGTTGGAGGTCTCCTGCCAGCGTTCAGTAGGTGTTCTGTAGGAGTTGTTCCACATGTAGATGTATTTCTGATGTATTTGTGGGGAGGAAGATGATCTCCACATCTTACTCCTCCGCCGTCTTGAAGGTCTCCCCTATAGTAAGTCTTAACATCAGGTAATGCCACTCTTCCAACTGTGTTCTCATTTAATATTGTTTAAGAGTTGCAGTACTGATAAGGCTCTTTCTACCTTGATTTGAGTATATTGTTAATCCACCAGGGATTCCAAATGAGAACTGGGCGGATATATTGGGTCCCTTCTCCTTGCCAGGATCTGTACCCTATTTTTTTCAATCCCCAGCACTATGAGACTGCTGAAATTCTGCTCTGTTTTTCAACCATTGTCTGAATAGCTTCTAAGGCCTCTCGCCCTGGGAAACTTTAGTATCAGCAACTGTTTAGAGAAAAAGAGTCCAAAAATATTGCACTCACTTCTCACTTCCCTTCTTTCTGAGATGTTGGGCTCTTTCATCTTGGATGCCTTGACGAGAAATGCAATTTTTCCTTCCCAGTCATATGGGTTGCTGAAACGTCTTCTGATTCTGTGACTCTTAGCAGTAACCCTCTCCTCAAATTCTCAGCCTCTCTCCATAGACTAACTGGGCAGATTCCCTGAAGGGAAAAGTGGTACTTAGAAACTTGAGCATAGAGAATTTTACAACTCTCTCAAACTGATCAGACTACAGCTCTCCTATCTTCTTTATCAGAAAAGGAATAAATTCAGTTAACATGCATATATATATATACATATATGTATATATATATATATATATATATGTACTTTTCATATATATATATGTATACATATATATATGAAAAGTAAAGCTCAGACAGGTAATTTTTGTTGAACAGTGTCACATAGTATGTTGGGGGGAGGGGGAGAAAATACAAATACTGTAACTCTCTAAACTTGTGGCTATCTTTTCTAATATTTCTCATTTTTCTAATGACTACCATTTTAAATACTTTTAAAATGAGCTGCAGGTGGAAAACTCTTGATTTTACCAGTTCAAAGGGATACATCTGAGGAGGGGCATATTGGAGACTGGCACACCTCAGTGGATGGGACTCAGACACCACCTACCAGGGAAAGAATCATTTGTAAATACCTCCGTGTACAGCTGTGCAAGGGGCTCCTGAAGTAAGGCTGTTCTTTTTTATTAAGGAGTCTTTGCGGCAGCAAAGCAGTTATCAGCTTATGCAGATTCCTCTGGGTACAGAAAAGGGACATTTTAAGTTGCCTATTAGTTTATTATTGCTGAAAGAAAGAAAAGAGAAGCATAAAGGGAGAGGGGGGTAGGGAGAATTAAGGATCTAATAACAGTGAGAGCTCACTGCCCAGGTTGTGTCTCTTGCTGCGTTTGAATGATTTTCTTTGTCGACAGCCTTGCACTTGGCTATTTTTAGCATCTCTTTAATAATTGAGCTGTAGCAATTGTGCTCAGCAGCTGGAACAGGCAGGGAAAATAGCAACTCAAAGAAGTAGTGCAGCAGGGTCATAATTTAAGTCAAGCTGCATTATGAAGCATACCTTTCTCAAAGGTAGAATGCTGAGCTGAGGTGAAAAAAAAAAAGTTGAGAAGAGTAGAAAGAGAGAAAGACAAAACGAAGTGATAGATGGGGAGGTTTTTGTTTTTCTGATTTTTTATGCAAGCCTGAGAAGGTACCCCATTGGACAGATTCTTTTGATGGTAAAGAAGGTGGGGCAGGAGGGCCTTGCACCTTATGTCCAGATGGGACAGGGAGACTGAGGTTGCCAGCAGCATTGATGTTGTCCTCTTTCCCAGGGCTGCACAGGGAAAAGCATCCCTGCAGGATACCAGGAACCTAGACGAGGGAGTGGCATGAAGCTAAAAAGTTGAGAGAGGAAACTTTGGCCAGTGACATGGCAACCTACTGATGAGGAAGGGGCCACCTCACAGTCCCTGTTGTTTTTCTGTCCTGAAAGGCTGTGGGCAAGGAGCACACACTTTGGGAAGATACAGTTGGGTTTTCCAAAGCCCAGTTCTCAGATTCATCATGAAATACCTGATTTAGGTCCTTATGGCAGTGGGCATGGCACACACCTCACTTTGTCGAACTCTTTTGACTTTACATTGCTGGCTCCTTCTAGGCAGGGTTTGTAGAGCCCAGAGTGAAATGGACACTTAATAATTGGAGACTTAATAAGTGCCCATATGCCTGGTCCATGGAGACATTCAACCTGAGTAATTCAGGTAACCTTAACAAAAAAACAAATGAACAATCTAAATAGTCAAGGGTGTCTCCAATTAATTAAATGATCAAACTAACTAGACAGATGCCAAATTGTAACCGAGCAGAACCCTATGGGGCCTTCCCAAGACTAACCCCTCCCCCAGATCCACTGCTCTAGCTCTTCTCTGAAGCACATAGATAACAGTGTGTGATGCACATTTCCTGAGTTGTTTTACACATGGTAAAACCCCCACCAAATGGAAGAAGTTAACTATTGTACTTGATGACCAGGAGCACATAGCCCCCAGACCTGCAGGAGGCTAAGGATTGATACTGTTAACCCCTGTGACACTGCCCTGTTACGTCACCATCAACCAATCAGAGAACTGTGCAAAGGCTGATCACATACTCTATGACCCCCATCCCTCATCTTACCTTTAAAAATGTCTCCCTGAGGCTGGGATTAACATATACACACTACTATGTATAAAATAAATAACCAACAAGGACCTACTGTATAGCACAGGGAACTAAAAACTAAAGTCGATATTTTGTAACAACCTATATAGGAAAAGAATCTGAAAAAGAATATATATATATATAACTGAATCACTGTGCTATACACCTGATACATAAAATCAACTATACTTCAATAAAAAATTTTTTTAAATAATAATACATTCAAACAGGACAAAAGCCAAAAAAGAAAAAAAGGTCTCCCTGAAACCCATTGGGGAGTTTGGGCTTTTTGAGCACTAGCTGTCTTGTACTCCTTGTTTAGCGCCCTGCAATAAACGCTGCACTTTCCTTCACCACAATCCAGTAGATTGGCTTTATTGCACACAGGCAAGCGGACCCAAGTTTGGTTTGGTAGCAAAATTGCTTCTGTTCCCTTTTGAGGAGGCAGAGATTGCTAAAGATTGACCAGGTTGTGAGCTTTCTTTCTCAGCACTTCAAACTTTTTGCCTCTTGCGTTTCCCCTCTTTTTTCCTTTACCTTGCTGTATTCTGGTCTTCACTACTTCCACTTGTTTTCCTTGCCTTCCTTCCTTCTCCACTGCATTTCCCTCTGCCTTTTTATGTCCCCTCTGCTTTCTAGCAGGGTTTTAGACTGGAGCCTTAGGCGATAGGAGAAAGTTTCTAAAGTGAGCTGAGTTGGTGAGACATTCCATCCAGTAGAGGTCATTGTGACAAAGGGAATTTCACAGCCACCTGGGCATGTAGGCACAGCCCATCAGCACAATATAGGGAAGGGGAATGATTGCTTCCCCACCAGCACCTTTAATTATCAAAATAGCCATTTGCTTTAGCACTAGTCTTCAGGAACTTTGAAACAGAAAGACAATGTAAAGAAGAAATTCTTTTCATGTATTTCTTAAACCTCAGGGTCAGTGTTAACTCATGCTTTCTTCTAAACTGAAAAAACAAAAAGAAAGGTCTGACATATAGATTTAAATACCTGCATATATTTTAGGTCTTCAGGAGGTCAAAAACGTTGTCATAAATTTGAACAACAATCAAAAGAATCAAGTTGGATCAGAGTGAAATCTGGTACATATCAAAACTCACTTTTTCATATGAATTCATTCTGCAATAATTGGTATGGAAGGAAGGAACAATTGGATAGGATTGCTTGCCTGGAAAACACTTAGTAGATACAAAGAAGACCAGGGGATATGTGTAAGATAGTCTTTGAATTGTGTGTGTGTGTGTGTGTGTGTGTGTGTGTTTTCTGTCTGAGTTGTTCAACACACAGAGCATGCAGGTGCTGTGTTCTCACAGGCAGGGAGAGATATCCATACGTCATTACACTTTCAGGCATTTAGGAGAATGCCAATGTGCAACTTCACAGGCTTTCCTGAAGGTCCACTGCAGCAGCCAATTGGATCCATGAAATTGAAAATGAGATCTGATGGGTTTGGAGGGATTAGAACTTCAGAGGGAGAACATGTCCTCTCTAAATTACCTGACACCAGCCACAGAATTTAATTGTACCCTATATTACTTTCCTAGAGCTTCTGGAATAAATATCCACAAACAGTGGCTTAAAACAACAAAAACTTATCCTATCACAGTTTTGGAGGCCAGAAGTTCAAAATTAGTCTCACTTGGCCTAAATCAAGCTGTTAGCAGGGCCAAGTTCCCTCCAGAATCTCTAGCCAGGGGGATTTCTTCCTTGCATCTCTCAACTTCTGTTAGTGAAAGACTCTGTGGGGCTCCAGGGTACAAATCCTTTCCGCCCCCTGCCCTCCCCCCACTTCGTGTTTATAGGAAATAGGCTTCATTCAGCCTCCTAGACCTTCCCTGAGTTCCAAAGGGCAGATTCAAACACTTGCTAATCAGGGAAGGGAGGGAATTCAGGAACAAGGGAGGAACAGTCAAGAAACAATAATGCAGCCACCCTGGGGCAGGGTCCTGTTTCCTCCTTAAGGGATATACATAATAACACCTTTGAGTTCTTCTGCTGGAACTCAGGCCCCCACCCAGGTGAGAGGGTGGTAACTTCAGGCTGCGCACAAGATTCCTGGACACCACCCTGTTACCTCACTACCAACCAATCAGAAGAAAGCCACACACCCTGCAGCCCTCACCCCAAATTTTGCCTATAAAAACTTCTCCCCCAAAACCATCAGGGAGTTCCAGACTGTTGAGCACAAGCCACCCGTTCTCCTTGCTTGGCCCTGCAGTACACCTTCCTCTGCTCCAAACTCCAACATTTTGGTTTGTTTGGCCTCACTGTGCATTGGGCATATGAACTTGTGTTTGGTAACACCATAAACCTGTGCTGGATTTTTTCAAGCAAACACCAGCATGCACAGTCCCTTCATTTACAGAAAGAAGATAAAATAAATGAAAAGGGGAGAAGGTGAAAGAAGACAGAAAATGTATGTGTATAGATATGCATGTGTATTTCACATATAAATACACACAAGTTAAGCTTTGGATAAATTATGTTATTTTAATAGTTAAAAAAAGTTAAAAGAAGAGTAGGCAAGGGAGAGATTTGTGCTCAGCTGTACAGTAAACTATGTTCCAATAATCTTATAATAAAAACAGTAAATCACAACCCCACAGTAGGAAACATAATCTTTTTTTCCTCTGATTTTTAGTGTCCTTTTAGTGTTTAGTGTTATGTTTTTTTTTTTTTACTGACCTTACTTATTATTACTTTTTAAAAAAATTTTACCAAAGTATAGTTGATTTACAATGTTGTTGTTCAGCAAAGTGACTCAGTTATACATATACATATATATTCTTGTTTATATTCTTTTCCACTGTGGTTTATTACAGGATGTTGAATATAGTTCCCTCTGCTATGCAGTAGGACCTTGTTGTTTATCCATGCTATATACAATAGTTTGCATCTGCTAATTCCAAACTCCCAACCCTTCCCTCCCTCCCCCTCCCCTCCCCCTTGACAACCACAAGTCTGTTCTCTATGTATATCTGTGAGTCTGTTTCTGTTTCGTAGATAAATTCATTTGTATTTTAGATTCCACGTGTAAATGATATTATATTGTACTTGTCTTTCTCTTTCTGACTTACCTCAACTTAGTATGATAATCTCTAGTTCCATCCATGTTGCTGCAGATGGCAATATTTCATTCTTTTAATGGCTGAGTAATATTCCTCTGTGTGTGTGTGTACACCACATCTTCTTTATCCATTCATTTGTCAATGGACATTTAGGTTGTTTCCATGTCTTGGCTATTGTAAATAGTGCTGCTGTGAACATAGGGGTGCATGTATCTTTTTGAATTATAGTTTTGTCTGGGTATATGCCCAGGAGTGGGATTGCTGGATCATATGGCAACTCTGTTTTTAGTTTTTTTGTTTTAGTTTACTGGTTTCCATAGTGGCTGCACCAGTTTACTTCCCACCAGCAGTGTAGGAGGGTTCCCTTTTCTCCACACTCTCTCCAGCATTTATTATTTGTAGACTTTTTAATGATGGCCATTCTGACTGGTGTGTAGTGTCCTGGGTTTTACACAGTACCAGGAACTGGAGATTAGGGATGTCTGGTCCCCTGAAAACAAATCTCTGTAAAAGGAACAGCTACAAATATGTAGAGTGGACTGCTGAAAAGAAGGCATGGGGATGCCCCCAAATGTCATCTGTTTTTAATGTCAGCTTTTGGGAAAATTGTATCTCTGCCTTCCATTAAGATGCAGTGATTTCCTTCTTAAATACCATCTGCTCAGATAGGATACCTGCTGAAAGAAACTGTGACTTCTGTTCTTTGACATATGCTTTGTTTTTGTTCTTGTGGGAACTGATTACTCTTTATTCTTCCTTGCAAGCAGCAGAATTTTAACCATGATACTTGACTTTTAAGCTGCTTACATTTTTAAAAAATTAATAGCATTTTTCCTACTGATTAAGAAGCAATGTGTATTCACTATAGAGAATTTAGAAATATGGACAATTAAAAAGAAAAGGTGAAATCATCCAATAATCCTAATACCCAGAGATGACCACTATTCATATTTGCTAAATTCCTTTCAAGCCTTCCTTGCATACACATATAAATATTATAAAATGCAATAATGTTATATGGAGAGTGTTGGTTTTTATCCTTTTTTAAAATAAATTTATTTATTTTATTTATTTCTTTTTGGCTGCACTGGGTATTTGTTGCTACGCATGGGCTTTCTCTAGTTACAGCGAGCAGGGGCTACTCTTTGTTGTGGTGCATGGGCTTCTCATTGCAGTGGCTTCTCTTGTTGCAGAGCACAGGCTCCAGGTGTGCAGGCTTCAGTAGTTGTGGCACATGGACTCAGTAGTTGTGGCTTGCGGGCTCTAGAGCACAGGCTCAGTAGTTGTGGCGCATGGGCTTAGTTGCTCCGTAGCATGTGGGATCTTCCCGGACCAGGGATCGAGCCTGTGTCCCCTGCACTGGCAGGCGGATTCTTAACCACTGCACTACTAGGAAAGTCCTGATTCTTATCCTTTATACTTGACATCAAATAATGTTTTCTGAGCTTAAATATTCTTCACAATGTGATTTTAAGAATAAGATTGTTCTCCGTTAATGTATATGAAAGGTTCTCCAGAGAAATAGAACCAATAATATATATATATATATATATATATTTTACATATTATATATTAAGAACCACGTGTGTGTGTGTGTGTGTGTGTGTGTGTGTGTCTAGAGAGAGAGAGATTTATTATAAGAAATTGGCTCACATGAGTATGAAGATTGGTAAAATCTGCTGCCAGTGGTGCAGGAGACCCAGGGAGAGCTGATGTTCAAGTTCAAAGGCCATCAATCAGGAAGAGTCAATACTGCAGATGAAATCCAAAGGCAATCAGCTGGAGAGTTCTCTCCAACTCAAGGGACAGTGGGTCTTTTTGTTCTAATCTGACCTTCAATTGATAAGATGTGGCCCCCCTGTATTATGAAGAGCAGTCTGCTTCACTCAAAGTCCATTGCTTTCAATGTCAATCTCAGGCAAAAAGATGCTCCCAGAAACCCCAGAATAATATATGACCAACTCTCTGGGTACCTCATGGTCTAGTCAAGTTGACACATTCAGTTTACCCATCACAATGTGTATGCGTTGATTTACTTAACCAAATTTTATGGGTGAATATTTAGGTGATTTTTAAATACATGGAACTTAAATATCAATCCTCCTTCACCCATGACAGACCCTGATATTTTATCAGGGTCTTCCTTCTAAGAATGGAGAAACAGAGCTTTTTTAAACACAGCCACCGAGGGACCCCCACTGTCAGCCAGAGTTGATGTGTCACCAGAAATGTTTCCTCTTTCTCACCCTGTGTGTTTCTGATCAACTGCTGTGAAATTATTGTCTTTCCCCACCTCCTGCTCCTCTGTTACTCTGAGATGACACAGTATACGGACCATCACTGTCTTCATCTTGCCCTGCTACATGCTCCTTCTTGTCAGCACCTTCTGCTTTAAGTGTAGGAGCTACAGCCTATCAGGATGCAATGCCTAGCAGTCTCACCATTCCTACCCTACTTCTTAAGCCTCTTTTTCCCCCTGATTCTCGCTTTGAATTAATATCTTTTAAAGAGAAGATGAGGGGATAGATGTAGGAGGCACTCGAGGCATAACCATGCTCAGACATCTCAAAAAGCAACACACTTTAGGAAAAAGAGTGGGAGAGGTGTAGCAGGCATGTTATTTTTTATTATTTACTTTTTTGACTATTTCATCAAGGCAAAACCACGGGAGATAGACCAGTTGTCTTTCTAACTCTCGCACTGCTACCCATCCACCTCCCAAATCCTGTCATATGAAGAAAAGCCTACTTACGTCACAAAATGCATTTCAGATACGTCTGTGGCTGTGTTTTTTTTAATTTATTTAGTTTTATTTATTTATGGCTGTGTTGGGTCTTCGTTTCTGCGCGAGGGCTTTCTCTAGTTGTGGCAAGCGGGGGCCACTCTTCATCGCGGTGCGCGGGCCTCTCACTATCGCAGCCTCTCTTGTTGCGGAGCACAGGCTCCAGACGCGCAGGCTCAGTAATTGTGGCTCACGGGCCCAGTTGCTCCGCGGCATGTGGGATCTTCCCAGACCAGGGCTCAAACCCATGTCCCCTGCATTGGCAGGCAGATTCTCAACTACTGCGCCACCCGGGAAGCCCCCTGTGGCTGTGTTTTAATTTCTAATCCAGCCCAATTGACTTGATTGTTAGAATAAGTTCTCCCCAAATTCTGGACTTAGGTTTTATATCTGGATTGGAGAGATTTTCATCTTTATTCATATTTTCATAAGTAGAGAAATCAAGAAAGACCATTTCTGAACCTGCAAATCAGACACAATTTTAACCACTGACATATGTTTTAAATAGGAATTCACAACACTTATCTTGAGCTGTATGCCCACTGCAATCCAGGAAGGCCAGTGACCTAACAAATTGAAGTGACTTGATAAAGTTATTTCTTAATACTCTATTGTAGATTTTACATTTGCAAATGTAGCTAATTGTATTGAACGTGAAATCTAATTAAAACCTCATTGTACCATCTGTGTTCTTTGGTTAAAGGACATGTACTATTAAACAAGTATTGAAAAGGAGGTATTGAAGACTTACTTAAAATTCAGTTCCTTCCATTCTCAAAGACTGGATGGTGGCAGAATGTAATACTCCATTGCTGTAGCCAATCTTTCAAAGCTCCCCAGAGCCATAGCTAATTTTCCTATTAGTTACAGACGAGAGACTGCACCACCAAATTCAATCTCACGATTTCGGCAATGGAGAAGAGAGAGAGAGAATAAATATACACCCATGCACACCTACAGACATACACACACATACACATACATACATATATCGAGGAAAAAAGAAAACCTCAGTAATGCATACACCTAACAGTTTTCCAAGGGTTTCATCTTTTCTTCCCTCACCCTGTTTAATTCAAATGAGAAGTGTTTTGTTTAACTGGAGTGTTTTAGGATCTCCTCTGCCAACAAATGGACCAACCTCTTAATAATGGTAATTTCTCTTGTGTTACATGGTGCAAAAGTCAGAGAGTGGAAAAGGAACGAAATCAAGAAAGGATACTGTTGGAGCGGAATCCACACATCTGCAAAAAATTAAGTGGCTACTATAGTTTAGCTCACACTAGCATGATCTACACTTAGTTTATTCTGCCTACAGTGGTCACGTGATATCTACAAAGAAATTACTGGTGTTGAATCTTAGTTGAAATGCTAAAAATCAGTTTCAGTGGAAGTTTTCAGTCTCCTCTGTTAAGATTCTAAGACATATTAAGACATTTCTTCTTTGTAGGTCTTAGATTTTTGAAAAGCCCCTGGGGTGGCTTCCAGTTTATTTATATACCAGCAGCTGCAGTCATGACATCAGGATGCAATAAAACCCTCTCTCTGTAATACAGGCACCTGTTGTTAAAGAAAGAAATCTAGTACACACAGGCAAGGGATGCTGGGTCCTAAGTGATGCCGGAAACCCTGAGAAACTAGATGTATTTTTAGGGCAGCCGGGCCAGAGTTTCAGGTATCAGTGGCCAAACGTCCCCTACTTTGGCCCTTTGTTAAACTGACCTCCTTATTCACACACAGGCAGACATCAATTTCTATGTGCAATTCCCCCAAAAAAGTATGATGGGACGAAGTTTGTTTTCTCCTTGTTTTTGAAGCTGTGTACCCTGTTGCAGGAGACCCAGAAGCACACAACACATCCTTGACAAATATCAGTGACTGATGGGGCAACAGGAACTTTCAACCCTGAGATGATCCAGGACATTGCAATCCAATTTTTTTAAACACTGGCTGTCCCAAATAAGTATCAAACAGGTTCATTGATGGCTTGGGTCTTCATAACAGCCATGTCTGACAGGCAAAGCAGAGATTGTGTTGTGACAGTTGAGGATCCTGAGGTTCACACAGGTTGAGTGACTTGCCCAAGGTCACGTACCACATAGCTGGTCCAGGATGAACATCCAGCTGTCAGAGCAACTCTGAGTTTCCTGGGCACACACACAGCTGAGTTTGAATTCTGATTTATCACCTGTTGTCTCTCTGAAACTCAGTCTCCTGGTCTATACATGGTTTGATGTGGGATCAAATATAATAACCTACACCTGATACAACCAACACCAACATGGACGGCACACCCTGTACGTACTCAGGTCCTTTTCTTGGGCTCTCTTTGTATGGAACTCAAACTAAAACAACATTCTGTGGTTTATAAAAGTTGGAAAAATATGTATTATTAAATAAATGCAGTTTTCAGGTGAACATTTTTCTTTCAAAGACGATATGCACGAAGGTAAAAGCAATGTAAGGGTGTATAAATGTTAGAACCATTTCTTTAAGGATACATGATTTGTCATGGAAAAGCAAAGACTTCACCAAAGGGAACAAAAGACAAAATCAGTTGATTCTGAAATCTGACTCTTTTCTGAGATCTTCCTTGAAAAGGAATTTGAGCAAATAATTGGTCAAATAAAGGTTCAAGTCTTCTAAGTTATTTGATAGCAAAAACCAAGCACAGTAAAAGAGAGCTTTCTGCCGCTTCCCCTTCATACCTCTATTGCCTCTGCTAAGTATATAATAAAGACCTGTGATGCTTCATCTAGGTGCACAGAGATTCTTGTGAAAACAGCAAGAAAAAGGGAAGCAGCTTGTATTGCTGTAATTGGTGCAAACCTTGGATTGGATCTCAGTGTTCTCGGATGATTATAAATTGTGAGGCAGTGGTTTTGTTTGTTAGGTTTTTTTTTCTTTAACCTTCTGTAGTTTACTGGAACTTAAGTCAATATAATCAACATCCTGGAAATGACTGAATTTGAAGGGAAACCAGTAGGATGCTGGATTTTAAGAACAAATTCGTATGCGGATAAACAATTAACAAACCGCCATAGATATATGAGCAGTAGGTCTTGCTTTCAAAAACAAAACGTCATCAGTGAATATTCACTTTCTCTTGAAGGCTGTCTGTTTAGTCTACTGATAGATGAAAAATATAAGTCAGTCATAGACATAAAATGTGAGACTGGTATGCCCTTAGACATCATCCAGTTCAGGCATCCCAAGTGGAGCTATTTTCACTTTCCAACCATAATTGATTGGTAATGGCTGCCTGATTAGCCATGTTCAGAAGGATTATAGGGCTTTGCACAGAAACAGGAGAAAAGTGAGTGAGATGGATTAATAATGTTTGTGGTGGCCTGAATAGGAAGAGTGTCAGTTTACGTAGAATCCTGATTCTAACCTCCACTTCTAGAAGTCATTAATTCTTATAATGTTGGGATTTATATTATGACAAAACAATTTTTTTTCAGTTTCAGTATTTTTTATTGAAGTATAGCTGATTTACAATGTTGTGTTAATTTCTGCTGTATAGCAAAGTGACTCAGTTTTATACACACACACACACACACACACACACACACACATCCTTTTTATATGTTCTTTTCCATTATGGTTTATCATAGGATATTGAATATAGTTCTCTGTGCTATAGAGTAGGACCTTGTTGTTTATCCATTCTATATACAGAAGTTTACTTCTGTTAACCCCAAACTCCCACTCAACCCTCCCCCAACCCCTTCCTCAACCCCTCCCCTCTCCCACCAGCCTGTTCTCTATGTCCATGATTCTGTTTCTGTTTCATAGATAGGTTCATTTGTGTCATATTTTAGATTCCACATCTAAGTGATATCGCATGGTATCTGTCTTTCTGTTTATGGCTTACTTCACTTTGTATGATAATCTCTAGGTTCATCCATGTTGCTGCAAATGGCATTATTTCATTGTTTTTTTTATATATATAAATTTATTTATTTTATTTATTTATTTTTAGCTGTTTTGGTTCTTCGTTGCTGTGCGTGGCTTTCTCTAGTTGCAGTGAGCGGGGGCTGCTCTTCGGTGCGGTGCGTGGGCTTCTCATTGTGGTGGCTTCTCTTGTTGCAGAGCACGGGCTCTAGGTGAGCGGGCTTCAGTAGTTGTGGCACATGGGCCCAGTAGTTGTGGCTCACAGGCTCTAGAGCTCAGGCTCAGTAGTTGTGGCACACAGGCTTAGTTGCTCCGCGGCATGTGGGATCTTCCCGGACCAGGGCTCGAACCCATGTCCCCTGCATTGGCAGGTGAATTCTTAACCACTGCACCACCAGGGAAGTACCTGTACTACATCTTCTTTAACCATTCATCTTTCAATGGACATTTAGGTTTTTTCCCTGTCTTGGCTACTGTGAAAAGTGCTGCTATAGGGGACATGTATCTTTTTGAATTAGAGTTTTGTCTGGATATATGCCCAGGAGTGGGATTGCTGGATCATATGGTAATCCGATTTTTAGTTTTCTGAGGAACCTCCATACTGTTCTCCATAGTGGCTGCACCAGCTTACGTTCCCACCAACAGTGTAAGCGGGTTCCCTTTTCTCCACACCCTCTTCACCATTTGTTATTTGTAGACATTTTGATGATGGCCATTTTGACCAATGTGAGGTGATACCTCATTGTAGTTTTGATTTGCATTTCTCTAATAATGAGCGATGTTGAACATCTTTTCATGTGCCTATTGGTCATCTGTATTTCTTCTTTGGAGAAATGTTTTTGTCTTCTGCCCATTTTTTGATTGGGTTGTTCGGTTTTTGTTGTTGTTGAGTTGTATGAGCTGTTCATATATTTTAGAAATTAAGACCTTGTCAGTCGCATCATTTGCAATATTTTTTCCCATTCTGTAGGTTGTCTTTTTGTTTTGTTTGTGGTTTCCTTTGCTGTACAAAAGCTTATAAGTTTGATTAGGTCCCATTTGTTTATTTTTGATTTTATGTTTGTTGCCTTGGGAAACTGACCTAAGAAAACATTGGTTTGATTTATGTCAGAGAGTGTTTTGCCTATGATCTCTTCTAGGAGTTTTATGGTGTCATGTCTTACGTTTAAGTCTCTAAGCCATTTTGAGTTTATTTTTGTGTATGGTGAGAGGGTGTGTTCTAACTTCATTGATTTACATGTGATTGTCCAACTTTCCCAGCACCACTTGCTGAAGAGACTCTCTTTTTCCCATTGTATATTCTTGCCTCCTTTGTCAAAGATTAATTGACTGTAGGTGTGTGGATTTATTTCTGAGCTCTCTATTCTGTCTCGTTGATCCGTATGCCTGTTTTGTGCCAATACCACACTGGTTTTTTTTTTGTTTGTTTGTTTGTTTTTGTTTTTGCTGTTAGAAGACTGTTTTTATTAATTTGAATGTCTTTTTTTTTTAATGGAATCCAGTCAGTACTTCTGAAGTGCAGGTATAGTGTTCTAACTAAAACATATTAGCTAGTAATACCACTGATTTATAAACAAAAGTGTTTACCTCAGCTTTCTGAATTTAGAATAATACCATACTGTGTTTTTTTTAATTAATTAACTTACTTATTTTTGGCTGCGTTGGGTCTTCATTGCTGCGCTCAGGCTTTCTCTAGTTGCGGTGAGCAGGGGCTACTCTTCGTTGCATTGCGCGGGCTTCTCATTGCGGTGGCTTCTTTTGTTGTGGAGCATGGGCTCTAGGCACACGGGCTTCAGTAGTTGTGGCTCACGGGCTCCAGAGCTCAAGTTCAGTTGTTGTGGCACACAGGCTTAGTTGCTCCGCAGCATTGGGATCTTCCCGGATCAGGGCTCAAACCCGTGTCCCCTGCATTGGCAGGTGGATTCTTAACCACTGCACCACCAGGGAACCCCTCCCCCCCATACTGTTTTGATTACTGTACCTTTGTAGTGTTGTCTGAAGTCTGGGAGGCTTATGCCTCCTGCTTTGTTCTTTTTCTTCAGAATTGCTTTGGCAATTCTGGGTCTTTTATGGTTCCATATGAATTTTAGGATTGTTTCTTCTACTTCTGTGAATAATGAACTTTTTTAAGCTAAAATAAAGTGAAAATAGCTAGGTTAGGATTAATCTAATGACTCTAAAATTTCTGAGTATGGCTTATCAAAGACCTTGGACATCTTTTTTAAATTGAGCTATAATGTGTATAGCATAAAGAATAATAATCTGAAGTATACAGCTTGATGAATTTTTGCATAGGTAAAGATCTGTGTAAACACCACCTTGATCACTTTGACTGAAGCATCCCAGAAGTTTCCTTTGAACCCCTTCCCAGTCAGTAACCCCAGAGGTAACCACCATTCTGACTTCTGTAACCATTGATTGGTTTTGTATGTTCTTAAACTGCGTAGAAATGGAATCATAGTATGTATGTGGACATCTTTTTATCAGTGTAGGTTTATTATCTGTCTCTGTGCTGGGAACTGATTATTTACAGTAAGTTGATTGAGAGTCTAGCATCTTATGAATGGAAAAGTATTGTACTTTGTAAAAGAGATTGTTATGAAAAAAGGGTTGTGTTAGATCCTATGCAAATCTCTAATAATTCTTACCTCTTTAAGACTAAACTAGCACCTGCACCTTGAAAAGGTTTTCTGGAAAACTGTATACTTTCAAAAGCACTCTATATAAATAACTGAAAATGTTAGATAAAATACAAAAAACAGCCTTTTACATTCACAAATGACCTCAATTAATCTCCAAAGAAAATTGCCAAGGACAGGGAAGGAATAAAGAAAACTGAAAACCAAAAAAGTAATTTCATAATCTACTTCTGCAGCTTCCCTGCAGTCAGGGGATAAGAGGAAACCACAGTCCACCATCAGGGAGAGGAGATGGTTTACTATGCCCTTTCTAGGTGTGGTCCTGGTATTGAGACCTTCTCTTGAAGCAGGATACAGCAAAATGGTCCATGTGCAGCAAACTGAAGCCTAGAAAAATCTTTCACCTGGCCCAAAAAGATGACAAAGAAGATTGTTAGAATCTGAGTGGGCTCTTTGCAGACAAAAACAAAAACAGAGTCTTTGAATTAACAAATGTAGTGACCACCTTGCCTGGATTTGGGATTCCAATGTAAATAGCCTGTGTGGTCTGGAAACTCTTAAAGAGGCACTAACATAAACATGGCCTTCCCCATGGAATGCTTGGCAGAGGCAGCCACACGCCTTTAATCCACATCTCCAGGATTGTCTGAACACAGCCTTCTAAACACGGGTTCAAGTTCCAAATTACAATTACGAGATAAATGAATGAGAAGCCAGGTAAACCTATACTATAATATTACTTATGCAGTTTTGTTTATTAAGCAATTTGTTAAAATATGATATGATTTAGTTAAAACTAAAAATAAATAAAGACTGTAAGAAATAAATACTATCAGGAAGTGGGAGAAAAGAACAACATAAAATTCTATAATTAAGTATATATGTCTATACACATACATATAAAACAATTACGTTTGACTTATGCAACTTACAAGTATAAAATTGTTGGTGAAATGGAATATAGATGTAAGGCAAGTATCCATAATGAAACAGAAAGATTTTAAGAATGACAAACATTACACAGGGAACTATACTCAATATCTTGTAATAACCTATAATGGAAAAGAATCTGAAAAAGAATATATATACACATATATATGTGTATGTATACATACACGTGTGTGTATACACATACACGTGTGTGTATACACATACACGTGTATGTATACACACACGTGTATGTATATACACACACGTGTATGTGTATACACACACGTGTATGTATACACACACGTGTATGTATACATATACGTATATGTATACATATACATGTGTATGTATACATATACATGTGTATAACTGAATCACTTTGCTACACACTTGAATCTAACACAATGTAAATTAACTATACTTCAATAAAATATTGGAAAAAAGGGCAAACATGCAAGAATATAAAAGAGATGAAAATGAGAATACAATCATGAAATTTGGCATACACCTTAGGAGTGAACATGTTAAGAGAATGCAGAGAATCGTAGCAAGAGAATATTCAAAGACAAAAATATATGTACTTTTCTACAATGGATGAAAAGCATGAGCTCTTAGATTTACAAAGAATAATAGTAAATAAAAAGGAATATACTCCTAATAAGAAAAATGCAAAACACTAAAGGAAAAGAAAAGTTTAAAGACAGAAAGTAAATATCAGATTATAGGAATGATACAAAAGTTTTCTCAAAAGCAAAAAATAAAGGTTAAAAGAGTTGAATAATATCTCTAAAATTATAAGGAAAAACAATCATCAACCTGAAATTTTATGTCCAGAAACATGATTATTCGAAAGTAAGCATCAAATAAAGATATTCTGAAATCAAAAGTGAGGGAGTACACCTATGTTTTTCCCTTTTTTAAGTCATTCTCTGGCTTTTGTAATTCAAGTCAAATTCACTCATATACATTACTGTGAAATTCTTAAACACTATATTAGAAGATCAAATCCAACATTGCACCAAAAATATGTAATCTTCTAAATAATATTGCATGACCAAGTTTGGTTTATCCCAGAAATATAAAAAGGAGTGTAATATTAGAAAGCACTCAAAAATATGTGTTGAATGACATAGATCCCTTTCTTTTGCTCATCTTCCAGATAAAATACTGTAGAAATTAAATAAACCACTATGACATCTAACACAAAATAATAATATTTTATATTTAAAAATATAAATCTATAAAATTCTATTGAGTGTTTTTTTAATTATATATTGCTGTACACCAATGTTACCACAAATATAGTGGCTGAAAATAATGCACAATTATTATCTCACAATTTGTTGGGTCAGGAGTCTTGGAACAGCTTCATGGGGTTCTCTGCTTCAGGATCTCATATGGCTGGAATCAAGGTGTAGGTTAGGGCTGCAGTCTCATCTGAAGTTCAAATGAAGAAGGATACATCTTCAAGGTCATATGGTTGTTGGCAGCATCTAATACCTTATGGGACTGAGAGCTTGTGTCTTCTTGCTGTCTGTCTGCTGGCAGCTAGCATCTGTTTCTTGCCATGTGGGTCTTCTCAACATAACAGCTTGCTTCTCAAGCCTTCAAGACAGAATATCTCCTAGCAAAATGGGTTAAAATCTTATGCAACACTGTCATGATCATGACATTTGCCAAAGTCACAGGTCCCATCCACAGTCAAGGGCAAGAATTTCGCAGAACATGAATACTAGGAGGCAGGGATCTTGGGGGCCACCTTTTGACTGTGTCCACCACAGAAGGATTTAGATTTTTAATATATTTTATAGTTACAAAGAAGATGGTGATAAATGTTATTTTTCTTTTCTTCTCTTTCTTCCTTCCTTTGCTCTTTCTCTTCTTTTCTTGCTTCACTTACATTTGTCTTGCTGTAAAGCTGATGCTATGCATTCCTCTTAAATGAATGATGTTTTCTAATAATTAAGTACTTTAAAGAGACAATGATATCCTTACAGAAAACAAGCCAAATGAGTAGAAAAACAAGGCTCTGGAGATATATTCCAAATTGTTTGGAGCTTTAACAAATACCATAGAGTATTGAAAGAATTCATTTATATACATTTTATTGAATGCAACTAACTCAAGCTGGGGCCTACAAGACTGACAATAAATTTCTCCTCTCGTGTATTGGTCTGAGATTTCCTTGTTATATATCTGCAGAGTGAATTTTTTAGTGGAAATGATCATTTATGTCTATTCCCTTGTCTCTTGGAAAAGCTGATTTCTTTCAAACAACCAGGGCTCATTAATTCAGACTACTTCTTAGCAAGTCCAGCCAAAATATTCAGAAATAACTATATTCATTCAAAAGAAGATCACATAAGCTCTTATTAGATAAAAACCAATATACTTTAGATTTTGGAGCATATAGTGTTATAATTTATTAAGTCCTTATATTAAGAAAGAGTGACATTACTTTCTGTAGTTAAATATAGTAACTCAAGCTATACCAACAAAGAGGTGATTTAGTTTTGGAATCAACAAGACCTGTTTTAAGAAGTTATATCCTTTCCTCATTAACTTAGTTTCTTTTTTCTATTTTAATTGTTAATGTTAATTGTCTGTTGTCTATTTTAATTATCAAAATGATTTGACATTTTGTTAATGTTAATTTAACTAAAGGATCTTTATTCTTTTGCTCCAGATCAAGTTGCTTCTGAGAAATTGATTTATAGACTCCAAGTTGTCTTAAGTTCCATCTCAGAATTGTTAGGATGGCTTCAGTCAAAAGTGGAGGGAAGGTCTAGGTGCCCTTCATAAGAATCACTAGCCTGAAATCGTAGGCATTGTTTCTGCTCCTTAAAAACCTATGTTAAGCAATCTTACAGCTCTCGAATTTGCTCTCTATAAAACAGAGGCACCCTAGGATAGTCTCAAAACATCTCATCTTAGAGCACTTTCCACTTGTCCCTAATTGATAGGAAGGATTGCTAAATCAGTCTGAGAAAGGACAGAAGAATCAATGTATTAGGAAAGCCTGAATTTATCAGTATAGACATGTGGATGCTTTGAGATCACAAAAGCCAGATCTTGAGAATAGATGACGTTTAATGAGGAAGAGCGTAGTTTACTATGAACGATGATGTGTCCACCATTCTTCCAATTATTTATGTCCCCAAAAGCTGAAGTTGTATTTTCAAAAGAGCCCTCTCCCTTCTCTTTCTTTCTTATAACTGTTTTGTCATTTTCCATTGCTTTGGGGCAAAGATCAAATTTCTTAAAATGTTCTGTAGGGCTTTGTACTATTTGGCTCATAGGTTTCCATTGCAAAGTTGAGCTTAATACTTTAATGATGACTGAAACAATATGCAATTTGGGCTTTATGGACAGACCACAGGAAAGGGAAATGTGACGCTGAAGGTACTAAATTCCTGCCCCATGGACGTGTTTGTGTTTGTGTGCAGTTACACCATGTCCCCTAACTCTTTTACTCTGGCATATTTCCCAGTTTTTGAATGCAATGTGTTCTCTTCCACCATAGTGCCTTTGCACATATTCTTCCCTTTACCTAAATGACTAAAAACACTCTCCCTTAATTCCTAACCAATCTTTCTCTCTCTCTCTCTCTCTCCCTCTCTCCCCATCTCTCTCCATCTTTCTCTTTAGTTAACTCCATTCCTTTAGACCTCAACTCAATGTCTGCTTGCTTAAAATAGCTTTACCCGACTTTCTGGATGAGATTTAATATCAACTTTATAGCATTTCAAAGCAACATACACCTCTTTTCACTAGCAATTAATATAATTGTAATTTTCTCTGGTTTATTTGACTGTATGTTTAACGATCATATTTCACTGGGTTGTAAGCTGCATCAGGCCCATGTCTATTTTGCTCATCATTTCCTAAGTTACATCCAATAGTAGGGATTCAATGAATCTTTATTATTGAATTAATGTATCATGTTTACCATAATGTTGTCTCCAACTGCTCTTACTCTGTTATGATAGAGGAGAGAAATAATTTGAAAGGAGAGCGCTGTACTATCTGCACTGTGACACAGGGCTTCCTGTGATATACAGGTGTTTTTTAGATGGACTCAGGGACCACAGGGTCTTTAATTTCCATGATGAAAATTATAGCTTGCCTGATTAGTCTTTGTCATCACTTAATGACCAAGAACAAGATGACGAAAGAAAGAGAATTCAATTTGGGAGGAAATAATGACACAAAAGCAGATTTATACCACCTTCCTCCAAAACCTAACAAAATATATCAATATGTTTAAAATGTACCAATATTATAAAACCCCATATGATTCAAATTTAACTAATGAATCAGTTAGGGCAGAAGATCACATCTTTAAAAACAAAATGAAGCAAAAACACCTCAGCGATAGCCCCATAAGGAAGGATGTAAATGGAGGAAATCCACTTGTGGGTCAGATGTAAAGAAACTGAAAACCCCTTTAGAAAAAATCAAACAAAAAGCATACCTGTCACTGTGAATAATTAACGATGCAAAGAAGAAGGTAAAAAATCTTTAATTTGCCATTATTTTGCCATGGCCAGGAGAAATACAGGAATGAGCACAAAGAAAATTCTCCCTAATCATTAATAAAAACACATGAAAAATGCCTTTTGAAAATCTCTTTTCCAGTGATGAGTAAAGCGTTCCATATTTAAAACCCTAAAACATTGCCTATCTTGCCCTTTCTTTTAAGTCTGCTCTGCTGCTCTTGACAACAAAAAAGGAGATAGAAAAGTAGTGTTGAAATATGGCTCGAAGATGATGGCACACATAGGGCCTAGACAAGGTGTGAAGTCAGTCAAGGAAGACCACCCAAAATATATTTGGACAAATAGCTGGTCTGGGTAAAGATACACATGTGTTTTGTTATTTTCCAAGTAAAGATATTATAGACCACAGTATAATGACATTGGTAAATAATATCGTAATTAGAAAATTTTAAAAACTCGTCTACTTGGAAATATTTTAAAACTCTGTCTTGAACAACTTCTGAATTGCAGAGAAAACCAAAATCCCCAGTGGTCAAAATACTGAAAGCCAAGGGGCATAGGAGCCCTGTTGCTTAGCCCAGGTAGGTCAGCCTCCCATGGCAAAGAACAGGATGGAAACGTGGAAAGTCATTATGGAAAGGCAAACAAGAGATAGCTAGTGCAAGGAACAGAATAGGTGAACAGAAGTTAGAGAGTTCATTCCAAAAAGTAATGAGACTTTTGCCTGGATACAGATAATCTTACCTGGATACAGGGAATCAGGTAGATTGTGGCAAACAGCCAGATACATTTAGAAGTAGATGCTTTGGTGCATAGGCTACAACTACAGGTTTTTGAACAGGAGAATAAAATGTAAAAGCTAATGTCTCAGGGATATCAGTTTGGCCATTGTGGGCAGGGTAAATGGGAAACCAGGAAATATCAGTCCAGGCATGAAAAAGAAATGTAAGCATCCAGCCTAGTATGGTGGCTTTAGAAGTAGAAGTAAGTGGTTTAACTACCGAATGTAAAATAGTTGGCTGGTGGGAAGCAGCAGCATAGCACAGGGAGATCGGCTTGGTGCTTTGCGATGTCCTAGAGGGGTGGGATAGGGAGGATGGGAGGGAGGCTCAAGAGGGAGGGGATATGGGGACATGTGTATGCATATGGCTGATTCGCTCTGTTGTACAACAGAAACTAACACAGCATTGTGAAGCGATTATACTCCAATAAAGATCTATTAAAAAAAAAAGAAGTAAGTGTTTAACACTGCTATGGTCATCTTTATCCAAGTATCTTTCAGCAACCATCACATTCCAATCTTGAGACATTTTTTTTCCCTGGAAGACTTTTAAAGGGTAAAAGTCGCTTTAAGGATGTAGATACAGATTGCCAAATTACCCTTCAGGATGCTTGAATTGATTTATACTCCTCACGACTAGGTATGAAATTGTCAGTTTCCCCATTATCATCACTCGTTTTCTTTTGCAATCTCATAGGCCACTGAGAAGTTCCTTTCAATTACCTTAGAATGCCCTATGAACACCTCTGTCACCACACTTACCATATTTTTAATCTGTTTCTGTGTCTGTCCTAGGGTTTCAAGTGCCTTTCGCTTCATTGTTTCTGTTGTCTAATTTTCTCACATTTTTTTCAACGTGGGGTCTCTGAGAATAAAACTGAAGAGAATGTCTCAGAGGAGGGTGATTAAATAGATATTCTTAGGACCAAATGAAAGAAGAGCAAGAAGCAAAGAAGACAATGAAGAGTTAAGCATTGACAAAATAATGAAGATCTAATCAAAGAACACAGTCATATGAAAAGAGGCAAATGTCTTCCATTCTTGTAGAGAAATAAACAGAAATACTGCAATTTAAAAGTTAAGATCATTTGACATCATAACCAGAAAATAATCTTAATAGTCATATTGTTAGATGGTTACTTTACTTATAATTAAGAGATGTGCTATATTTTAAATAAACTTGTAACATCTGAAATATTAGTCTATTCAATTAACATCTAATATAGAATTTAATGAAACTTCTTTATTAAAGTTTTGCCTTCATGAAAAAATAAAAATAGGGAAGGAATTTATTAATGAAGACAAATGAGATGGGATTTGCTTATACAGATCCAATGTCTCCCTAAGATCAGAAACCTTCAGTTCATTCCACTTGTACATCACCTTCATTTACATACACTCAGGACAGGTTGTAAAGCCCTCTATAGAAAAAAGCTTATTGCAATAATTATATACTAAATCATAGACATTAGTCTGCAGGCTACAAAATTAGAATCTTATTGACTTGGATTTTCTTCCTTGGAAAAAAACAAGCAATTAAAATAGAATTGTACATGTGTGTGTGTTCATCAGCCAAAGACCTTGCAACAGGTAGGGAGTGAATACACCTGGGAGGGGTGCCAACTGTGGTTTCTGTGCCCAGGTATTCAAGTATGCATAAGAAACTAACTTAGACCGGAAGTATCACAACCAGACGTTCAGTGGTGAAGGGACATCCTTTATCTCTGTGAATTGTTGTTGACAGAGTCCAGGATTCTGGATCTAGCTGCTCTTACTTTTGCCACTTGGTCTCATGTAACCCTTGCCCTTCACAACCAGCTGCCTGATTCCTCAACTGCTCTTTTAAGCAGGAAAGATAATATTCACCTCCTCTCCCCGACAAGAGAAAAGGACCTTCATTTTGGTACCTGCTTATCTCAACATCAATTTCCTGTTGGTTTTTCAGTGCACTGACCTGAGTTTCTCTGCTCTTTATCCAGTACCACTTATTCTGTTGAGCATTCTTATTCCTGATTGAAAGACTGTAGCTGTGGTAACCAAGGGCAGTCAAGTTTGAACTTCTAACACAAACACCCACTGATACAAGCCTGCTCCACACACCCCTCCTCCGGCCTCCCCTGCCCCACTCCCTTTTCCAACTTTCCTATTTCCGTCAAAGGATCTTACGTTCCTCTGTTTGCAAACATTGCAAACAGTAGAATTGGAGGATTAAACACTCTAGAACAAGAAGAGACATTGGAAAACACCTGCATTCTACATTGGAAACTGATTTTGTTTTGACTGCAAAATTCCTTCAGTTGGTACTGGTTGTTGAGAACCTAGTTGGTAAGGATAATGAGGCCTGATTTGTACCCAGTCGGAAAGCTCCATGATTGATGAACGATGTCTGGTTTAGTCACAGGACTACAGTGTGAGGTCGATTGTACTAGAAATGACACACTCTGGCTATAGTCCATTGGCCTTCTTTTTATCAGTTCAAGGTTCCAAGGTTCTAAGAGTTTAAATAACTGGCTTTCTAACACACAGCTAGTGGATCTCACTGCTGGAGAGAGAAACCAGATTTTCTGAGTCCTAGGAACACAGTGTCCAGGTATCAAAGGAAATCTAAGAGTCACATTATCTTTACTTCCTCCATATTGTAGCAAATCACATTCACAGTTCCTTCAAACTTTCCCTTCTTTAGTTTTATCCTTTCCAGCCCTTAAGTACAGTCTTTTCTTCTCACACAAACATTATGTCAAGCTCCTGGTAATTGTTTTTTTGTCTTTCACTGACTGCTACTCCAATCAATCCTGTTCTTAGCACTAGATAAATCTCTCTAATATACTATTATCATAGTCTTAATCTCTAGCTTTAAAAACAGTCAACAACATAAATATTTCAAAGATAAAATTAATCCCTCCAACTACATTTTAAACTTTTTTATGATGTTAGACTATCACTTGGGAAAATGTATCTCCTACTGTGATCCAATAGGTAACATATTCACCGGCTAGTTTGGTTTTGTCATATGTCTGAAGATGGCATCATAATTTCTACCCAAGTAAATCCTTCACCTGTTTTCTTTACCCAGTTGTTGTCAACTGCTCCTATACCTCTTTCCAGTAGTTCTTTCCTACCTCACAATACAAACATACACACACATAGATTCACAGTTTACTTTTACCCAACAGAAATCTCACCGCTGCTACGGGGGTCAGCTGAAATAACTCAAAGCCCAAAGCATTACATGAGGACCTTGGCATATGAGGGACCATAAAGAATGTTGTCTCAGATCTATACTGTACATAGTATGAAACCCAATAAATATTTTTCTGATAATGATGTCAATATAAAAAATTGTAGTTAGTTTGGCCATAATTTTGTTAGCTTGAAGTATATCTACATACTGATTTTTCTCCCAAAATAGACCCTTTGGAATCCCTAGACAGTTCTTTTCATTACTTTTCTGAAATTGATCAATTTCATCCCTGGCTTGTTTGACAGTCAACAATGAAATTGAATTGCTTTTCAACAAGTAAATGGGTTCCCACTCCTTTTCCTAGTTGAAAGAAAATACTTATTTGCAGCACAAATAAACACCACACCTGTCCATTTCTACAATACAATAATTATTTGAAGAATTCACTCAACTGGAAAATATATTGGGGTAAGAAACTACACACAAGTCAAGAAAGGCGTTAGGGTAAAAAAGAAATCTAACAGTGTCTGTATCTATTTATTCCTTGTATGGGGGACAGCTGTGGCACCAAAAATTCCAGTTATTTTGGGCATCTCTTCACCATAATCCTAGGTGGGGTGAGGTTGGGGGGAGTGGAGAAGGGGAGGAAAAAATCTAAACAAGGTATACTATGAGTTTTCTTTCATTTAATGTTATTTGGTATTTTTAAAAATTTTGATTAAATTTTTAAAAATTAGAGAATACTGTTAGTTAATAATGGTTAAGTTCTGGATACATGTAATCAATCCCACAGAATCCTATAGTTTATCTGTATCCCCTAAAGATCATGCACGATGTCACTTTTCAGCCTTTAGGAAGCATATTTTTGCATATGCTTCCATGGGTCCTATCATGGAATCTGCATCATTGCCTTCTACTCTGTGGTCAGCTCATAGCGCTCTCTCCTGAGGAGACCATTCTACTGAGGTGACTTTCTGGCTTATAGCCCTCTGCCCATGGTCACCTTGTTCTCTGTGCCTAGCAAGATCAACTGTAGGTTTTTATTTTTCTGAGAGTTCTATGTTTTTTTGTTTTTTTGTTTTTTTTTAAAGTCATGTTCCTTGCTTTTTTTTTTTTTAATTAATTAATTTATTTATTTTTGGCTGTGTTGGGTCTTCGTTTCTGTGCGAGGGCTTTCTCCAGTTGCGGCAAGCGGGGGCCACTCTTCATTGCGGTGCGCGGGCCTCTCACTGTCGCGGCCTCTCCTGTTGCGGAGCACAGGCTCTAGACGTGCAGGCTCAGTAGTTGTGGCTCACGGGCCTAGTTGCTCCACGGCATGTGGGATCTTCCCAGACCAGGGCTCGAACCCGTGTCCCTGCATTGGCAGGCAGATTCTCAACCACTGCGCCACCAGGGAAGCCCGAGAGTTCTATGTTTTACTCTAGAATCCAGCTCTCTATGATCTACTTGCTATTACCCCTAGAGTTATCCTCCTGAGGTGGTTTTTGAGTTCTGTTCTTCTGTGGCAGACATAGGTTTGGAAATGAGTTATCAGTTTAGGAATTCCAACTTTACGACTCTATTTATGTTTTCAAAATGGACACTGCTTTACATGATCATCATCAAAATAATGCATGGTCTTTAAACAAACAAATAAAATGCAATAAGTAGGACATGAAGTATGACGTGAAAATGTATCTTTCCAACTCATCATCTTCTGTAAACAATTATTTAGAATTAACCACTGGTAACAAGTTGACTGATACACCTTAAGATATTTAAAATACATGTATGTGTATGCATATACATATGCATACACATATATAAACATATATGTAATATATATTCATATTAATATATTTAAAGTCTAATCATGTAGCAACATATATAAGTATAGTCTTCTGGAAATGTCTTCCTTTGTTTAACTCTAAATATCTTTAATTTAAATTTTAATATTTATATGCCAGTATATACAGGTCTACATTTCTTTCTTTTTTTTTTTTAACTGCAACAGGTTATATGAATGTACCGTGATTTATTCTATTTTCATCTTAGTAAAAAATACCTACCCTTCTCCTCAGAACACACACAAGCAACAAGAGAGTGGAGTGAAATATTGAAAGTGTTGAATGAAAAGAATCCACCAAGTATAAAAATAGTCTACAATTACAAAAATTTTGAAATACTATTGAGGATATAGTCATAGACATATGAAAGATGAAATGTAAGAACACACTATACACCATGCCATGCTAATACATTTGAAAATCAAGATGAAATGCCTTGTGTTTAGGAGATTATATATCTGAGATGTCAGATTCATGCTGTGCATGTCTCTATAATGTTATTTCATTAAAATACACATACTTTATTTGCAGAGATAAATTTCATATGGACATCTGTTTCCTGGGTAATTTTTTATAAATGAGTGGAAAAAAAAAAAAAAACATTGGTTTAAAATGTCCCTTCTGAAATAGGTAATGCGTTACAGGAAACACATTTGAATTTTTAGAAAATAAAGATTATTGCTGAAATTATGAATCTTAAGAAATTTAAAAGTCATCTTTCTTTGCTGGTCCTTAGTGATAAGAGTTCCAATTGATTCTATTTATTTACTCAAGAAGTACACACGGCTGGGATACACAAATAGAATCTACTGGAAACAACAGGAGATGTTGGATTCATGCTGTGCGTGTCTCTAAAATGTTATTTCATTAAAATACACATACTTTATTTGCAATGATGATTAGTTGCAAATAAAGTCCTCAGCCCAGATAGTTTTATGGATGAAGTGTGTAACACCTTCAGAGAATGATGATTCCAAAGGCAACATTAAGTTCTAGAACATAGAAAATTGCCCGCTTTCCCATTAATATTATACAGCTAGCATAACCCTAAAATTAAATTAGATTAGAAAAATAGCCTAACAGGAAATGTGAAGATCAGTCTCAACTAGAATATTCATATAAATAAGGTTTAACTGCATACTGTTAATAAGTAGTATTTTGAAAGAAGTCAAAAGTTGTTTGACATGAGAAAACCTAATATAACTCATTGTATTAATTTTTTTAAAAGGAATCTTCTCATTAGTTTTTTAAAAAGGACATTTGACAACATTTGACACACATTTTTGACAGAAAATCACTACAGCTGTTAAAAATATTCCTTCTGGTAATAGCCCGTCAAAATTTTTATCACATGTTGGCTCCTCTTTCATGTATTTTCCATCTTAAGTTACCTTATTGTAATGATCTATTTACATCTTTGTCCTTAATACCAGATTATATCTTATTTCTCTGTGTGTGTGTGTGTGTGTGTATATATAATTTTGTGTAGTATCCAATACATATCAAAAATGTAAATATGTGTTGAATGAGTGAATGAAAGAATTAAATGTATAGCTTCACCAGGCCATTTGCTTTTTGCACATCAACATGGTGCCATGTCAGGAAAGAACTTATGAGCCATCAGTTCATAATCACTTATGATGCCCATACTGTATGTCAGGCACAAAACTCTTTGAGGACACATATGGATAAATCATAGGCCTTGCCCTTGAGGAGCCCACAGTCTAAGAAAAGATAACAGGTCTATAATGACATCCATAGTGGATTTGCTTCAAGAGGAAAATTATTTTCTATTACAAGAGTCACTTGCACTAGCAGTGAAGTCCTGTCTTAATTTAAATCCTCAGCAGAATACCCATCACATAAATGACAACTTGAGGAAGTACTTCACTCTGGAGTGTATGCCCTAAGCCCAGTTCAGTGGATGATAGTGGATTGATTCTCACATCAAAAAGAACACAGAGCTATACATACTTAACCTTTGGAACCAGCTACCTCTGGAAAAATAATAAGCAAGTCTTAGGAGGGGAAAAGAGTTGCTTGAAATTCTGCAGTTTTTTTTAATCTTGTGAAGAATGGGATATAAATCAATAAATAACAGTAACATCAAGAGGTGCAATTACATTTTCTATCCACTTAAAAACACTGGGAAGAAGTCCTTGGTTCCAACAGCTTTCTTCCTTTAAAGTAATAACAGACTAAATCTTTACTTCGGAACTAGGGCATGAGTCTGGGTCTGGGTTAGTGTCCTTTCACTGAGTTAGAAATAGTCTAACAAAAATAAATTGAAAAATAAGTCTATGTCAAGGGATTCTTTCCTCAAACTTTCTCAAATTAGAAACATGTACACCTTTAAAGCTATGTCTTAAATAGCTCCAAAAAGTGGATATTTGTGCAAAAATTTTAGACATAGTTGGACTCTTAGAGGTCAACTGACTCATTTCTAGTGAGGAAAAAGTCACTTACTTAAAGCAATGTGGCTAATTTTTTGGTATTATTGTATTATGATTCTGACCTAAGTACCAAAAACTCTGCTAAGAATTTAACTGAATATGGTAACAATATCAATAAATTTTTTTTCTTTCTGTAGTTAAGCAATTCCCTCCAAGCCAGAGGTATTTTATTTCCTCAGGTTAGAATAATTGGGTCCTTTCTCCTGATTGGTTTGATCTAAAAGGTAATGAGATTTACCCTCATGGAACAAGTCCCATCATACTGTTCAATTTTAGGTGTAAAATAATATGCCTAAATATTCAAATGAGAAGTGTTCAATGGAGGTGTGCTCAGAGTTCAACAATATATGTTTCCTTCTTTGTTAAAGAAATTGTTCTTTCGCCTGGATTGTTAAACTGAGAGTTTTGATGGAGGGTTTGAAAGTAGTATAAATCCCAAGACCCACGGATCATAGGAACCAAGGAGAAAGGGAGGATTCATCAGCAGATTAAGTGGAATGGGTTGGAATAATAAATAAACGTAGGTAGAATTACATCAGTGACTGATGAAAACTTTGTCTAAATTATTGGAGATGAGATCAGGGCAGATACAACGGGAAATATGCTGCAGCGGCTGTGGAGCTTGTTTTTATAGAGATACAATATTCAGGTGCACTGATTCTCTCTGACTCAAACCTTCTTTATCTCATTTACTGCTCTTTTTCAGCCATAATGAGCAACCAGACCTAGAATTTTTAGGTTCATTCATCAAGCAGAGAGAATCCTAAATGGATGCTCGCTTGGTAAATGACCGCTTTAAAGAGAGATATGAGCAGATGATGGCAGCAACCTCACTCCAGTGGAGAGAGAAAGTGGGGACCAGTGTACCCTAGGCTTCCTCCTCCTCCTTGCCCCACGGATCAGAGGTTTTGGCTGGAGCAAACCATGTGACTCAGAAACTAGCTCGCTGTCCGTCTGTCTCTCTCTATCTCTGTCTCTCCTGCCTTTTGATTGTAAAATAAAATTCAGATACAGAAAACCAGACAAACAACTAGCTGGCTGAGTTATTATAAAGCCAACAGTCTTCTACCAAACAGCACTCAGATCAAACAACAGAACCTTTGCAGGCTAATACAGAAGGTCCTTCCCTCCCTCCAAATGTAACCTTTCTCTTGATGTTCACTGCAGCCTTGCTTGTAACAGCATGATAAACAAACATGCTAAAAAGGGAAGTAATTCATAAAGTAAGGTAAAGACGTTCAGTGGAATACTATGCAGCAGTTATAAAGACTGAGGCTGAATCATTCATTAAATTGTTTATTTGTGAATGCACAGACACAGTCCTAGCTTCTGGGGATATGAGAGTGAACAAAATAAATAATACTCATGTCCTTTCTGAGGTGACATTTGAATGAGGGAGACAGACAATAACAGACAAACAAAATAGTAAGCAGCACATCTGTAGTTACTGGGAATACTTTGAGAACAAGAGATGGAGAGAGAGATGTCCTCCACAGTAGGGCTTTTGGAGGCATGAACCTTTGAGCAGAGAGCAAAGTAAGTATGGGGAAGAAGATCCCAGTCAGAACAAAGAGCATGGTAAATGGAATTTTTGAACAAAAGCAAGGCTAGAGTAAAAGGATATCAGGAGATAAATTCAGGGGAAGAAAATTACAGATCCTGGAGGGGCTCAGAAGCCGTGGAAAGAAGTTTGGGTTTTATTTTAATTGCATTGGGAAACCATTGGAGGATTTTGATCAAGGAAGTGATCATCAAATTTATGTGCCTAAAGATCATGTTGGCAGTGAGGAGGAGTAATATTTAGGGGGCCTCTTGCCTCAAGTTTGGAGAAAGATGATGGCGGAAAGAAAGTTCTGCTTAAAATTATATCGAAAGGTCTCCGAGACATATTGTTGGTTATAAAAAAAAGCAAAACATTCCTAATGTGTGATCTTAGTTATGTAAAAATAACAAAATCAGTACTTTTAAACCACACAGTATAAGCTGTGTATGTGTGACTGTGTGTAAATGCTTATTTAGAAAGCTCTCAGGAGAATCATAGAAGGCAGCACAGCAAACAGAGAAGAGAAATAATTCTGGAAACAGAGTGGGTTTGGCTGTGGGTGGGGATGAACCACTTTTGAATGATTTATTTTTATTTTTATTTTTGCAACAATAATGTATTCATTTGTTGATTGCCTATCATATACAAATTATAAGAATGATATAGCTGAATCAAGCAGTTGGGATATTGCTAAAATAAAAATTATAAAGATTTTTAACTGCTACCTTCAAAAAGATAGATATTTTAGAGAATCGGTGATTCTAGAAGCAAGAACTAAATCTCATAATTTTACGTTTACAAATTTACTGTCAAATTATTTTACCACAATATTAATTTTGGAAAAATTAGATACACATTTACATGAAAGATGAGTAGGATGTTGAGAAGGTGTGAGAACAGGTACAGATATATGACAGTTCATGCAGAAATTTTGATCTAGAACTGCTGATGGAGAGTAAGCAGAGAGGAAAGCTAGTTTTCAAAGCACAGGATTTGGAAAATTTTGTTGCAAAAATAAAAATAAATCATTCAGTCCTGACATGGAACCCACGCTCCTCTGTTTTCTGAGGGATTGATGCAGGACAAGTCACTTAATCTCTGTAAACTTCCATCTCCTCTCTGCTAAAATGTGGCTAATCATTTCTACCTTGTAAGTTTATGATAAGAATAGCAGAAGGGAGAGGAGGAGAGGGAGAGAGAGAGAGATAGAGAGAGAGAGAGAATGTTATTTAAAATTACAACTGATATCAGCAGCTTCTACCACGTAAGGGGGTATCATTTGTCTCTGGAGCAGGTAACCTTTTGCTTAGCAAAACAAAATGATGGGACATTTGGCTCTGGCAGTATCCTCCTCAAGGAATGGTAAGAAAGAAAATTTGTGAAATAAAGAGGATTAAATTGCCCTGCAAAATAAATAAGAATTTCCAAGTTTCCAGGACTGGAGAGAAGCCCACTAGGATGAGTAGGGTGGGGCCCCTGAGGGCTCTCAGCCAGGGAGAGTAGCTCAGGGCCTTCTTTAAAAAGTGGCCTAATAATAACCAGTTTGTAATCTATTTGCTGCTTCTATTGCCATGTGACACCCTAATTCCCATTATCCACAAATCTCAGTAAAGGACTGCTCCAGAAAAAAGCTTCTACTCTTGGGACTCTGGTGAATGAATGCTGGGAAGATGTCTCTTCTGGGGGATTAAATAGTAACCAACATGAAGATTCCAGAAGAAACTTCAGAAAACTTATGAGTTTCCTATCACAGGTGCAATGAATTTGTCACCAATGACAGTGTGTCTCCAGATGACATCCGGGTTGCGTGGACGGGTTGAAATAATGCAGGGAAAAACTGGTTCACACACTTTGTTAAATAAAGACCCTTTATTTAAGTCTTTAAGCCATTTTGAGTTTATTTTTATGTATGGTGTGAGGTAGTGTTAATTTCCAAAATATACAAACAGCTCATGCAGCTCAATAACAAAAAGAAAAAAACAAAACAAAACAAGCAACCCACTCGTAATCCTAGTTTAGCCAACAGCGTCAACACCAGATGTTGCCACTGGGCAAGATACAGAACTCTCTAAGGCCTCAGTTTCCTTATCTCTAAAATCTAGAGAGTAATTTTAACTTAGATATCTCTGTTTTTGCAAGAATTAAAAAGTTAACATACATAAAAGTGCCTAGAACCATGCCTTGAATGTTGAAGAAAGCAATCAGTATTATTTTTATTAAATATTTATTTCCTAACCCACGCACATATGGTCACCTTATCTTTGATAAAGGAGGCAAGAATATACAATGGAGAAAAGACAGCTTCTTCAATAAGTGGTGCTGGGAAAACTGGACAGCTACATGTAAAAGAATGAAATTAGAACACTCCCTAACACCATACACAATAATAAACTCAAAATGGATTCAAGACCTAAATGTAAGGCCAGACACTATAAAACTCTTAGAGGAAAACATAGGCAGAACACTCTATGACATAAATCACAGCAAGATCCTTTTTGACCCACATCCTAGAGAAATGGAAATAAAAACAAAAATAAACAAATGGGACCTAATGAAACTTAAAAGCTTTTGCACAGCAAAGGAAACCATAAACAAGATGAAAAGACAACCCTCAGAATGGGAGAAAGTATTTGCAAATGAACCAACTGACAAAGTATTAATCTCCAAAATATACAAGCAGCTCAATGTCAAAAAAACAACAACAACAACCCAATCCAAAAATGGGCAGAAGACCTAAATAGACATTTCTCAAAAGAAGATATACAGATTGCCAACAAACACATGAAAGGATGCTCAACATCACTAATCATTAGAGAAATGCAAATCAAAACTACAATGAGGTATCTCACCTCACACCAGTCCGAATGGCTATCATCAAAAAATCTAAACAGTAAATGCTGGAGAGAGTGTGGAGAAAAGGGAACCCTCTTGCACTGTTGGTGGGAATGTAAATTGATACAGCCACTATGGAGAGCAGTATGGAGGTGCCTTAAAAAACTGAAAATAGAACTACCATACAACCCAGCAATCCCACTACTGGGCATATACCCTGAGAAAACCATAATTCAAAAAGAGTCATGTACCACAATGTTCATTGCAGCTCTATTTACAATAGCCAGGGCATGGAAGCAACCTAAGTGTCCATTGAGAGATGAATGGATAAAGAAGATGTGGCAGATATATACAGTGGAATATTACTCAGCCATAAAAAGAAACGAAATTGAGTTATTTGTAGTGAGGTTGATGGACCTAGAGACTGTCATACAGAGTGAAGTCAGAAAGAGAAAAACAAATACCGTATGCTAACACATATATATGGAATCAAAAAAAAATGGCTCTGAAGAACCTAGGGGCAGGACAGGAATAAAGACGCAGACGTAGAGAATGGACTTGAGGACATGGGGAGGGGGAAGGGTAAGCTGGGACGAAGTGAGAGAGTGACATGAACATATATACACTACCAAATGTAAAATAGAAAGCTAGTGGGAAGCAGCCGCATAGCACAGGGAAATCAGCTCAGTGCTTTGTGTCCACCTAGAGGGGTGGGATAGGGAGGGTGGGAGGGAGACGCAAGAGGGGGAGGACATATGGGGATATATGTATACGTATAGCTGATTCACTTTGTTATAAAGCAGAAACTAACACAACATTGTAAAGCAATTATATTCCAATAAAGATGTTAAAAAAGATTGAAAAAAATTTATTTCCTTTACCTATTGTCCTGCAAAGTGATCTCATAACATTAATTGCAATGGAGACAGCAAGACATTTTGGAAAGAACAGTAACCCCGGGAGTCCATTCCTGCCGTACCATTTATTCACTGTGGGACTCTGAGTCCTGTAGTCCCTAAGGTTAAATTGTTTCATTTATAAATCATGACCTTTGAACCAGATGATCCCAAAGATGGATTTCCATTCTACCTAGCAAATTTTGAATCTCTCATCCTCTATAAATGCATCCGTGACACAGTTCCCATGCATTATCTTACGTACAAAGATGGTTAAGCTTATTTTCCATCCACTTTATTCCCTTGGCAGAATTATCCAAAGGCTGATAAAAGTAAAAAGTAGCTTTCTCTCCAAGCCATATATTTTTATGGTAATGCCTTTGTCTTTGTGAGTCTTGGGCTGCCTATATATAAAAATGAAGGGTTGTTTGGTTTTTTGGTTTTTTTTGAAGAATGGGGTAGTCCTTCTCAACTTAGGATTGAACTCAACATTGCGAGAGTCCAAGTATGGATGGAGGAAGGAGGCGAGAGGAAGTCAGGGTAGGGAGCACGGCCCAGCTCTGGGGGTCACCACAGTGAGAAATTATGGTCATTGGGGAGCAGTGAGGAAGCCAGAGGCTTCCAGGAATCTGAGTGGGTTCAAGGTTCTGATGGGAAGAAAGTAGTAAAGGCAAGGGAGGGACCAGAATTTGAGTAGGGCTGGAGACAACTTCCGAGTTTTGCCTAAAACTAGCTAGTAGGAAAGTGACTTGCAGGTAAGAAAAAAAATAGTCCTCTTCACACTTAATGACCAAGCAAGAGAAGAGTATGTCTTGGACTAAGATAATGGAAGTAGAAGTGAAGAGAAATTGATATGTTTGAGATAGTTTCGCAAGTAAAATTGATAGGATTTACTGATGCAGTAGATTGGGGGTTTGGAAAAAGGAAGAATCAAGAATGATGCTGTTTCTGACTTAAGCAACTGAGTTGATTGATGCCATTTAATTGGGTGGGAAAGACTAGAAAATAAGCATGGAGAAGGAAGGAGGAAAATTCAGGTTTCCATTTTGTACCAGGTTATTTGAGATCCAGCTCTGACTTACAAATGGAGAAGTCACCTATCTGTTTGACAAATAACTCTGGCGTGCAGAGGACAGGTTTGAGGCAGAAATAGCCTTTTTGTTGTGGTCCACACATGAGTGACCTTTTAAAGCACCAGAAATGGATGAAATCACTAAAGCTACAAGGCCCTAGCATCAAACCCACGGGGCCAGAATACAGAGTGGGAAAGAAGAGGGAACCTATTAAGGTGAGAGAAAAAGAGGGGCTGAAGTGATAGGTTGACCACTTTGAAAAAGTGGAGGATTCATCTCTGTGAATTGCAGCTAAGAGAATGGAGAAGAATCTATTGGATTTTGAACATGGAAGTTATTGATGATCTTACAAAAGCAGCTTTGTTGGTGCCTTGGGAGCAAAAAATGCAATTGAAATTTTTCAAAAATGAATTAGAGGTCTGGCTGAAAGGAAGCTACACGTAGTAAATTGTTTTGCAAAAATTTCTTTTTAAGAAAAGCAGAAATACAGAGGGGAGTTTGATCAACTTGAATTTATTAAAAATGTCTCCAGTGGTCTCAGGTGTTTCCTGCTCATTGCTTGCTTATCTCATCCTAATACTAACACAGTCTGACTAAAATTAGTTAGTAGTGGTGGGCTCTGGACCCACCTAACTTTCGCGTAATGTCCATTTAGTTGGAAGTGGTGGAGACGTCTAATCCATCATGGGTTTACAGAGCGGTCTGGAGCTCTGAGTCCCCTCCGTTTGAAGCAGAGACTAAGGAGGATACGAGGGCATCCTAGTAGAAGTACCTCATTCAGGTTAGGAATGTGGTAGGGCTGGGTTATTGGAGAAGGGACATCTCTTGTTCTACACAGGGCAGTGTAGCTGAAGGGGAAGAACCAAAAGCAGTACCTTGTGCTAACCCTGAAGGGAGATTGACGGTGAAAGTAGCTAAATATGTGGTCATTGGCTCAAACTATTTGCCAGTCTTTCCAGTGCCTGACCTAGGCATTCAACTTTTTTCTAAACTCTGGATCCTGAATATTCTGGCTTTGGCAAGCCTCACAGACCCCAGGGACAGTATACCTTTTTACTCGATACAGACACAAGTTCTCTTGCCCCAAGGAGAGACCCACATGGCAGGTATCTAGTGAGATGGGATCTGAAAGTTGGAGAAAAGCATGGGGCCCTTAGAGAGTGAAGATTTCCCTGGTCCAGTGGACTGCCTCAACCAGAACCTGCACAGAGCTTTCTCGCACAATTCAGAACCTAGAGGGTTCCAAGAAAAGATGACATTCAAGTTAATTGACTTGAGATAGCATTAATATTTAGTACCTTATTTCAACGTTCAAGCTACACAATGTTATATCTTTTGCCTGCATTGTATGATATAGATGGTCAAGCATGATGAGAAGAGTTTGTACCTCTGAGATTATGCCACGTCTGAAGAATAGGAAGAGCAGTGAACTGGGCAGGTGGTGGTGGACAGCGGGCCTGGGCGTGGGTGGACAATGAAGGAAGACCGGTAGCTGGCAGTGAAGCAAAGCCGTGAGGATGCGCTGCATAGTTCTTCTCTTTAACTCAGCCACCATCAATTTCTCTTTCCAAACAACACCCTGACTTCGATTTGAAGAAATACATCTTATGCATTAGAATCAGTCTGGAAGTCAGGAGTGTTAGGGGCCTTGTCCCAGCAAAAGGGTGATCATTTGACCCAAGTTAGGCCAGTTGGGGGTTTCTTCTCTGGGATTTGAAACTTAGAGGAACAAGAAGACTGAAATGTCCCGTGTCCACTTTGTCCGCATGTATGTGTGCTGAACAACTGGGACCATATTTCTGCAACTGCCTTGCTTCTCTAGCCTTTCATCAATTCGGTGAACCTCTGATATCCTTCTAGGTGGGTTTATTTTGCTTAAATGCATTAGCGTTGAATCTGTTGCTGGCAATTAGGGAGCCCTAACTGGTTCAGTGGACAAATTCCACCAAAAGCTAGATGAGACTCGTTAGAAGGGGAATGTAAACACACCTGACACTGCAAGGATTTTAAAGCTGAACAAGGAGGAGTGACAAGAAGAGGTTTTATTTATCCAAACCCCAAGTGTAAGAAGTGTCTCTCTTTTATCTCTTCAAATCATACTTAACCTGTTCAGAGCCCCCTTTCCATCTGAAGGACAGATTATTTAATCTTAGTAATCATGGACCCTTCCCCCTCCATCCGTGAGACATACAAGAAACTGAAACTTATGTGTTGGCAGGAAGAGCTGTGCTCCTGGTCTCGTGTGGTCTCCACCATCTGTCCCTTGGGCACCTCTCATTGGTCCACAACGCTGACCACAGATGCCACATCACAGCTATCCTTCTGTCATCCTGTCATCTAAGGCATTAGATGCCAGAAGCACACCTGTCTGCACTTCCTTCCTCAGTGTCCAGTGCTTGTAAGAAGCTCAAATTTCATGTCCAGCCATTTCTACTTTTCCTACTCAAAAATATTGCTCCATTTCATCCCTCTACCCTGGTCAATCCAAATTCAGCATAATCTCCCACAATTGGCCTTTAGAACCCTCAACATTGATTTCTTTCTTGTAGATAGAGGTGGGGATAAGAAATGCGAACACCAGGGTTTTCTTCTCTTTTCTTTTCTTTTTTCTTAATAGCATGCTCTGTTAAATGGCCAACGGAGCACATACCTCATTGTGTCATAATTATTTTGTTTGTTGCTGTTTGAAACAATTTGATGAAAAAAATTGATCTATGTATGTCCCATTCCCAGTTCCTGGACCTACTGAATACTCAATAAATGCTTGTTGAATAGAACACCACAGAAATCCACTGTGTAGGCTCATCTTAACATCTTTACTCAGTTCCTGAGAATAGCTTTTGTGGGAAGTTATAAAAATGCATTGATGAGTAGATAGCATCCCCAAAACCAAGATTTTCAAGTGCTTTTCAATAATTAAATTCTGAGCAACAATTTAAAGCTTGCATAGTTTTCTCTCAGGTACTCTCTAGAGACAGCTGGTGCTCGCTGGGGTTCATGGGCTTCATTACGAGTTCATTTTTCTCTCTTCAGTGTTGGATGTACTGGCTGAAATGAGGAGGAGGGAACGGGAAACAGAAATTAAACAGGTGGGGTCTGGAAGGTGGCAGAGCCCTCGCACAGATTATTAAACAGCAGGCTTTGCGCTCGGTCTTGGCCAAGGCAGGCTTCAGTGTTCTGAATGAAATCAAGCAAGTAGTTGCATAAGCATAAGATGGTATTTAGTGTCTAAGGCTCTAAGATCAGTTCAATTAATGAGGGGCCTTCATCAAGTCTACTGTATATTTTGTGCCTCATTTCTCTCTTTGGATAACAGAATTTATAAGCTGCTATCTCAATGAGAAAGAGTGAAAAACATCTTCAGACTTTCCATGTGCTTAAGAGTACATAGACCATGCTAAGAATTTAATCCAGAGGAGCATGTGACTTGCCCAAGTTAGAGTTTAATAAAAGTAAGCCTGGAGCCTTTTCTGCTTTTATCCACTCAGATCCCTGAGGTCTTGTCATCCTGTTAGAGCTGCTCAGAACTGACTCTCCACCCCTATCTGCAACCCATCACAGAAAATCCTTTCAATCCTGGACTTTCCGGGCACATCTTCTTTTCCCTCCTTCAAGAAATCTTTCCCTTCTTAAATTATGTTTTCCCCCAGTTCCTCGTTAGGCACTAGTTGGCCTTAAGTATCACTGTTGTAATAGCAGTGATGATGCCTGACTATAGAAGAGAATTGTGTTTCTCCAGTGATACTTCTACACCCTAAGAGGGACCCCTGATGTAAATTTCAGACTGTGCATCATGGGCAATGGAGAAAGCACACGGTGATCAGAATGGACGTTTGGGAAGTAGTAGTGAGAAGGGTTATTGTCTAACTCTAGAAAACATTTCCATGTCCTTCCCCCTGAGTAGGAAACGTTTAAAATCATACTTTGATTTGAGTAAAAGGCACTACATACTTATGGAAATGTAAAGGATTAAATGCCTCACATTACTTTTCATAAGACGTTCTATCAATTTTCTAAATGGATCCTCACTAATAAAGCACCTTATAAATTAGACAGGACTAATCATTAAATGGGATTTTGCACAGTAAGGAAACTGTACATCATAGAGAGAAAAAACAGGTATTATTTTCAGCTCTGTCACTGCCATATTGTGGACTGGCATTGTGGGGTTTAAGACCTACCTAATGCATGTGAAGGCTGCAAGCCGGAAGATTAGCATAATCACTATACCTACCACCACCATGGAAATCTGTGCTACACCTAAATTTGAACATTTTGAGATTTCGGGTGTATCTCTTCTAAATGGTTTGTAAATGGTCAGCATCATGTTACAACATAGGGTTCTTATCTTTGTTGAAGTCTTTAACCCATATTAACTCAGGTAGTAAGTCAAAAATAGCAACTGATAAATAAACCCAGAACCTTGGTTGGCGTTACCATCTCTGGTCTTGAATAATAAACCAATTAGTCATTCATTGAACAAATAATTATTCGGCTCATTCTATTTCTAGGCACAATTGTAGGTGCTGGCAATTCAACAATAAACAAAATAGGCAGAATTTCTACCCTCTTAAAGCTTATGTGGTAAGGGGTACCATTAAGTAATTGAAGATGCTAGGCATTAGTTTGATCCAGATGGTTTCAAGAAGAGAAGGAGCACACAGTATCATTGGTCCAGGCATGACATTGCTGTTCTGTAGTGCTATTTAATTCAAATATATGAGAGCCAGCTTTGTCTAGTTAGAGACAAACTAACTATCCTTTGACTGGGATGCGTGACAGTGGCATGAGCACACTCAAAGGTATGTGTGTGCGAAGTGGGAAAGATACGGTTGATTTAGATGAATGCTTTCAGAAAGGAGGTAAGTTTTTAGCTTCATCTTAATGTTTCGAGTTGGACTCTCAAGTCACTGAATCATATCATCTTAAAGCTGGAACGGTCTTCAAGAGACTTCTCATTTAAACTCTTCATTATAAAGACATCAATAATTAGACCCAGACTTTCCCAAGGAAATTATTTACAAAGAACCTTGAAAAGTGCTTAGCACACATCACAATGTTAATAAAAAAACATATTTCTATATGTTTTTTCTGTTTGTTTGTTTGTTTCTTACCAGAATCTAAAATTTTCTTTCTCTTTATTTGATGGTGGAACTTTCTTTTTTGAATTTTATTTACTTTTTAAACAGCAGGTTCTTATTAGTTATCCATTTTATACATATTAGTGTATATATGTCAACCCCAATCTCCCAATTCATCCCACCAACACCTCCCCCACCACCACTTTCCCCCATTGGTGTCCATACGTTTGTTCTCTACATCTGTGTCTCTGTTTCTGCCCTGCAAACAGGTTCATCTATGCCATTTTTCTATATTCCACATATATGCATTAATATACGATATTTGTTTTTCTCTTTGTGACTTACTTCACTCTGTATGACAGTCTCTACATCCACACACGTCTCTACAAATGACCCAGTTTTGTTCCTTTTTATGGCTGAGTAATATTCCATTGTATATATGTGCCAATCTTCTTTATCCACTCGTCTGTCGATGGGCATTTTGGTTGCTTCCATGACCTGGGTATTGTATATAGTGCTGCAATGAACATTGGGGTACATGTATCTTTTTGAATTATGGTTTTCTCTGGGTATATGCCCAGTAGTGGGATTGCTGGATCATATGGTAGTTCTATTTTTTGTTTTTTAACCAACCTCCATACTGTTCTCCATAGTGGCTGTATCAATTTACATTCCCACCAACAGTGCAAGAGGGTTCCCTTTTCTCCACACCCTCTCCAGCATTTGTTGTTTGTAGATGCCCATTCTAACTGGTGTGAGGTGATACCTCATTGTAGTTTTGATTTGCATTTCTCTAATAATTAGTGATTAGAGAAAGTTGAGCAGCTTTTCATGTGCTTCTTGGCCATCTGTATGTCTTCTTTAGAGAAATGTCTATTTAGGTCTTCTGCCCATTTTTTGATTGGGTTGTTTGTTTTTCTACTATTTAGCTGCATGAGCTGTTTATATATTTTGGAGATTAATCCTTTGTCCATTGATTCGTTTGCAAATATTTTCTCCCATTCTGAGGGTTGTCTTTTCATCTTGTTTATGGTTTCCTTTGCTGTGCAGAAGCTTTTAAGTATCATTAGGTCCCATTTGTTTATTTTTGTTTTTATTTCTATTACCCTAACAGGTGGATCAAAAAAGATCTTGCTGTGATTTATGTCAAAGAGTGTTCTTCCTATGTCTTCCTCTAAGAGTTCTATAGTGTCCAGTCTTACATTTAGGTCTCTAATCCATTTTGACTTCATTTTTGTGTATGGTGTTAGGCAGTGTCCTAATTTCATTCTTTTACATGTAGTTGTCCAGTTTTCCCAGCACCGCTTATTGAAGAGACTGTCTTTTCTCCATTGTATATACTTGCCTCCTTTGTCATAGATTAGTTGGCCATAGGTGCATGGGTTTATCTCTGGGCTTTCTATCTTGTTCCATTGATCTATATTTCTGTTTTTGTGCCCGTACCATATTGTCTTGATTACTGTAGCTTTGTAGTATAGTCTGAAGTCAGGGAGTCTGATTCCTCCAGCTCCGTTTTTTTCCCTCAAAACTGCTTTGGCTATTCGGGGTCTTTTGTGTCTCCATACAAATTTTAAGATTTTTTGTTCTAGTTCTGTAAAAAATGCCATTGGTAATTTGATAGGGATTGCATTGAATCTGTAGATTGCTCTGGGTAGTATAGTCATTTTCACAATATTGATTCTTCCAGTCCAAGAACATGGTATATCTCTCCATCTGTTTTTGTATCATCTTTAATTTCTTTCAGCAGTGTCTTATAGTTTGCTGTATACAGGTCTTTTGTCTCCCTACGTAGGTTTATTCCTAGGTATTTTATTCTTTTTGTTGCAATGGTAAATGGGAGTGTTTCCATAATTTCTCTTTCAGATTTTTCATCATTAGTGTATAGGAATGCAAGAGATTTCTGTGCATGAATTTTGTATCCTGCAACTTTACCAAATTCATTGATTAGCTCTAGTAGTTTTCTGGGGGCATTTTTAGGATTCTCTATGTATAGTATCATGTCATCTGCAAAAAATGACAGTTTTACTTCTTGTTTTCCAATTTGTATTCCTTTTATTTCTTTTTCTTCTCTGATTGCCATGGCTAGGACTTCCAAAACTATGTTGAATAATAGTGGTGAGAGTGGATATCTTTGTCTCCTTCTTGATATTAGAGGAAATGCTTTCAGGTTTTCACCATTGAGAATGATGTTTGCTGTGGGTTTGTCATATATGGCCTTTATTATGTTGAGGTAGGTTCCCACTATGCCCACTTTCTGGAGAGTTTTTATCATAAATCGGTGTTGAATTTTGTCAAAAGCTTTTTCTGCATTTATTGAGATGATCATATGGTTTTTATTATTCAGTTTGTTAATATGGTGTATCACATTGATTGATTTGCATATGTTGAAGAATCCTTGCATCCCTGGGATAAATCCCACTTGATCGTGGTGTATGACCCTTTTAATGTGTTGTTGGATTCTGTTTGCTAGTATTTTGTTGAGGATTTTTGCATCTATATTCATCAGTGATATTGGTCTGTAATTTTCTTTTTTGTAGTATCTTTGTCTGGTTTTGGTATCAGGGTGATGGTGGCCTCATAGAATGACTTTGGAGTGTTCCTTCCTCTGCAATTTTTTGGAAGAGTTTGAGAAGGATGGGTGTTAGCTCTTCTCTAAATGTTTGATAGAATTCACCTGTGAAGCCATCTCGTCCTGGACTTTTGTTTGTTGGAAGATTTTTAATCACAGTTTCAATTTAATTACTTATGATTGGTCTGTTCATATTTTCGATTTCTTCCTGGTTCAGTCTTGGAAGTTTATACGTTTCTAAGAATTTATCCATTTCTTCCAGGTTGTCCATTTTATTGGCATAGAATTGCTTGTACTAGTCTCTTAGGATGGTTTGTATTTCTGTGGTGTCTGTTGTAACTTCTCCTTTTTCATTTCAAATTTTAATGATTTGAGTCCTCTCCCTCTTTTTCTTTTTTTTTTTTGTTTGTTTTTGTTTATTTTTACTAATTTTTGGCCATGGTATTTCATTTATTTATTTATTTATGGCTGTGTTGGGTCTTCGTTTCTGTGGGAGGGCTTTCTCTAGTTGTGGCAAGTGGGTGCCACTCTTCATTGCGGTGCGCGGGCCTCTCACTATCATGCCCTCTCTTGTTGCGGAGCACAGGCTCCAGTCACGCAGGCTCGGTAGTTGTGGCTCACGGGCCTAGTTGCTCCGTGGCATGTGGAATCTTCCCAGACCAGGGCTCGAACCCGTATCCCCTGCATTAGCAGGCAGATTCTCAACCACTGCGCCACCAGGGAAGCCCTCCCTCTTTTTCTTGATGAGTCTGTCTAATGGTTTATCAATTTTGTTTACCTTCTCAAAGAACCTGCTTTTAGTTTTATTGATCTTTGCTATTGCTTTCTTTGTTTCTATTTCATTTATTTCTGCTCTGATCTTTATGATTTCTTTCCTTCTGCTAACTTTGGTTTTTGTTTGTTCTTCTTTCTCTAGTTCCTTTAGGTGTAAGGTTAGATTGTTTATTTGAGATTTTTCTTGTTTCTTGAAGTAGGCTTGTATTGCTATAAACTTCTCTCTTAGAACTGCTTTTGCTGCATCCCACAGGTTTAGGATCGTCGTGTTTTTGTTGTCATTTGTCTCTAGTATTTTTTGATTTCCTCTTTGATTTCTTCAGTGATCTCTTGGTTATTTAGTAAGGTATTGTTTAGACTCCATGTGTTTGTATTTTTTATATTTTTTTCCTGTAATTGATTATTAATCTCATAGTGTTGTCGTCAGAAAAGATGCTTGATATGATTTCAATTTTCTTAAATTTACTGAGGCTGGATTTGTGACCCAAGATGTGATCTATCCTGGATAATGTTACGTGCACACTTGAGAAGAACGTGTAATCTGCTGTTTTTGGATGGAATGTCCTATAAATATCAATTAAATCTATCTGGTCTGTTGTGTCATTTAAAGCTTGTGTTTCCTTATTAATTTTCAATTTGGATGATCTGTCCATTGGTGTAAGTGAGGTGTTAAAATCCCCGACTATTATTGTATTACTGTCGATTTCCTCTTTTATAGCTGTCAGCAGTTGCCTTATGTATTGAGGTGCTCCTATGTTGGGTGCGTATATATTTATAATTGTTAGATCTTCTTCTTGGATTGATCCCTTGATCATTATGTAGTGTCCTTCCTTGTCTCTTGTAACATTCTTTATTTTAAAGTCTATTTTATCTGATATGAGTATTGCTACCCCAGCTTTCTTTTGATTTCCATTTGCATGGAATATCTTTTTCCATCTCCTCACTTTCAGTCTGTATGTGTCCCTAGTTCTGAAGTGGGTCTCTTGTAGACAGCATATATATGGGTCTTGTTTTTGTATCCATTCAGCAAGCCTGTGTCTTTTGGTTGGAGCATTTAATCCATTCACATTTAAGGTAGTTATCAATATGTATGTTCCTATTACCATTTTCTTAATTTTTATGGGTTTGTTTTTGTAGGTCCTTTTCTTCTTTTGTGTTTCCCACTTAGAGAAGTTCCTTTAGCATTTGTTGTAGAGCTGGTTTGGTGGTGCTGAATTCTCTTAGCTTTTGCTTGTCTGTAAAGCTTTTGATTTCTCCATCGAATCTGAATGAGATCCTTGCCGGGTAGAGTAATCTTGGTTGTAGGCTCTTCCCTTTCATCACTTTAAATATGTCATGCCACTCCCTTCTGGCTTGTAGAGTTTCTGCTGAGAAATCAGCTGTTAACCTTATGGGAGTTCCCTTGTATGTTGTTTGTCGTTTTTCCCTTGCTACTTTCAATAATTTTTCTTTGTCTTTAATTTTGTCAATTTGATTACTATGTGTCTTGACGTGTTTCTCCTTGGGTTTATCCTGCCTGGGACTCTCTGTGTTTCCTAGACTTGGGTGGCTGTTTCCTTTCCCATGTTAGGGAATTTTTCGACTATAATCTCTTCAAATATTTTCTCGGGTCCTTTCTCTCTCTCTTCTCCTTCTGGGACCCCTATAATGCGAATGTTGTTGCATTTAATGTTGTCCCAGTGGTCTCTTAGGCTGTCTTCATTTCTTTTCATTCTTTTTTCTTTATTCTGTTCCACAGCAGTGAATTCCACCATTCTGTTTTCCAGGTCACTTATCCATTCTTCTGCTTCAGTTAGTCTACTATTGATTCCTTCTAGTGTAATTTTCGTTTCAGTTATTGTATTGTTCATCTCTGTTTGTTTGTTCTTTAATTCTTCTAGGTGTTTGTTCTTTAATTCTTCTAGGTTTTTGTTAAACAGTTCTTACATCTTCTCCATCTTTGCCTCCATTCTTTTTCCAAGGTCCTGGATCATCTTCACTATCATTATTCTGAATTCTTTTTCTGGAAGGTTGCCTATCTCCACTTCATTTAGTTGTTTTTCTGGAGTTTTATCTTGTTGCTTCATCTGGTACATAGCCCTTTGCCTTTTCATATTGTCTGTCTTTCTGTGAATGTGGTTTTTGTTCCACTGGCTGCAGGATTGTAGTTCTTCTTCTGCTATCTGCCCTCTGGTGGATGAGGCTATCTCAGAGGCTTGTGCAAGTTTCCTGATGGGAGGGACTGGTGGTGGGTAGAGCTGGGTGTTGCTGTGGTAGGCAGAGCTCAGTAAAACTTTAATCCGCTTGTCTGCTGATGGGTGGGGCTGAGTTCCCTCCCTGTTGGTTGGTTGGCCTGAGGCAACCCAACACTGGAGCCTACCCGGGCTCTTTGGTGGGGCTAATGGCAGACTCTGGGAGTCCTCATGCCAAGGAGTACTTCCCAGAACTTCTGCTGCCAGTGTCCTTGTCCTCACAGTGAGACACAGCCACCCCACACCTCTGCAGGAGACCCTCCAACACTAGCAGGAAGGTCTGGTTCAGTCCTCTATGGGATCACTGCTCCTTCTCCTGGGTCCTTATGCACACGCTGCTTTGTGTGTGCCCTCCAAGAGTGGAGTCTCTGTTTCCCGCAGTCCTGTCGAAGTCCTGCAATCAAATCCCGCGAGCCTTCAAAGTCTGATTCTCTATGAATTCCTCCTCCTGTTGCCGGACCCCCAAGTTGGGAAGCCTGACGTGGGGCTCAGTACCTTCACTCCAGTGGGTGGACTTCTGTGGTATAAGTGTTCTCCAGTTTGTGAGTCACCCACCCAGCAGTTATGGGATTTGATTTTATTGTGATTGCGCCCCTCCTACCGTCTCATTTTGGCTTCTCCTTTGTCTTTGTATGTGGGGTATCTTTTTGGTGAGTTCCAGTGTCTTCCTGTCGATGATTGTTCAGCAGTTAGTTGTGATTCCGGTGCTCTCGCTAAAGGGAGTGAGCACACGTCCTTCTACTCCGTCATCTTGAACTAATCTCCTCTATATGTATTTTTGAGGAGTGGTAGAATCTTGCAGGATTATGTTAGTTAAGGGACTGCATGTTATACTCAGGGTATGTTAACAGTTATACTGTCCATTTATTAATTTGTTATGAGAACTACTTGCTCATATTATCACTGCTATCTGGGGAAGGGGCCTTTCCTAGGAGATGAGAGATCTGGATTCCAGTCTTACTGTAGAAACTGAGCAAGTCATTAAATTCTTGAATACATTGTTCTTATAATTTAAAAGATAGTATCTTTCCTACCTCCTTTATGTAGATGCAGTGGGGTTGGCTGAAGTCACCGATATAAAAGTTTTTTTTAAAATAAAACATTATAAAACACTGGACTAATACGAAACAATGCTGGTACTCTGCAGACAGAAAGAATTGATGATTTATGGTTGGGTCAATCTTCCTCACCATCAGACTTTCCCAATACCTCTTTCACTTACATCCTTCCTTTCAGTGAACGTGATCCATGGGATTGACCTGAGGGGCCATGAGGACAGGCTCGTGGCTATGTCCCCTATGATGACATCTCCTCAACCCTAATAATGGTGCCTGGGATTGAAATCCAGACCCAGTCATGCTTGTGCTATTGAACCTGTAGAAGCAGCTTTTATATTTGAGTTTCAGGTGAATGACTTATTGAAAATCCAGGGCTCAAAAAAGTACAGAATCTACTATAAAGTACAAGATGATTTGGGGTCAGAGTGATCCTGTTCTTTATCCACTACAGTCACTGCAGGATTCCATATATTTAGTGCCATAGTGAGCACAGATACACACAACAGCAACCCCTGATTTTGTATTAACCTGGGGAAGCAACTTGAGATTTATGTTTGCACACTGTTAATGGTGGATTTTTAAACAGGAAAGCAGAATACTAATAAATTTCCTCTGCTTCCTCTAATCTGTGTAGCCCATGAATATTTGAATCCCCTCCCCTTCACTATCCCCTTTGCCTTAGCATGTTGCTGTTTTGAGAGGATGAAGGACATAAGATTAAAATGTGTGTGGGGAATCCAAGGCAGCTGATGGAGTTGGCAGCAATTTTGAATGGCTTTGTTGAGTGTGACATTTTTTAGCAATGCCTTGTGAAAGCTATAACATAAATGGGGTAATGATACAGAGGTCATTCATCAGTATCTCCCTGAAACCTGTATATATGGCTTCACATTAGTTATTTGATGTGTTGGGTGGAGATGCTGCCTGCTGGGGAATATCAGTTAGATGTTGTTCTGTAAGATTTTCATTTGCTCACACAAAAACGTAATGACATAGCTCAGTGAGGACTGAAGTCAATGTATCATTGTGTAACCAGGAACTTCTTCTGTCTTATTATTTATTAGGGGGCATATGAGCCTATAAAGTGTCCCTGAGCATGGCAGAAATAAGTCCTGAGCTCTGAAGTCTTGTACCACAACTGCTAAGGTGACAGAATAGTGAGGTACAAAAAACCAGAACAAATAAGACAAAAACTTCTTTTCATTCAGTGGGTCAAGAGGAGTACGTTTACTATTTGACATTCCTGTTGGGCGTGTGAAAGAAGTTTCTAGGTAAAAGATCTGATACCTTGCCAAATAGGTTTTTGTTTGTTTTCATTAGTTCAGCAAAATCAAGTCACAGATGGGAATAAACTGAAAACTATATAAACTTTTTTTTTTTTTTAATGCACCACATTTGTAAAAGCAATCGTCTTACAGGATACTAACCAGCAGCTTTTTAAAAATTTTATTTTGCATGGTTCCCTAGAGAAAACAAAACAAAATAAAACTCTTCTTAGCAGTCATCTTTATTTTTTTTTAATGTGTATTCTTATTTATTTTATTTTCTTCTACTTTCATTTGGTGTTTTCTGTTCTTCCTGTTCTAACTTTTTTTTTAGTATTTATTTATTTATTTGGTGTGCCAGGTCTTAGTTGTGGCATGTGGGCTCCTTAGTTGTGGCACATGAACTCCTTAGTTGTGGCATGTGAACTCTTAGTTGCGGCATGCATGTGGGATCTAGTTCCCATACCAGGAATTGAACCCGGACCCCCTGCATTGGGAGCGTGGAGTCTTATCCACTGCGCCACTGGGGAAGTCGCAGCAGTCACCTTTAAAACAAAGATGATCAGAGAAGTTTAGGGATAATTTTTTTCTTCCACTTAGTATTATTGTGAATTAAGGACCTTCCCTGTGTTCTTTCTTCTGTTACCACATTGCAATACCCTTCTGAATGGGGGTCAATCTCCCCACTTAATGTCTGCATGATGAGGGCAAGGCCCTATCTTTGAGTTGCCTGAGACTTACAGAGGGAGAGCTTTGCCCTGAAGGGTAACTGAAAACAAAGTATGTTTGGTTCAATTGAAATATTTATTTCACTCAGTTGATGAAAGCGATGATTCCTTTATGAGCACATGTTCCAATAGTTGGTATGAAGGACAGGAAGACATTAAGACTTTAAGACTCAAGGGAGTATCTGAGGCCAAAGGCTCTGGAATTAGAAGATGGCAGATTAGATGCCAAGAATGAGCCCTGGTTGGAAGGAAGGAAACTGGATATTTGAAATTCTCTGTTCATACTTGCAATTTGCACTCAGGTTCCTGTTTTGCTGGATCCTAAGGTTGCTTATTTTTTGACTTGACAAAGACCCATGAAACTCACTGACCTTGGGGAGAGCTCAACAGATAGCCTTAAAATCAGGTTATCACATTCACATCAAACTTCCCAGTGTACAGGGACTGTATATACATCGAAACATGTTAGCCATGTAACTCTTACTAAGAAATACATCATAAATATCAGAAATATTTAAGGTAATATTAATCATGCTGCATGTTGGAGGCCCTAGTGATAGGGTCTGGATTACTTTAAACAAGAGTTTGCAGTTATGTAGGTTAAATAAGTCTAGAGATCTAATGTACAGCATGATGGCTATACTTTAATAATACTGCAGTGAATACTGGAAATTTGCTGAAAGAGTAGATTTCACTTGCTCTCACTACACACAGACACACACACAATAGTAACTATATGAGGAGATGAAATGTTAATTAGGTGACTATAGTAATCATTTCCCTGAGTATATGTATATCAAATAATCATGTTGTAAACCTTAAATACATATAATTCATATTTAAAATAGATTAAAATAAACAAAAATTTTTTAAAAACCAATAATTTGCTATTAATGTTGATAGAATGACATTATAGAAGAACCACTTCTCATAATCAACCAGTTGTAGACATTTTCATGGAAAAAGGAATGTATATTTATGAAAAAAAAGGTGAAAATATGAATAATTCACAAAACATAAATGTCTTAGCCCCTAGTGTCTATTATAGTCCAATTTACTATTTTGCAGGGAAAAAAAGACACATATTGTTGATAGTAGTAGACAGTATTTTTTATTTTTTTCTCTAAAATTCCTATGTTTTCAAAGTTATTAACAACATGTATTAAATTCTGATATAATTAGGGAAAAAGCCATTGAAATCTTCTTTGGCCAGATTTCTTGAAAGCTATCTCTTCTTATTACAGAGATCTTCTTTGTGATTCTTCCATAAATCATTCCAGATGACTAAGTGTCTTTATGTTCATGCAATAACAAAGAGATTTTTATTTTTAACATTCAGCTGTACATTCCTGACTTGTACAGTTAATATTTTGATGGGATTGGCTCTCTAGAATCTTCTTTCCAAAGCCTTAGGTAGATTCCTTGGTTGACTCAGGACGTATAAATAGATTGCCATGAATCTGAGAATCCCTCTTCATAGTATGATTGATTCTATCGCTTTGATTAAGTCAAAAATAATCCATATTCCCAGACATGGCTTTTTGAAAACTTTTCTAGTTCATTTTCAATGTTGTTGTTGTTTTATTAACTCTGTTAGCTCCGTCATAAGTGACATCTCTGAATACTACATACATTAGAAAACTTTATGTCTTGAAAGCACAGCTGTAAAAACAAGTCCAGGTAGGATCAGAGAAAGTAGTTGGGCTGCCATCTGCTTGCTTCCACCATCTTCATGTGTTCATATTATTGGCCTGCCCAAGGCAAAGTTGTAAACTATTCAAGCCTGATTATTATTGGTCCTCTGCTTTTTCAGTCAATAATGCCATTGTGTCTCCAGAAGCTCAGTACTCCCCTGATCAAGCCACCACCTTTCACCTTTATTCCCTGGGCAGCATTTCAAAAGCTGTATCTTACTTCCTTCAACTCCCATAAAAAAGCACCTGTTCTACAGTCTCTGGGGAACCCTGTTCCCTGCATTCCCTGCTGCCTGCCAGGTGTGTGTTTAGTTACATAGAGCAGCCACCTGCATCATTGTCATTGCAGCTGGACACTTGGAGGCAGGGAAAGACTGACATGGCTTCCAGCACATTCTTGCTGCTTCTTGTTTGTTCTTGCTCTCACCCACTCCCAGTGGAGTGCTGGTACCCACTTTTACCAATGGTTTAACAAAATTCCTAAGCGTTTAACAATTGGCATTGCCTGTCCAGCACTTTAGACCCAGCACCTAACACAGATCTCCTATTTTGGCAATTAGATAGATGATATAGACATAGATATATATCCTACTAGTTCTTCTTTTCTGGTCAAGCCCTAATTGTTGTACTACTTAAGAAAGATATTAAATTAAGGACCCTGGTCCTTAACAGTTGAGGTGAAGTTTCTAAAGGAAATTCAGCAAATTAAGATATCTCTAAATTTGATAAAATTTATGAGATAAAATTCACTTGAGTCCATTTCAGAGATAGTCATTACAAGAAGTTTGTTAGCAAAGGCTGACAATTATACACATAACTTCTGGAGAGTGTTTCAATTTTAACTAATTCATCAGAAATATTATAATGAATGGTGTTAGCAATTCAGCATGGTGAATGTTCTAGATTCTATAAAACCCACGTCAGTCACAGACCCACAGAAGAGAAATCATCCACCTGATTGCTGAGAGATGTTTGTACTTCTACACTCTCTTAGCTGATCATGCCAAATCTGCCCTTGTGATTCACCCCAGGCAATAAGTGCAAAACCTACCTGGAAGACACACAGTGCCTTTTATTTCTTTAGACTCTAGAGAGTTTGCCTTAAATAAAACAAAACAAATAAACACACAAAAAAACCCTGCACTGTTGGCCCCCAAACATGGTTCACTGGAGGCTTGTGCCACATCCTGGGTGACCCACTGTCCCATGGCTCTGTCATCGGGCCACCTGTGTCTGTCCGCTCCAGGAACCACACAGAGCTCAACCGGATAGAATTGGATGACCTAGCCATGCTCAACTAGAATCAATTTTTGCTTTGTGGATCAGATTTAGATGTTCTTGTTTGGATAGAGTCACACAAATCCAATTTGGGCCTCTTGACCTTGGAATGAATTCTATTCGATCATGCTTCTCTATGTAAATTTTATTATTCTCCATTCCTCTTCCTGTGTGGCACTTAGCATGCCTAGCAGAGGGCTTTGGCATAACTAGGTGGTGTTTATTCCGACAAAATATTACTGGGTATATAAATATTTCAGAATGCATTTGCATACCATGTTAGTGATACCCTAAATTTTAGACCCAGCTAATATAATGGGCTACTCTAACTGCATAGTTTTGTTCATTTGTTTCAACTAATTTAGCATGGGCCTAGACAGATGCTGTCTTAATTACTGCAAAACAGTTTTCTGCTGTTTGAATATTTAGTGGAAATTTCTCTGAGTACTTAAGATGCTTTCTCTGGTGAAATAAACATCTATAATGGAAGAGTTGGTGTTTTTTGATGACCCCCAAGCCAATGTCTCTTGGCTTATGTAGATGTGTGTACAGTGTGCCATGTGATTTGTGGCTTCAGGCACTGGCCCATCACCACTTTGTGTTTTGGCATAAACATAATATAGAAGAATGCTGGACAGGAGCTGCATGAGGTGCTCTGATGGAGCTAACCAACACATAATCAGTAACTGCTGAGGAAGATGGATTGTCAAATAACCTACCCGGTGCTTTGACAAGCTACCTTGGTGTGATAATCTTGTTTAAGATCTTGCTATATTATTCATTGCTCTTCTCCACTACTAATCTTTGCAGCATGCTTCTGTTATGTTTCTGCTTGCATTCTCAGAGCTATGGAGACTACTGTTTTATGATAAAGATAAAGCTTTTCATGAATTTGCCCATGCTTTGCAGGGAGAGCAAGAGAAAACAATGATCTCTGGTAGTTTGCTGTTCACAGACTGCTTCCTGCAACTGGTAATTTCCACTGGCTAGAGGAGAATTAATTGTACATGAATAGAGATGATGGTGGCTTAGGCGAGGTCTCCGTCAAATGTCCATGGAAAGGGGGATAAGTTAAAAGACTTTGGAACACTTACCTCCTTATTACAGCACCAACCTGGTTCTATCACGTTAATATATTTGTTTATGAACGTTTGGATATATGGATATAGACACATAAATACTGCTGCCTTACAAGCATCCATATTCCATTGCCTTTTAACATCAGCAACATTGCAAGGATAAGGTGAGTTAGCACAGAGGTGCAGTTAAGGAATCACAGAACAAACACTGAAAAGTTTCTCAAGAATTTACTAGAATACTGAAGTCAGCTGTGGAAACCAAACGGCTGGTGACTGGCAAGCCCAAAAAAGACACGTACATCGAGAATGAGAAGCTCATCTCAGGAAAGCGACAGGAGCTGGTCACCAAGATGGACCACATCCTGGATGCCTCGTAGCCCCTGCACTTCCAGAGGGCAGGTTGGGAGAGGGGAGTGGTGAACACTGAGGCTGGCAAATGTTGGCATCTGTATTCTGCAAAAGGCCTTCAAGGAAGAGAGAAGCCAGATCCTGCCTCAGGTAACACAAGAAGCTTAGTTTTTGTCCCTAAAGCGTTCCTTTGAAACACAAACAAAAAAAACAAAAACCCAAATCCCATTAAAAACAAAATATCTTTGTATTTTGAACAAAGAAAAAAATTTTACTAGAATAAATCCTAGAAAATAACTAAGAAAATAACTCAAAATAATAGTGAGAAAATAATTAAAGGAATTAACATGCTATACTAGAATTAAATCACTTCATGCAAAAGAAAGCAGTAAAGGAAGAACAGAGAAACTAAAAAGGTAGGAGATGCAAAGAAAACAAATAGTAAAATGGTAGACATAAATCCAGTTGTATCAATAATAATATTAAATGTGACCAGATTAAGCAATCCAACCAAAAGGCAAAGATTATCAGACTTGATTAAAAAGGAAAATCCAACTATTTGATGTTTATAGGACACACTTTTTTTTAGGGTTTTTTTTTTTGATTAATTTTTATTGGAGTATAGTTGCTTTACAGTGTTGTGTTAGTTTCTACTGTACAGCAGAATGAATCACCTATACATATACATATATCCCCTCTTTTTTGGATTTCCTTCCCATTTAGGTCACCACAGTGTACTAAGTAGAGTTCCCTGTGCTATACAGTATGTTCTCATTAGTTATCTATTTTATACATAGTATCAATAGTGTATATGTATCAATCCAAATCTCCCAATTCCTCCCACCACCACCCCCCTTTCCCCCTTGGTATCCATGGATTTGTTCTCTAAGTCTGAGGACACACACTTTAGATTCAAAGATACAAACAGGTTGAGAAAGTAAATGGACAGAAGAAGATGCATAATGCAATTAGAAGCCATAAGAAAGCTGGGGTGATTACAGTAATATCAGACAAAATAGACTTTCCAATAAAATTAAAATGTTGCCAGGGATAAAAAGGAGCATTTTATAATGATAAAAAGTTCAAATTCATCAGGACGATTTAACAAATATAAATATGTATGCATCTAATAACAGAACCCCCAAAATACATGAAGCCAAAACTGACAGAATTGTAGTGAAAATAGGCAATTTAACAGTTATAGTTGGATACTTCCGTAACTCCACTTTTAATAAAAGCTAGAACAACTTTACAGAAGATCAACAAGAAAATAGAAAACTTGAACAACACTAGAAATCAACCTGACCTAAAAGACATCTTTAGAATCCTCCAGTTAGCAGCAGTAACTTCTTCAACCACAATGGGATTGAGAAATGGGAAATGAGAAATTTCATAACAGAAACCAAGTTAGAAATTAAAAGTGAAATAATATTTTCTAAATAACCAAGGACTCAAAGAAGAATCACAAGGGAATTAGAAAATACTTCGAGATGAATGACAATAAAAAAGACACTATAACAAAATTTATGGGATATAACAATGCTTAGAGGAAGGCTTTTAGCTCTAAACACCTATATGAAAACTAAAAAAAGAAATATCACAGTTCAGTAACCTAGCATTCCACCTTAATATGCTGGATAAAGAGATTAAGGTACATATAATGGAAGAAGAAGAAAGGAAATGATAAACATTTGAGTGGAAATTAATAACACAGAGAATAAAGAAAAGAACAACCAAAATTTTATTCTTTGAAAAAGTCAACAAAATTGACAAACCTTTAGCTAGACTGGCCAAGAAAAAAAGAGGGGACTCAAATTACTGAAATTAAGAATTAAAGAGGGGGCATTAATACAGACCATACAGAAATTTAAAGCATCATAAGGAAAGACTGAATAATTGTACGCCAACAAATTAGATAGCATGAGTAAAATGTACACTTCTAGAAAGACATAAGCTACAAAGTGAATCAGTAAGAAATAGAAATCTGAATAGACTTATAACAAGTAAAGAGATTATAAGGCTTATTACTATATGTTTTTAATAGGGTATTAAACTTTTAAGGTGTTTGTGACAAAGAGCCGAAAGACTTGAAGAACTCCATCTCTCTTTTACACCAAGAGCAATCTTTAGCTTAAAACCTCATAATTGTTAAGACTTCAGAGTTCTCTACTGCATTTTAATATGGGAGCTGTCATTGGATTGTGTATCTCTCTGAAACACTAATAGAAAAATCAGAATTGGTTTACGCTACTGTGCTATCTGAATAGCCGCAATGACAACTAGGAAATCAGGAATCATGTAATCATACTTTAACCAAAGGATTAATGTTATTACAGGTGGGACTTAAAAACATCAGTCATTGCTTTGGGTAGGATAATTGTTTTTTTAAGTGGTGTCAGAAGACTACCTGGGAAAATGGGAGTGGTTGGTCCATGACATGACCTCTATCTTTCTTTAGTTAACAAGGATGAGTTTATTAAAGTAACAAATTTATCACACTGAAAATTCTCATGGACCAGACCTCATATGTTAGAGAAAGTTAGGTTTGCTCAAATATTTGAGCCCAGTCAATATAGGAGGAAGGAAGCAAAGTGGAAAGGCCCTGGGATTTATGAGAACTTTGGCTGCCTTAACTGCAAAACGAATAGTACCTGTTAAAGATTGCCATAAAGGTTAAATGAGTCAATGCCTGGTACATGGTAATTGTTCAGTAAATGGTTCTTGTTATGACTCTCTCCAACTTTCAACCTACCCAACCTTGGACACCCAACTCTACTGTTGTTTCCCCGATCAAAATTCTTTTCATTTATTTTATTGAATTATAGTTGATTTACAATGTTGTGTTAATTTCTGCTGTACAGCAAAGTGATGCAGATATATATATATATATATATATATATATATATATATATATATTCCTTTTCATATTCTTTTCCATTATGGTTTATTACAGGATATTGAATATATAGTTCCCTGTGCATAAACAGGGAACTATATATCCAATATAGTACTGTTGGATAAACAAGAGTAGGACCTTGTTGTTTATCCTCCCCCATCAAACCTTAAATTATCTGAATAGAAGATTTCTTTGCTTCTCCTGTGTCTCTAAGTCCCATATTTTTCCTTTTTATGATATGTATTTCAATAGGTAAAATAGTTATGTAATTTCTATATAATAAAAATAGTTATACAATTTCTTTTTTCTATCTTAAGTTATGATGTTATAAAGGTAAAAGCCATATCTTCACCATTTATACCTGCTGATGTTCAGTATAGTATCTTGCTGATAGAAATCACTCAAAAACATTTATTGAATAAACTCAACACTCTTTCAACCCTTTGATGGAAGTATACCTTACAAACAATAAGTTGCATGAATTATAATTGTACAGGATTATGAGAAGATGAAAAACATATCCACATAAGCCACCACTAAGGTTTAATAACAGATATTACTAGCACATCCCTAGCACCCTGGAAGCCACCTCTTGAACCCTGCCAATCATTGCTGCCACCTCCCACACTGATAGCCACTCTCCTGACAGTTAACACCCTACAGTCCTTCAGTTTTGTCTGTTTTAAACATGTATATCTATTTATGGATAATCCATATGCATAGATAAGAGTGTTTATTATTTTTTGTTTTCTGATCAACAATACTAGCAGAACAGGGACTAAAGCACTACTTCCAAGTTAAAATCACTTTTAACTTGAAAACACAAGCCCCTCAGTGATGGGCACCACTCCAGTTAAAGGGTTTCTCTGTATTTTCCCAGTCTCCTTCTCACCACTCACAGTTTATAACCTTCAAGAAGCAACTTTTGTTTTCTAGTGAAGATGACTGAGGCCCACTCTGCAAGGTGCTCTATGGAACAGTGGTGCAAAGTCCATGTCCTCAGAGAGTTGAAAGCCTTCGAAGGCTTAAACTCCTTGGGAACCAAAACAGCTGAAAAATTTAGAAAAGGACAAGTGTGAAAGTTGTGCTTTGAGTTATAGAGGAGATGAGATCTTACAGCGGATCCAAGAAGCAAGAAAGTTCAGCTCTGAAACATTTCATCTATACTAGTACCAGTTGGAAGTTAGGGAAGCTAACATGTCTGTCTTGGGGGAGGTAAATATCTGATGAGTTAGTGCACTTGTCCAGCATATTTCAGTGCCTTTTGTTTGGATTAGATCTCGAGTTTGCCCCTCCTACCCGTCTTGCTGTGGTTCCTTCCTTTTGTCTTTAGTTGTAGAAGATCTTTTCTGGTAGGTTTCAGTCTTCCTCATAGATGATTGTTCTCCAGGTAGTTGTGGTTTTGGTGTGCTTGTGAGAGGAGGTGAGCGCAGGGTCTTTCTACTCCACCATCTTGGTTATCCTCCAATGCCTTTTGTTTTAATTAGGGCACAACCTAGCTGAGTAACTGAGTAGGAACTAGCAGCCTTGATTTGGAGCCAAGAGAGTTTATGAGGATTGGAAGAATGAGAACATAGAAGGTATAAAGAAAGCATTTATTCATTTATTTATATCAACCAAAAAGATTGCTAAACTCCAAAGAGCATTTAGTCTGATGGTGGAGAAAGACAGATTAAAGTGAAAATGACTATGCACCAGATTATTATTTGGGTAGAACATAGCTAATTCCTGAGATCAGAAAGAAAGCCTAACCCAGAGAAGAAATTATTTTCATTATCGTAGTTCTTATTTGCTATTCACATTAGATGCTGAGAAAACTCAGGTTTGTGAATCATTAATCCTTTCCTGAGTGGCGATGTGGTTTTCTTGATGAGGTGGCATTTGAGCAAGATCTTGAAGAATGAGTTGGGGTGTAGCAAAGAGTCTAGGCTACCTTCTCTGAATACTGAAGATGTGCTGTGAGGTGTTATGATGTAGCAACCATTGCTAGTGCTCTGCCGTGTATAATAAACATGAAAAGTAAAGAGTCACAATTATTCAGTTCTAATCATGATTGCCAGTCTTGTTTCCTTAGCTTAGGGAGTTAGTTCTAATAGCTGCAGAAATCAATGAGCGACCTTGCTTTGCTGTTAAGTCTTTCAGACAGAGCTACTACTAATTGCTCTGTAACTGTGGGTCTGACTGTGTTATCAACCTTACTTCTCAAGCGATCCTATTCTGGTGTAATTCTCCTTTTAATGGCTATTTGTACAGAACAGCAGAGTCACAATGGCCCTTGGAGACATCTTGTCCAGAATTTTATCACTGGAGACCTTTCTCCAGACACAATTCTATTTAACATTGTAAACAAATCAAAGAGGAGTGCTCAACTTAAGGAGTCCTTGTATGTGGTCTGGTCTGTTCAACCACTGCCCAGACTCACAGCTGCACTGACCCTGGAGGAAGTTCCAAGGACGCTATGTCACCTGATCAAAGAGAGTGATCATTGTCTTATCTAACACCTTGTTCTTACAGGTGAGGAAATTGATACCCAGAAAATTTAAGTGATGACTCAAGGTCACACAGCAAGGAGTTGTCATAGCTACCCCAAATTCATGTTACCTTTCACTTTAACATGGTTAATCTCCCAAGTCTCTTTAGTAACAAATATCAGGAGTTGGGTTCAAAGTGTAGGGTAACATTTTGGCCACTTAGAATAAAACTCATTTAATCCCTTCATCTCCTCACATGAAACAGTTTGCAGTACAGTGAATCTCAAAACCTCAAGGGCTTATGAACAACACAGAATCCTTGACCCCATTCCAGAATTAGTAAATCAAAATGTCCAGGGCTTCCCTGGTGGCGCAGTGGTTAAGAATCTGCCTGCCAGTGCAGGGGACACGGGTTCGAGCCCTAGTCCAGGAAGATCCCACATGCCGTGGAGCAACTAAGCCTGTGCGCCGCAACTACTGAGCCTGTGCTCTAGAGCCCATGAGCCACAGCTACTGAGCCCGAGTGCCACAACTACTGAAGCCTGTGCACCTAGAGCCAGTGCACCTCAACAAGAGAAGCCACTGCAATGAGAAGCCCGCGCACCGCAACGAAGAGTAGCTCCCGCTCACCGCAACTAGAGAAAGCCCATAGCAATGAAGACCCAACGCAGCCAAAAATTAAAAAAATAAATAAAATAAGTAAATTTTTAAAATAAATAAATAATAAAATGTCCTAGGTCAGAATGAGAGATCAGATATTTTATAAGACCATTCAGGTGATTCTGAGGTAGCCTGTCAGTCAGTGGGGTTAAGATTCATCACTGGGCTTACGGTTCTCGGGGAGTTTTGACTCATTAAACTTTGGAACTTAGAACTTCATGTGCAGAAGGATATGTGAATGGTATTTCACTTTCTACAAGAGCAAGATGACTTCAGCTAGGGAAGAATTACAAAGAGAGTTCATTAACAACTGTAGTTCGGGTGATCAGTGGGTCTTCCCATCTGTCTTGTGAGATTTGTGCATAAAACTGAGTGGGCTGACACTATTGCCTGACCACAGAGTCCAATAGGAAAGACTGTGGAAGGCACATCAATTGTCTCCTTCAATTGTCCCTCCAGATATAATCATACGATGGTAAGATTTTGGCCTCCAAATTTAAGACTACTAAAGATCTCTTGGAAAAGCTCAATGTACACATGTATTCTACTTTTATGTTTAAATTAGAAAATCCAGATTCATCCAAAGTAGGTAGAAATACCTTTCTTTATAAAATAATGAGTTTTACAGAATTCAGAGGGATCTCAGAAATCAGGCAGTTTATCTCCATTTTCTATAAATTAGGACTGAGGGGGCCCATACATAGGTAATGGTGGGGGTAGGCCTTGAGTCAAAGGCCAGGAAAGTGAGTAAATTTTTTTAAGTGAGTAAATATTTTGAATAATTTATTAAATAGTATACAAAATAAAGTTTCCTCCAGAACTTTATATACATGAAATTTTAAATAGGTAAGAATAAATAAAAACAAAATGGGATAAGGAGGACATTTAATTCAAATTAGATTACAGATTACTTGAGAACTTTCTAAATCATCACTATTATTTTTCAACTTGTGTTCATTGTAAATCAAGGTGGGCACACAGTGGTTTAAGAAAAGGGATTCACCCTCATTAGTTTCTCAGCAAAGGGGGGAGAAAAGCAATGAGATTGAACTTGATTTTTAAGACACTGTGATTTTATTCATTTATTTATTTATTTATTTATTTATTTTTAACATCTTTATTGGAGTATAATTGCTTTACAATGGTGTGTTAGTTTCTGCTTTATAACAAAGTGAATCAGTTATACATATACATATATCCCCATATCTCTTCCCTCTTGCATCTCCCTCCCTCCCACCCTTCCTATCCCACCCCTCTAGGTGGTCACAAAGCACCGAGCTGATCTCCCTGTGCTATGCGGCTGCTTCCCACTAGCTATCTATTTTACATTTGGTAGTGTATATATGTTCATGTCACTCTCTCACTTCGTCCCAGCTTACCCTTCACCCTCCCCATATCCTCAAGTCCATTCTCTAGTAGGTCTGCATCTTTATTTCCGTATTGCCCCTAGGTTCTTGATGACCACTTTTTTTTGTTTTTTAGATTCCATATATATGTGTTAGCATACAGTATTTGTTTTTCTCTTTCTGACTTACTTCACTCTGTATGACAGACTCTAGGTCCATCCACTTCACTACAAATAATTTCGTTTCTTTTTATGGCTGAGTAATATTCCATTGTATATATGTGCCACGTCTTCTTTATCCATTCATCTGTTGATGGACATTTAGGTTGCTTCCATGTCCTGACTATTGTAAATAGACAAAGCAATCTTGAGAAAGAAAAACGGAGCTGGAGGAATCAGGCTCCTTGAGTACAGACTATACTACAAAGCTACAGTAATCAAGACAGTATGGTACTGGCACAAAAAGAGAAATATAGATCAATGGAACAGGATAGAAAGCCCAGAGATAAACCCACACACATATGGTCACCTTATCTTTGATAAAGGAAGCAAGAATATACAGTGGAGAAAAGACAGCCTCTTCAGTAAGTGGTGCTGGGAAAACTGGACAGCTGCATGTAAAAGAATGAAATTAGAACACTCTCTAACACCATACACAAAAATAAATTCAAAATGGATTAAAGACCTAAATGTAAGGCCAGACGCTATAAAGCTCTTAGAGGAAAACATAGGCAGAACACTCTATGACATAAATCGCTGCAAGATCCTTTTTGACCCATCTCTAGAGAAATGGAAATAAAAACAAAAATAAACAAATGGGACCTAATGAAACTTAAAAGCTTTTGCACAGCAAAGGAAACCATAAACAAGGTGAAAAGACAACCCTCAGAATGGGAGAAAATATTTGCAAGTGAAGCAACTGACAAAGGATTAATCTCCAAAATTTACAAGCAGCTTATGCAGCTCAATATCAAAAAAACAAACAACCCAATCCAAAAGTGGGCAGAAGACCTAAATAGACATTTCTCCAAAGAAGATATACAGATTGCCAACAAACACATGAAAGAATGCTCAACATCACTAATCACTAGAGAAATGCAAATCAAAACTACAATGAGGTATCATCTCACACCGGTCAGAATGGCTATCATCAAAAAATCTAAACAATAAATGCTGGAGAGGGTGTGGAGAAAAGGGAACCCTCTTGCACTGTTGGTGGGAATGTAAATTGATACAGCCACTCTGGAGAGCAGTATGGAGGTGCCTTAAAAAACTAAAAATAGAACTACCATACGATCCAGTAATCCCACTACTGGGCATATACCCTGAGAAAACCATAATTCAAAAAGAGTCATATACCACAATGTTCATTGCAGCTCTATTGACACTGTGATTTTAGATGGAAATTTTTCTATAAAGAAAGAGCAAAGGGCCAGCATACTAATGGCAATGAATATCTAGGGGCTGGTCTAAAAAATGCTTGGTCCTTTAAGCAGACATGCAGACTTTTCAGCCATAACTCATACTTCTCAGCAAATTCATTTTATACACTGAAATGCAGCTTTTGACAAAACTCATGGCTCTGCCTGAATGTGCCTTTGGCTGTGACTTAAGCAGCTGCCTCTGACTCTGCTCAAGTTCGTCAGCTTATGAAAGAGATGTGAAGGGGCCAACCCTGCCTCCCAGTGGGGACAGAATCAAGAAGTTTTGCTATCCTCCCTGCCCTCCCTGTCCCAGCTACCTCTTTTTTCCAGTCCCCACTGGAGCAGAGGGAAGGGCAGAGTGGATGCAGGAAATGCTGCTTCTGGTGCTGACGTGGTCTCAATCTGTGTGCCAGCAAGTGTGGCGCTTGGCCATGTATCAACTTTGGAACCAGATAGTGCTACGTTTGAACCTTGCTTTCTCCTCTGAGATCTTGTGTAAATTATTTCATCAGTCTGATCTTGTTCTATCTCTGGGCCTCAGTTTTCTCATGTAGAAAGTGAGAAAGATAAGAATACTAACTCCCTCTCAGATTTTCTAACTTCATTTTTTTTGTACCCAGAGCAAAATAAGTTCTCCTTAATGATTGTTTACTCCACAACCTTTATCATAGATTCCATTCTGGACATCTTTCTTTTGACAGGTATACCAGTTAGCTTATGCTGGATAATGAACTACCCTAAAACATTTTAAACAAAACCATTTCCTGAGCTCAGCATTCTTCCGATTGGCAGTTTGAGCTGGATTTAGCTGGACGTTGTGTTGTGGATTTGGCTGATGTTGGCTGGGCTTGCTCTTGTAACTGCGTTTAGCTGGTAAGGCACGCAAGGCTGCCTGTGACAGGGGGGCCTTTCTGGAGAGGCTGGATTTGTTCCCACGGAAATAGCGGAGGTACCAAGAGAGCAGAGTGGAAGCTGTAAGACCTCTTGAGACCCAGGTGTGGAATAAACACAACGTTTCTTCTGCCACATTCTTTCGGTTCATCAACTCATAAGCCCAGCCCAGATTTAAGGGGCATAAAATACATTCCGTTTCTTGATGGAGGAGCTGAAAGAATTGGTGCAATGTTTGCCGTCTACCAGGTAAGCTCCTTCTAGATACAGTTTTAATTGACAGAAGGAACACTGTACTGCATGACAGGATGCTTGGTTCTTAGTCACTTCACTGAGTCTATCATCATCTACAAAGGAGGGCATTTGTAGCAAAGCTTTGTTATTTTAATTTAAAATTGCATCTCCTTGTGATTCATCCCAGAGCTAAGACAAGCATTGATGCCATGCATTTATTTATTGGGGGGTTGGGGACACCTCCTCTTTTTTTTTCTTTCTAACAGGTGTCCTGGGAAATCCTTCTGGAGTAGCAATCTGGCCCTTCATCTCATTTTGTCAATCCGATCACCCTAGGGTAGGGCAATTTAACAGGAGTAATTAATCATTGTATTTTCTGAAATTGGAAGCCAAGGCACATTAGCCTCATACCAGAGAGCATGTATGCAAGTGAGGGGGTTATGAAGGAGTGTGTGTAATGAGAGAGGTGAGAGTCTTATAATTAAGGAGGAGCATAAATAATAATGAAAGTCATTAGTGCCACTCGGTTGAAAGAATGTCATCAATGTAATTGGGGCATTAAAGTGAAATCCATTATGACAAACATTAACACATACAGAGGAGGGGAAAATGTGGTTATCTTGAGTTTGACAGATAGTGTCAGCTTCCAGTGGGGCCCAGATGGCATTCAGGAAAATGTTATGAGCAGTTTTATTTTAATATTTTTGGTTATGTGATATTTGGGAATCGAATGACACAAACACATGAGGAATTTTCACATGCCTGGCCTTGAAGCGGCTGGCAGAGAGGGGAGGTCACCGGAGGCAGCAGCCGACTGGAGGACTTCCATCTCAGTGCACGATGTTTTTTCTTAGGTGTTGTGAAAACTCAAGGCATATGATGCAGCCTGGCATTTTTTCCTCTGTGAAATTCCCCGTTGAACCAGACATGCAGTTTGGATGCTTTCTTTAAAAAATAGCAAAGTGTGGGGGGAGCGACAGGGACGAGAATGAGGACATTTAAACAATTATGCAGGAAATTATATGATGCTAAAATTGAACACGGACAGACTGTGCAATGGCAGGATTCCCACTCGTGCTGAGCTTTGCAAAGTAGAGGATTTTTTTCTCTCTCTGGGACTGTCATTTTTGAGCGTGAAATAATTTAGAATATAAAACAAAAGAAAAAATTTAAATATGTCTAGAGATGCAGGCAAAGAAAAACAAAAAAGAAGGCAGTTGTAAAAAATAAGAGAATTGAGATGAAGTGTGAGAGAGAGAGAGTGTGTGTGTGTGTGTTCAAAAGGAGAAAATGATAAATGATGGCAGTGGTTTGGAAAGAGGTATGTTCTTCTCTGGGGTTTCTTTTTTTTAAAAATAAATTTATTTATTTTATTTATTTATTTTTGGCTGCATTGAGTCTTTGTTACTGCGCACAGGCTTTCTCTAGTTGCAGCGAGCAGGGGTTGCTCTTCGTTGCGGTGCATGGGCTTCTCATTGTGGTGGCTTCTCTTGTTGTGGAGCATGGGTTCTAGGTGCGCGGGCTTCAGTAGTTGTGGCACGTGGGCTCAGGAGTTGTGGCTCGCGGGCTCTAGAGCGCAGGCTAAGTAGTTGTGGCGCACGGGCTTAGTTGCTCCGCGGCATGTGGGATCTTCCCGGACCAGGGATCGAACCTGTGTCCCCTGCATTGGCAGGCGGATTCTTAACCACTGTGCCACCAGGGAAGACCTCTGGGGTTTCTTTTCAGGGTAGGGCAGACTTGAGGGGATTGAGTCTCTGCCAGCAGGGGTATCATGAGGATTCAATGAGTCTATATATGTAAAAGCCTTAGCACACTGACTAATGGTAAACCCTCAATAAATGGGAGCTATAATAACTATCATTATAAGTGTTATTGTATGTCAAGACTGGTAGAGCAATCCATATATGGGGGGTCTAGATTATTCATGCATGATGGGGAAGAGGGAGGAGTACATTGACATCTGTGTCAAACCCACTGTATGCAAAGAGATTCAGATAATATGTTAGCTCATTTAATCCACATGGCAAAGCTGATCAGCAGGTATTATTGCCTATAATCTAGGAGCCAAAGGCTCAGTTTAACGCATGTAAAGCAGTTAAAACAGTGATTGGTACATAATAAAGTCTCAATAAATATTAGCTTTTATGATTGCCACACTCGAAGTCACACAGCCAACCATTGGAAGAGTCAGGTTTTAGATCCTCTGTTTAATTCCAGTTGCACCAAGCTGCCTCTCACCTGACTCACCTGGAACAATCTGCACCCTACAGATGAACATTCTAGGGTGAAAAGGCTGTGGAGACAGCTGGGATGTGATGGAAAGCCTTTGAAGCTTGGAGCCAGATACTTAAGTCGAAATCCCTGATACTTAGATGCATGGTTTGTGTAGTGCACATGCAGTCATGGTGCCCAGAGTTCCCTTCAAGGAACGACTGGCTACCCCAGTTACTGGGAAAACTGTTAGTGCTCATATAAGGTCATGGCCCTTCCTGAGACAGTCCATACTTGATCTTGATGACTAATGGCCATGGAAGTGTGAAGGCATAGACATCCCAGCTTAGTAGGAACGACTCAGAGGGGCCATTATAGCTCTAGGGCTCCTCGCCTGTAGGGGTGTGTGTGTGTGTATATGTCTGAATGTTGCCTGAAGCTATCAAAGGTCCTGCATGACAACTGGACTCCTCCTTCCCATCCTGTCTTTTCCATCCCTTCCACAAGAGTGGATCCCAAACACTCTTTTTAATAAACATTCTGCAGATTAAACTCTAGTTCAGAATCTGCTTCCTGGGGAATTCAAGTGGAGACAGTTTTGAATCTGCAAAGGGAGGTGGTATGGTAGTTGCCTGAGAGATTTCTGTGAGGCTCTGAGGGGAACTAGTCAGCCTATTCAGGCAGGAACACAGCTCTGAGCACATAAAGGAGTTTCAGAAAATATTACTGAATCTAAAGCTGAGTTGATTAAAGAAAAGATGATGAGCACACATCATAACATCAGCACTGAGCAGGATCATTCAGGGGGCTGAAGAATTTCAATCAGCATCTCCATCCCACCCTGAGGAGATGCCGTCCTGCATTCAGGTTCATCCCTAGGGAGCTTCCCAGGAGACAAAAGAGATTGTTTGAGTAACAATGTCTTGCTGAACTTCCCCCATGTATGTGCTCTGATGTAGGAAAAAACCTATTTAAAATGAACATCAAAGACATCAGAGAAGAACAAAAAAGAGTCATAAAATGACAACATTTAAACCTAAGAGGAAATGTAGAGAACAGGCTTGTGTCTTGATTTAGGAAGCCTGACTTAAGAGTCTAAATAATAAGTAATAATAATAATAATAAGAGTGGAACTAAGAAGGAACAATCAGAAGCCAGAGACGGACTGACTTAATTTTGTCTGTTTGCTTACTTGGGTTTTTTTGTTTGATTGATTGATTGATTGATTGATTGATTGATGGCTGCTTTTGGGTCTTCGTTGCTCGCATGGGCTTTTTCTAGTTGCGGCGAGTGGGGACTACCCTTTGTTGCGGTGCGCGGGCTTCTCATTGTGGTGGCCTCTCTTGTTGCGGAGCATGGGCTCTAGGCGCGTGGGTTTCAGTAGTTGTGGTGCATGGGCTCAGTAATTGTGGCGCACGGGCTTAGTTGGTCCATGGCATGTGGGATCTTCCTGGCCCAAGGATCAAACCCGTGTCCCCTGCATTGCCAGGCAGATTCTTAACCACTGCACTACCAGGGAAGTCCCTGCTTACTTGTTTTTAAATTACATTTTTATTTATTTTAAATTAGATGAATAATATATAAATATGATCTCATAATAAAAAAAAGCAAGTTAGTCCTTTAAGGATCTAACCCTAAAGGACTAGATCCTGCTCACCCTAGAGGTTTTTGGCAATAGAAAACATTGTTGGGCTAGAAATTCTTTTCTATTAGTGAATACAATATTTGCTTTTATATTTTTATTTGTTTTTTTAGAATTTTCAATTACTTTTTGAGTCTTTTTTAACTTACATTTTTCTTTAAGATATCTTATTTCTTCAAACTCTTAAAAATTATTTGTAGAAGGTTGTTCGTAACTTATTTTGTAATTAAACAAAAGGAACCTCACATTTGTAGCAATATTACCCTTATACTTCCTAAGAGTGTTTATTTGTATATTGTTCCTTATTTTCTTAGAGAATTATCTGATTTTCAAAGAATGAACTGTTTGCGGGAAAAATAATCTTTGTTATAATTAAAATTACAGTAATTTAATCATTATACTTTTATGTTATTTTAATTTTTGGTTTAACTACAATTGTCTTTCTAGATTTACAGTTGGATGGTTAGATAATCATATCAACTGTTTTTGTAATTATCTATCTACCTATCAATCTCTATCCATTATTTGTAGGGCTGTGAAATCCCCTCTGAGCACAGCTTTAGCTACTTCCTAGTGGCTTGAAAAAACAGGTCATTTATTTTAAATAGTTTCTATATTGTTACTGCATTTTAACTAGTTTATTATTTAAAAGTATAAAATTTAATTTCTCAACATGTTTTGGAGGGCATTAGCCATTAATATATTATCGGTTTATAATTCAGTTTCATCAGGGTTAGAAAATAGATTGTCTGCATTTATTTTTTAATTAGAGGTAATTCCCTGTTGCTTAGCATGTAATCTGTATTTATAATGTTTCCTAGATTTGTAAAGAATGCATATTTTTTCTTTGGAAATTATGAGCTGCTCTAGAGAGCTGTTTGACCGTACTTAATTGTTTGTATCACTTAACTCTTACATCTTTACTCTTTTTCCCTTCTTTTAGGGAAAAGGTTTCAAAGTCTCTCCTATGAATTCTCCCACTTCAGCTTTATATATTTGTGAAGCTATTGCAAAATCTCTTTGCATTTTCAAAATGCCATTATTAGAAATGGATTACTTTCCATCCAAATGGATTTTTATTTTAAAAAATTTTCTAAAGAAATACCATCAGCCTTAGAAAAGGTGATACTTCCAGCTGGCCTGGCAATCACAAGGTATTGATGCCTCTCTCTTCTCTCCTGGGCTTTTGCCAGTCTTGGCTAATTGATCAAGGTCTTCCTTCCTGCAGAGTCCAGATGCTACCTTGGAATATACTGCTCAAGTCAGTTGCTACCAACTGATCACAGTTTGCCCTTCAGTTAAAACCTATTTGCCCTCCGTGTTTTGAACATTATTAGTCAATGTAAGAGAGTGAAGTTGACCAATGCCTACTAGGTTTGGAGAGATGCCTCAGATTAATACTTTATCTGCCAAGCTAAAGCTGTTGGCCAACACTGTTTAACATGGGAAATCTCAAGATAAAAAGTATCCTTGAGACCTTCTCAAAATAATTATTTGACAAAATCCAGACAACCAAGTGATGAATCAAAATAAACAATTCTGCATTAAAGAAACTATGGTCATGGAATCCATCAAAATAAGATTAAACAATTATAGTTACAGGACAGAATATACACAGTTTATACTCTGACCATGGACATAAAGAATGTTACTGGCTGGAAATAAGTTAAAATAGCTGATCTGTGATTATCGGGAGGATATTTTTGGGGAAGGAAAAAAGCTGTTGACCTCACCTAATCTTCTTTTAAACATATTGGTAACTAAACCCCTTGGTAAATAATGATATTTGGTAGGAGGGAGGGTTCTTATCTATGGAATTGTCTTCACAGAATACCCATGGGTTAGGATTGCCTATGATGAACAAGACTAGTATAAATGGATTTATGAAACATAATTCCCAAGAAATATTATATATAAGCTATATGACAATCTGGAATATCAAATGAAAATGTCTCATGACTAAAATGTTTTCCACTGTGTAAGACTCTGGCAAATTTCAGTTAGAGGCCTCCTATATTACTCTAGTCCAAAGACCTCTTCTCAGAAGGAAGAATCTGAGGAACCATTAATGGTCTCTGGGACCTCTCTTCACTTTGCTTGGGCCTCTCAATTCTTGCATATTGAAATTATTAGTAAAGCTTGGTGTTGGGTAAGACCATTCATTTTCTTGACTCATATTTGACAATCAATTATTCATGTTTGCTGAGTAAGAAAATTGGGAAGATGCACAGACAGAAGTACAAAACTGAGTATTTCTTCTTTCTTAGCATGGAATCCAGCAAAATTGAAACATGGGACTAACAAAATGTTTTACTCTCAACCTGTTAATGTTTTTCAAAGTATTTTTTACATACTTAGTGGATTTTTAGGCAATTCCATCACTTAAAGTGTAAAATGTTTACCTATTATTTAACAAATCATTTTGTTTTGCTTCTATTTCTCCTCATTCTATATCCAAGTAATTTATTATTATTATTAAAAGTAACATGTACTATAAAATCCCTGAAAAATGTTTTGTTTCTATCTGCCTACCCGTACTTTTTTTCAAGGAGAGCACACATGTTATAAAGATTATTTAATATTAAATTCTTTATAATATGTGTGAATAATTTTCAAATGATAAATTATTTATTATTTATTTAAAAACTGTATGCCAGATCCTTAGTAAGGATTGATTTAACAAATGTCAGAGCCTATGGAAATGCTAAAGGCTGGGGAAGAAAATGATTAAAATGTGGAACCCAGCATTCTCAATGCTAACATTTTGTCTCCAATCTGGTAATTTATACAGATTTTTAGAGTGTTCATTCTCCCTTATTTTTTCTACATGCACAGCTACTTATAATGTCCTAAGCAGTATTTTAAGTGATGATAAAAAGAAAAAGGATAGAAAATCTTCCCTCAAGGAGTTTAGAGTTCAAAATAAAAGTAGGAGTGTGGTGTATTGTTAAAGGTAACAAGCTCTATGTAAAGTGACAAGGAGACTTGGAAGAGGAAACAGTAACTGCCTGGGGCAGCTAAGGAAGGCTTCCATGAAGAGGAGATCAGTGTACAAACTAGGGACATCTAATTCATGGTATATAGGAAAGTTTTAAGACTTTGATATTCCATTATTCAAAATAACACCTTGAATGGGGTGCAAAATACAACATCACACCTGATTGAAATAGTCATTGAAATAGTCATAAATAGTCATGTCAACACTGTAAACCTTGACAATTAACATTGTTATGGATTGACATAAACTCTTTGGGTTTCATTTTCTTCATCAGATAAAAAGTGGGGTTGAATTGCATTACCCAATACTTTTTTTTTTTTTTTTAATTTATTTATTTATTTATTTATTTATTTTTGGCTGTGTTGGGTCTTCATTTCTGTGCGAGGGCTTTCTCTAGTTGTGGCAAGTGGGGGCCACTCTTCATCGCGGTGCGCGGGCCTCTCACTGTCGCGGCCTCTCTTGTTGCGGAGCACAGGCTCCAGATGCGCAGGCTCAGTAGTTGTGGCTCACGGGCCTAGTTGCTCCGCGGCATGTGGGATCTTCCCAGACCAGGGCTCGAACCCGTGTCCTCTGCATTGGCAGGCAGATTCTCAACGACTGTGCCACCAGGGAAGCCCCTACCCAATACTTTTTGAACACAGGAATCAGTGTTACCAACACTAATAATAAATTTATACCAGAAGACAGACTATAACCAAAACCTACCCTATGAGGCGTTAGCTTAGCAATCAGGCAGCAGGTGTGAGAATCCTGATATAAGAAGTTGGAAAGAGCAAAATGTCTGACAAAATTGTTACCTACAGTAACCTAAGAAGCAAACCACATTCCTTACATGGAAAGTATGAAGACAGAACATGTTAGCAGTGTGTGTAGAATATTATTGGATGCTTTGGCGAAGTGTTAAAAGAAAGAGATTAACTCCAGATAGAATTGGCTGGTTTCCAAATAAAAATGAAGGAAAGCAAAGCTTCTAAAGTTGGAAAAACATACTGCATCTAAACCCTAGTTAAGATGGCAAATATAGAGGTTTTGAATGGAAATATGCCCAGTAAATCTGATCAATTGATTAAAATGATGTAAGCAAAAATCAAAGTAAGAGTATAGCCTACATACTTATTGTTAAAATTTTTCAGTGGATTATTGTGCCTCAGGGAAAAGACTGAACAAAGGGTTTGGCCTTTACACCTGTTATTGTAGATAACCTCTTAGAAGCAGCATAGAGAGAGAGAGAGAGAGAGAGAGTGAGAGAGACAGGGAAAGAGAACCAGAGGTGTGGGGAGCAAGGAGGAGGAACAGGAAAAGTTTAATAAACCACCATGAGCGTAGTTAGCACATAGAATTTACTGGTATCAAACTATAAGAAGCCAAGTAAGTTTTGAAAGATAGTTACTAGCAAAGAAACCAAGAGCTTGAGACTTAAAATGACCCTTTGGCTCTCAAATTGCTGCAGGCAAGAGGCAGAATAAGGAAGTCACACAACCCTCTAGGTGGGCCAAGGAGGATAATGGAAAAAGAACCACCCCCCAGAAGGCATTGCCTAGAGACTCGAAGAGCGAAGACAAGGTTGCTTCTTTCCAAGAACAGAATCAAGACTTAAAGACTTCTCTGTATACAGAGAGTGGAAGACCTTAAGAATGTCTGCCCAGAGGATTTCAAATTTGCTACAAACCTGTGGCTGGTATGTATTTCCCATTTTTCCACTTTCCAACTGGGAGTGTTTACTGTGGTTATCCTCTCCTTGTCCAATCTCTGCATTTGAGGGTAGGTTGATAGGGTGGCAGGAAATGCCTTTTAATTCACAAATTTCTGTAACATTCTATGAAAGTTCTACTGAACCTGATATATAGTAATTACTACACATCACATAAAACCTAGACTTTGAAATAAATGTGTTGATTAGTTGGTATTTGGGATTGTCTCCCATGACAAGCGAGTAAATGGGTTTTGTTATTGTTGTTTTTGGTTTTGTTTCCTAAATGTGTGGGAAGAAGGGAACAAAGAGATATATGGCTATCACTAGGATAGAAAATTACGGTATTTATACATTTATATGTCTGAAATTCAAAAAATATCAAGGATAGCTGAATTTAATTAGTGTTCATGTCTAGGTGTTTGATGGCTCAGCAATGTTTGGATGAGTAATAATATAAAGACATACATACTATATAAATCAAGGTACACTTATTTGTTTTTCTTGCCTTCACTTCAGGTAAAATCATTAATTATGTTTTTATATAAAGTTTGTCCCCTAATTTGTGTTCAAGTGACAATAGTAATAGAAAAGGTTAAAATATAAAGTAGAGGGACTTCCCTGATGGTCCAGTGATAAAGAACCCACCTTCCAGTGCAGGGGACATGGGTTTGATCCCGGATAGGGAACTAAGATCCCACATGCCACAGGGCAACTAAGCCCGCACCACAACTACTGAGCTCACGCATCTCAACGAGAGAGCCCGCGTGCTGCAAACTACAGAGCCCACGTATTCTGGAGCCCACACGCCACAACTAGAGAGAGAAAATCCACACGCCACAACTAGAGAGAAGCCTGCATGCCCCAACGAAAGATCCCACATGCAGCAACAAAGATCCCGTGTGCTGCAACTAAGACCCGACGCAGCCAAAATAAATAAATAAATAATAAATATAAAAAAATATATATACAATAGAGATATATTCAAAGTGCAGACAGTTTGAATATGAAACAAGCATAAACAATAAAAAATATAGAGTATAGATTTTCAGGAATGTTATTTTTCTTCTAGATTGTTTATTATTTTTTATTAAAATAAAATGAAAAAAATCAAATCACTAATTTGAACAAAATATAGTAAATTAATTTGGATTTATATTTTTTAATTATTTAAATCAAATTCATTACTCTTTAGATATAAAACTATTCACAATTCTAGCCTTTAATGTCCATCTAGATGCCAGTGTAAACAATCAGTATTGTCCTTCAGACATATTGCCCAATTTTATCAAATAAAAATGCAAGACACCCCATTAAATTTGAACCTCAGATAAACCTGCTGTTTAGCAGTAGTTTTTTGTACAAGTATGTTCCAGATATTGCATTAAGACATACTTATTCTAAAACAGTTACCCATTTTTTAATCTAAATTTCAAATTAAACTGACTGTCCTGTATTTTATCTGGAAACCCTAATATACATATAAATTTAAGAGTAATTGAATTTGCTTAATATTGCAACATGTTCCAGAGTCACTAGATACAACTGTTGCAAATAGTATGGTGATAGGTAAGTAAATATCCGAGGAGGAATTAATTGAAAACCACAAGTAGCAACAAAACAGACACTTGGCAATACAGGGAACATATTTCAATATATTAAAAAAAAAAAACATTAAATTCACACCCAGAGGATAGATTTGACATGTTAATTAATTTGTCTTTTCTCTTACCTAAGTGCTTCCACTGCTCAAACCTCCTGCATTCCAAAAAGCAGCATCCGTCTTCATACTTAGCAATGCCAGGCATTTTCATGGTAGTCAAACACAGGTGTCTTCTGTCTCTAGGCCATAGGGCAGAAGTCCTGGAGAAGGGTTTTCCCCCAACACCTGAGACCTGCAATGGGATTAGTCATGGGAGTGGAGTTAAGAGTTATGACTTACGCTCTACCATGCAAAGTCCTTCATCCCAGTGTCATTGGGGCACATGTATTCCTTAATAAGTGTGTGTGTGTGTGTGTGTGTGTGTGTGTGTGTGTGTGTGTGTGTGTTCTTATAAAATCCTGGGCTCTTGAACACCCAGGACCCAGAGTAGACATCCCTCATACCCAGGTGTAAAATGAATAAATTAGACCTTAGATATATTTCTTTCTGACTATCTCTGCTCTGACAATTCCCCAGTTCCCTTTGTAGGCCCCCTTTAGTCCATGTGACTAGTCCTGGGCAATGGACTGAGCAGAACTGGGTACTGTGTGTCATATCTGTGCCATTTCAGAGCCGGTATGACCTCCTTCAACTGTCTCCAATCATATCTACTGTGGAGATGGCAGCACAAGACTGTAGGGCCTCCATTTTTGACCAAGTGGCAAAGAGCCCAGCACCAACCCACATTAGATATGTAGCAAAAGCAAAAAAATAAACGTCTGTTAGGACAAAAACAGAAGGATTTTGGAGGTTTATTCCTTCCATCAAACCATAGCCTGGCATAATATGAATAATATCAGTTCCATACTTTAAAAGAGCTTTCCACATTCTAAAGTAGTTTGTGCTTTTTAAATTTATATTTAAATATTTAATCAAACTTGAATTTTATTTTAGTGTAACATATACCGTACATATTTAAGGTTTTATTCCAAAAAACCTGTCCAGACAAAATTTATTACCTAATCAATGATTTCCCCAGTAATTTCCAATAAAATTTTTATCATCCACCAAATCAGGGGTCACAAACTATGTTCTACAAGCCAAATCTACCTGTTTTTTAAAAAATAAATAAAGTTTTATTAGAACCCAGTTGTGCCCATTTGTTTACATGTTGCTGTGGCTGCTTTCATACTATGGCCGAATTGAGTAGCTGCGACCAAGACCGTATTCAACTGAAAGACAAAAAGTAAAGTGCAAAAATATAGCCAGGATAATCATTAAAAAGAAGAATTCTCAACAAAAAATAGAGATAAATATGTGAGGTATTGGATATGTTACCTAGATGATGAGAATCCTTTCACCATGTGTATGTATATCAAATCACCACCATGTACACTTTGAATGTCTTACAATTTTGTTTGTCAATTATACCTCAATAAAAGCTGGGGGGGGAAAGAAAAAGAAGAATGGGATCTTGCCTAGAACACATCAAGCCTTAGTATAACCCATCAGTAATTAGAACAGTGTGATACTGGTTAGATGAAAACTTAGTGCTATCACCTCATTTTGGAAATTTAAAAATAAAAATGATGCTTTAAGGCGGAAATGACTTATTGAAATCGCATAGTTGATTTCATGGCTGATTCAGGACCAAACTCCTGGCCTCCTGCAACCCACTGTTGGTCTCTGTTTACTTCAGTACACGTTACTTTCTCACAGACCGACGAGCTTTATAAAGCAGGGAATCTAGGTTGTACTGTGGTAACAAAAAATCTGCAAAAGTCAGTGGCCTAAAACAATTTTTTTTTCCTTGCTTAGTTCGTCTGACATGGGTCACTGTTGAAGTCTGTTCCACACAGTCACTCAGGGACCCAGTTTGATGCAGGCTATCACCATGGAGCTGGACTATCTGGGCATCTGACCTCCTCTGTGGTTGTGTGGGGGCCAAGGAGAACCCAGAGGATTTTGCAGAGGCTTCTTACTGCCTCGGCCCAGAAGTGATATATACAGCTCTGTTCACTTATTGTTGGTGAGAATTTGTCACATGGCCAAGCCTGTCTGCCAAAAGGCTGGAGCGTGTGCTGTCCTCTAAAGGAAAGAAGAAGTGGGTGTGGTGAGCCCTGGGTTACAATTGCATGTGATGAAGGGGAAGTAACTGAATTGTTAGACTGGTGATTTCTTTCTTTCTTTTTTTAATATTATTGGAGTATAGTTGATTTACAATGTTGTGTTAGTTTCAGGCGTACAGCAAAGTGATTCAGTTATACATACACATATATTCATTCTTTTTCAGATTCTTTGCTCATATAGGTTGTCACAGAATGTTGAGAAGAGTTCCCTGTGCTATATGGTAGGTCCTTGTTTGTTATCTATCTTATATATAGTAGTGTGTGTATGTTCATCCCAAGCTCCTGATTTATCCCCCCCACCATCATTTCCCCTTTGGTAACTATAAGTTTGTTTTTGATATTTGTAAGTCTGTTTCTGTTTTGTAAATAAGTTCATTTGTGTCCTTTTTAAAATTAGACTCTGCATATGAGTAATATCATGTTACATTTGTCTTTCTCTGTCTGACTTACTTCACTCAGTATGATCATCTCTAGGTCCATCCATGTTGCTGCAAATGGCATTATTTCATTCTTTTTTATGAATGAGTAATATTCCATTGCATATATGTACCACATCTTCTTTATCCATTCATCTGTCAATGGACATTTAGATATGCTTCCATATCTTGGCTATTGTAAATAGTGCTGCAGTGAACATTGGGGTGCATGTATGTTTTCTAATTATGGTTTTCTCCAGATATATGCCCACGAGTAGGATTGCTGGATCATATGGTAGTTCAATTTTTAGTTTTTTAAGGAACTTCCATACTGTTCTCCATAGTGGCTGTACCAATTTACATTCCCACCAGCAGTGTAGGAGGGTTCCCTTTTCTCCACACTGTCTCCAGCATTTATTGTTTGTAGACATTTTGAAGATGGCCATTCTGACCAGTGTGATGTAATACCTCATTGTGGTTTTGATTTGCATTTTTCTGATAATTAGTGATGTTGAGCATCTTTTCATGTGGTTTTCGGTCATCTGTATCAGACCAGTGATTTATCTGATTGTTTCTCTCCCACAGAAGCTTCCAGTTTTTTAACATATTCCTGACTCTCTGTGTCTGTACCCTCATCCTGAGAGTTGAAGGATAAATATATGTCAAATCAGTGATTTTTGGCTCTGTGTGCTTAAAATGGTTAAAATGATAAGCAAAAGAAAGAGGATGAAAACAATGGTTTGGAGGCTTGCTCATGGCTCCTAGGGATCTGCTTTATTTCTGGAGTGAAGGAGGGCAGAGTCCACCAAATCATCCGCAAATTCTTGGCCTGAACAAGTTCACTCAGCTTCCTCAAATATTTACCATTTTTTAATAGAAAAAAAAAGTGTTTGGTGTTTGTGTTAAGGGAAAAGCTTGAAGCAAAAGATAATTAGTAAATTCACAGAATTTTTATTTACTTCTCTTTCCAAAATGAAAATTTTGCCTTATGACAATTCAATTAAAAATACACACATAACAACATTTCGTAGGTTTTTAATGGTATATTTATTTTTTTATTCTATGTAATTTATACCAGGAGGCAAAGGTCAACCAGCTCTTTAATAAAGATTAGTAATCAAAACAAAAGATATTCTGAAGCTGATGTAGCATCTTTAAATCTAGTATTATGCCAAAATGTAAAATAAAGGCATGTTTGATAGGCAATTCCGATTTAAAGATTTACACTAAAGGGATAATCCTCCAGTTTAGAAACCACATCCTCCAGTAGCCTTCACGTTTGTATAATACCCATGTTTTGTATTTAATACACCACTCTGCTGTCATTAATATATTGATATAGTCAATGTCATGGAGATAATGCCCATGACTTACTCTAAAGAAGAGAACATGGAGCTCATTATAAAGTGACATGCATTTTGCAATCCATTTATGCAAAATATACCTATATATTTATGGATATATATGCACAGAAATTGGCTAAGCATAAAAGTGATGGCTGTTGAGGTGGTGGTATTTTGGGAGATTTTATTTTGTTCCTTTTTCATTTTGATTTCCACCCTCATTTTGTTTTTCACGATAAATCTCTATAGATTTTGCAAACGTGCATTTATTTTCAAAATTAAAAAAATTATTTGGAGAGTAGCTTTGGAGAACAAATTGACGTTCATGTAGAATTATAAATCTGCACATTGTTCTTTAGATGCTGGATATTAGCCTACAACTGGGTTTCCAGTAAGATCATAGTACTCTTTTGAAATAGTAACACTGTGAATATATTTTACCTTTTAAACACACACACACACACACACCATTTTAAGTTATGAAGAACAGTTAAAAATGCAAATGTGCTATATTTCATTAGAGATGGATTGTAGCTGTTTTATTCTAGTGGCTAATTCATAGACCTTTTAACATTATCTCATTGTGGAGAAGCCAGATATATTATTCCAGTTCTGAATAACTTGGTAACCTTTTTTGTCTCCCTTTGTGTGAGAAAGGGAGCAGTGTCCATGATGGAAGAAAATGCTGTATCTCAGGGCCAGGAATGTAAAACTAGAGACAGGATTACACAGCGCTTTGGCAAATGCTAGATTATGCTCTGTATCATTCCTTGCATTGCAGGGAGAAACGTTTTCCTCTCTCCTTCCCAAATATGCCCCTGATGCTTCTGCTTCATTTCTGCTTTCAATTCTGGGCTCCATTTTTAAAAATCAAAAACATCTTTCGTGGGGTCCGTGGGAAGTTGAGAATCCTTCATGCTGAAGGAGGTCCTAGAGGGCAGAGCTAACCCTAGGCAGGTAGATAGGCCCCTGGACATCTTGCCTGAGCACACGCCTGCTCTGCCGTCAGATTCCCTGCATCTGAGCGCCCTGCTGCCTGGAGCACAGGCCTCGGCTACGCAGAAGTCACGGGTCCCTCAGGGCAGTGGATGCAGAGGAGGAAGATGCACAGTGCTCAGGGGGACCAGGGGCCCAAACCCCCAAATACTAAGGTTGTGTCTAAACGCTGGTATTTCTTTCCCGAGAGATGCTAAAAAGAAATACGCAGTTTTGTCAACAGCCTTTCTTGTCTTTTGATGCTCAGATGACAGGTTTCCTAAACCTCTCTTCAGCTTTTTCTTCTCGTTGTCCCTCCTCTGATTAGATGCATCTCCATGAAAATACTACACGCGTTCCTTCTTGAGGAAATTTCTGGGTTTGCCCTCCCAGCAAAGCATCACCGTGTGTGTGTGCTGGCCAGTGTTCATTTCTGGTCTGCCTGGGAGAACATCGAGGGTTCATGGAGATCGTTTTCTTGTACTGCACACAGCAGACTCCAGAGGGATCTGTGCCATCAGAACATTTGGTTTCTAGTCTCCCAAGTCCTCTTTGTTTTTGATCGTGACATTTCTTCATGCTCAGATGCATACGTGATGTAACATTCTTTGTTGATGTTCTGAAATGTGTTTTAGAGTTATTTTGGCTTAGCACGAATTAAGAATGGGGAACTAAACTTTTCTGATTAAAATGTTACTCTTCCCCCCCTCCTCCTTCTTATTCCCCTGCCTTTCTGTACCAGGCATATCTGTATGGCTTTAAACCCAAGACTCGTATTTAATAGACCCTAGACTGTTATGTTGGAAATAGGGCAAATGAGAAGTCTCTCTGGGGGGTTTGTGAGCCTTTGTTGTGATGGGGGAGAATGCCCTAAAGGGGAGTTCCTAGCAGCCTAATTGTTGAGAAATGATGGAAGTTCAACAGCATGGAAATTTACTTCTCGCTTCAGCTGAAAAGGTGCTTATAAAGGTAGCTGGGCTATTTTAGCAATTTGCCTTATTTTGAAAATCCAATTTGAAAGCTTCATTAAAGGGCACTAATTTAGTGTCTTAAGGGAATATGTGTAAAGGAGCTTATCAACAATCTTAGATGTTTGCCAGTGTGTAGGTGAGCTCAACTCCCCAAGCTGGCGTTACCTGGTTACCTGTATGCCCTTTCATTTCAAACACAATACCAAATAAATTCAAGAGCATCCAGACCAAGAGACTAACAGCACAGCTTCTGCTTGCCGCACGACAGGCCAATAAATCGGGAGATGAGTTCTTGGGGCAAGGAATAGTGACTTTATTCGGAAAGCCAGCAGACCGAGAAGATGGCGGACTAATGTCCTAGAGAACCATCTTACCCCAGTCAGAATTCAGGCTTCTTTTATAGTAAAAAGGGGAGGAGGTGTGGTTGGTTGTTACAAACTTCTTGGGGCAGGAATCCTCTGTTCTTGCAGCTGTCCACCTAGGTCAGGCCAGGATGCTCCTGTAAACTTCCAACAAGACAAATTGTTGTTCTCTGTTCTGCAACTTTTTACCTCTATATGAATGGGAGAGTGTTATACTCTTATTAAAGGTCAGAGTCTTGAAAATAGGCTATCATGTGTATTCCAGGCTATAGGCAACATTCTTAACTCAAAGCAAAAGCAATAGAATACAAAGGTTAAAGTAAAAGAAACAGATCTAATATGGAGTCAGATTTGTTCTTCCCTGTTGCACTTCCTTTTTCCCCCTTTACCACCGCTGCCCACCCCTAAAGGTAGGATGCTTTCAGTGCAGAAACACCTCTGCATCGGCTTCAGCATCATAGATGTCATCCAGAAGTCCAATAAGGTAGACAACAGTTTTAGTGAGTTTAGTGGTAGTTAATGTACAACAGGCCAAGGGCCTTAAGGAATGGTAACTGATTGTTTAAGGAAATACAAACACCTTCCAAATGCCTAGAAGAGTCACGTACTGCTCACTGCCTGCCTAATATTCCCAGAAGTATATTTCAGGCCCACATTGGGATGCAAAAGTTAAAATTGGATAGCTGAATTCTAATTACCTGCATGGCCTCAAATAAACCTGAACCTTCTCTAGTCCCTAATTTGTTGGCTACATATGAGAAAAGGTAGAAAAATTTAGCTGAATTAAATGAATATTATTCTTCTTTGTCACACTTTCCTTTCTAAATAAAGGTTAAACTCTATGAGAAATTGCATTAAGTTTCATCATCAAACTTGTCTATACACTGATAAGATATTGAAACATTCTGTCTTTTTCTTTTCCATAATCACCGAAGTATGTACTAAGAGTGCTGTTTGAATTCCCCTTCCCCCAATCAATGGTTATAATTTCTAATCCAGTTTATAGAATCGAGTTCCTGTGTGTGTGTGTGTGTGTGTGTGTGTGTGTGTGTGTGTGTGTGTGTGTATTTCCAGAGTGAAGTTCGATCTAGAAGACTTTGTGTTAAGAACAAGCTCTTCACGTTTCCTCTTAGTAGATCACCCATTCACCCATTCAGGAGCTGCTTAGGTGTAGTTCTGTCCAAAAAGAAAATCAAGTACACTGACCCTCCTTCCATGCAGTCCCAATCGTGTGAGTTTAAGACAGCACAACTTGTCACAACAATTTCCCCCAAGGAAAGTAGATTTTTTAGAACATGACTTGAGATGAAGGGAAGAGAATTAGAAATACTTTTGATGAATTTTTCCTTGAATTCCATATGGCTGGAAGGAGGGGAGAAATGCCTGTCAAAATGTTTTTGGAGAGGACTAAGTCGAAGTCTCAAAAAATAGATCAACAGAAGGGTCTTGAATTCTTTAGGCTTCATTTGCTGAAACCTCATACAACAGATTTATTCTTATTCCAGCACGGCTGATTCCCAAGGGAGGCAATTTCCAATATTTGGGAAATATCTATTCATCAAAGACCAGTACAACCTTATCCTAATTCTTTCCATAGCATTTGCTAGAACCACACATACCATCTGTTTGATATTTTAATCAATCTCTTAGCATATATGAACATGGCTACTGCTGTTGAAATTACATTTCTATAAAAAGTAGAAGGCGCCTCCCTTAATAAATCTGTTTATGATGTCTGTTATCGGGAATGGGTGTCAATAAGTGGAACTAAAAGGACATTTATTGACGTGTATTACTAGTTATTTGTTGTCTCTTCATGGGGTTACTAATTGCAGCTGTTAAAAGTTGATTTTCTCCTCTCCAATTTATTGTGGGATGGGGCATTCATTGCGCCAGATCCATAGTTATTCAGTGCCTACATTTCAGAAGCTGAATTGCTGGATACTGTCAGAAAATGAGCTTTGGCAATTCCATGCAGGCGTGTACAAGTATAATTTTGCTTCCCGTTAATAACAGCCTAGCAAGGAAGCTCAGAATCAAATGCCTTGCTCTCAGCTGGGGGCAGAACGCCAGAATGATCTATCTTGGCTGGTGACCTATAATGTTGGAAAAGTAGGCTCCACATTCACTCAGGAGGGGTGGGCGGTATTCCGGAAATGTATTCCCATTCCTCCACTATTCCTTTTTTTTTTTTTTTTTCCCCTTTTGGTAGTGTGTGCCTTGAAACAATGGGAAAAAATGAATTACAGATCATAAAAATAGCACATCTCCAGAACAAACGGGAAATGCAGCGCTTTTATTTCTTGGGTTGTCAGCTCGGCGCCCTGCCCCACGCCCTAGCCTCCGGGGTTTCTGGGGCACCTCTGCGATTCTCAGTCAGCGCCCGAGTGGGCAACGGGCTGGGCAGGCGACCACGGCGAGTGCACTTGGCGTCGCACGCCGGGACTTGGGGTCCTGCTCGGAGCCGCGAAATCTCTGAGAGCTCTGAGGCTACGGCTCGATTGGGGTGGAGTGAAGTGTTATTGTTGTGGGATATTCTCTGCAGAGTTGGCCTGGAGAGTGAGCCCCGGAGGAAGGGAGTGGGCAAGGCTTGGCCAAGTGTCCGCCAAGTCGGAGTCGGGAGGCGCCCGGGAGAGGTACGCGGGGGGTCTCGGCCCGGGGCGGGGAGCGGGAAGGCAGGGTGGAGGGGAAGGGGGCAGCGTGCCAGTGTTCTCTCTGATGAATGATGCTCACGCCCTGTGCGTGGCTCACGCGCTTTGTCTCTAGCCCGGGGCCAGGCGGAGGAGAACGGCTGGGGGGACGGATGGCACCACGCGCTCCGAGCGCACCGGGCAGGTGCCCGAGCTCCAGCTCGGCCAACTCCGGCCGCGCCCCGTGGCCGAGGCCCGGCCCCCGCAGGCGCCCGGCCGCGGCCATCTCCCGGGCGTGGCGGGTCGGGGACTGGAGTCTGCCAGCCGAGCAGCTGCCACGCCACATGCCACCCGCGCGCTGCCGCCAGCCCAGGCGGGGACCGGACGCTGCCGGGGCTACGGGGAGGAGCCGGGCGTGTGGGAGGGCAGGGGCGCGCGGAGGCGGGGAGAGGGGCGCGCGGGACCCAGGGACTAGCCGAGCCGGCTGGCTCGGGGGAGGGGGGCGGCGGGGAGACTGAGAGTGACAGAGCGACGGACAGGTGGGAGCAGTTAGACAGCTGGAGACTCGGAGACCGGCACGCAGAGAGAGGGAGGGAGAGTCAGGGGAAGGAGAGAGAGAGGAGGGAGAGTCAGGGGGAGAAGCAGCCTCGTGCTCCCTTCCTCCAGACGCCCTCTCCCCTGTCCGAGGGAAGCGGCTGGGGCATCGAGTGACAGAGCGACAGAGATGCGGGCTCAGAAGACGGGGAGAGGGACCCTGCCTCGCTAGTGGGACCGAGATTCGCGGAGGGACAGACCGACGCGAGGGGCAGCTCGGAGAGCTGCGCGCGGGACGGCGAGAAGCCCGCGGTGGGCTGCCAGGCTGAGCGACAGACGGCCAGACAGACAGACGTGCCCGGGGACGGACCGGCAGACAGGAGGCGGGGGCACGCTCGCTCTCCGCAGGCAGCAGGGCGGAGAAGGCGGCGGCGGCGCCCCCTGAGCGCATCCGGAGCAGCGACGAGCAGCAGGGGCCGCGGGGTCGCCGGCTGAAGCCACCGCCGTCGCCGCAGCCCTGGCCGCCGCAGCCCTGCCAGGAGCCCCGCCGACGCCGCAGAAGGCTCCTTTTACTAGCAGTTAAATAAACCCACCAATAATAACAATAATACTAATAACCCAAGCCAAACCAAACAAATACAGCCAAATCGATCCGTGAGAAACAGTAATATTAATAAAAGCCAAAAAGTAAATCAGATCAATCAAGGCACCGAGACGCTGGGGGGATATCCACTGTTCGGTCAAGGTAATATAATTAAGGTCTTCAGACGTGAACGTTGCACGCCTTTTGTGATTTCTTTTTTCTCTTTCTTTCTGCCTTATATCTGTGCTTTTCTTTCGAATTGTTTCTAGTCTGTATTTCTCCTTCCTGTGTGTAGAAAGCTGTTGTTTTATATGTATTGTGTATTTATGTTTTGTCAGAGGAGGGGTAGATTTCCCCTCCCCAGAATGAGGCCAAAATGGAAAGCTGGGAGAGAATTGAAAAGGGCAGGTCTCTTCATCAGAGAAGTCTCCAGTGATTTATGCAGGTTTCTCAGTAGAAAGTTTGGAGTGTTTTTATTTCATTTGGAAGAGAGCTGTGCAAGGGGCAGAAAGTTGTCATCTGTTTGTTGTCCTCAGGGGACTTGAGGTCCCAAGGGGTTTAGGGGGAAGAGATGTTCAGTTTTATTTTTACATGGTTGAATTCTGTGTTTCATTGCAGACTCCAAATTTAACAGTCTTCTGTCGGAGGTTGTAGATATGCTGGTAGAACTGAGTTGACTGAGACAGGTGTTTAGAAAGTTTCCCAGGAAGAGAAATTGACTCACTGGATTTTTATGCATAGAAATCAGGCTGGAGTAGATGTGGTTGCTGTCAGCTGCTTGGGTTCAGTATTCCGAAGATACAGGATAAGGACAGAGTCCAAGCCTGAAAGGAAAGACAAAGAAGGAATTGAAAGTTAGAGGGTTGGGAAGCTAGTAAGTACGATGGAAGGCTGGTAGGAATCACTTTCACGGTAATGTGTTTAGAGTGCAGATATCCATTTTAATTTCTGAATTTTTTTTAAGTTTGTTGGTATGACACTTCAGCCTCCCCAGACACAAATGACGATCCCCAGAGTTGGAGTGAATCTGAACAAGATTTCACTCAAATGCTGAGTAAATCCAGATGATCCCCACCTCTTTCTCATCCACTTTGGTGATCAAAATGACTATGATTGTTTTTAGAAAACAGAGAAATTGAAATGACAGGAAATCATTTTTCATTTGGTAAAAGTTAGGAAACCTTTGACACTTTAAAATAAATGCACCTACTGCTTTGATTCGTGTCACCACAGGGTTTGCATGTCTTCATAAGATTTTAATGTCATTTTCGCAGAGGGCAGTCATTTGGAAGCCTAGAGCTCTAGCTATGTAGCCGAGTAGTCTACTGTCTTGGCAGTAATTGCTTCTGCTGCCTCCTAATGTGGATCGCATAGGAGAAATTAAGTATGTACTCTTCCCAGGTTGATATGGATTTTTAAGGTATGTATTTGTGTTCGATCCTATATTTCCTTTCTTATCACATTCTTATACTTCTTTTTATCACTTCAACTAACAGAATGTTTTTCAATTTTCCGGAGAGGGAGTTTAGAATACTCTTTAAGGAATACACTTCCTCCTCACAAAAGATACAAAAGGCTAACCTATTTCTACCCTTGCTTATTAATACTATTACTTGGTTTAAAGTAACTTGGTTTAAATGCAATTTTAAGACATTTAGACTGCTATGCAGAGATGTCTTAATTTCCCCTCACTGGACGTGATTGATGTTGTTCAATAAATCATATATCTAAGTTGCTGTGGATGAATGAATGTTCAACAGAGTATTTGTTTTGGTGAGATATTTAAAGAAACTTATGCAGCTCCAGAAATGGTCCTTTAGCTTCTCAGTGACTTAATTTCACTATACCCTGATTTCTCTTTTACAATATTCAGCTCAGACTGAGACAGGTTTGTGTGCTCTATTAGATTTGCAAATTGCTGATCTCCCAGTGACTTTCCCTCTTAGATACCGGCTGAGTGTGGTTACCTTGAGAACGGTGGCATTAGCCCATTAGAGCATGCTCCACTGGGGAGTTCTGTGCAGTCTATTTTTAATGCTATTTAATGAAGGAGCAAGCACCTCACTCAGCGATACAAGGAGCAGGATGGAAGACAGAGCTGGGCATGGTTATGGATACTGGAGAGGGATCTTTGGAAAGGTACAGACTGGCTACTGGGTATGGTAATTTTCATTAGTCCTAATATATCACACTAACAGAAATCAATTGATTTTAATGGGAGAATTACACATGAATAGTTTGATATGTGTTTTCATCAACCTCTTTAGTAATTCTTAGAAAGAAGACTCAATAATTTGAGTGCCTTAAAACTTCAGGGAGATAGTAACCAGGGAGTTGCTGCATATATACTATTTTTAATTCAAGCTGTCAGGTGCTTGGGTGGTAAGAAGTGCAGAAATAATTTCAGATTCCTAAAATATTGTACTAGGGAAGGGTTTGGAGCTTGTAAACTGTTCCAGGCGTAAAATAACTAGCATCCTTCTAAGATATGCTGATGACTTGAAGCTCTGCCTTGTGATTTTGTTTTTCATTTTCTTTTATAAACTTGGAGTCTAGGTCAAGTATTGTGACAATGAAGTGAAATAGGAAGTTTTGGTTGAACTTGTTAGAATATTTGAGTTGTTTTCTCTCCTTACTCTGAGATAAGCACAATAGATTATGTTACCAAAGGTTAAATATTTTAAAAATGTAGATAGCAGAGGCAGCACTGGTAATTTTTGGAATCTTATAATGAGGGGGGAACATATCTTTATATTATAGTGTGTAAAACATGCAAAGCCATCTGTCTGCAACGTTTGCATATATGCAGAACACCTGTCTTGAGGTAGAAAGCGAGAATGTTCAATCAGAAAGGTCTCTGCTGTTCATTTTCGTATTAACAACTTACTGCAGTCGGGTTACTTCTTTCTACAGAGTAAAGCTAACTAGAAAAATGCCTAAGCAGTTTCAAAAGTAATAAACATAAGAGAAAGTGAGAAGTTTGTATTAGGTGGGGAAGTGAGTCATATAATTATTGTTAAATGAAGCTGTTAGAACAATGTACAGAGTTGTCCTGGATCTTGTCAATTTTTACAAGAAATAATCCAAAAAAAAAAAAAAAAAGGGAAATACATTGCAAAGAGTTACTGTAATTTGCTGTTGTTGCTTCTGTTTTCCACCTTGTACTTTTAGAGGGAGAAAGTAATCTACATTGACTGTAATATTTCCCTTAGTGGTCAGGCTATTTGGACCACCGTGCTGCTACCTTTCTCAAGATTCTCAAGGCAGTGGGCATTCTCATCTGAATTCAATGTGTATTTTGTCTGTGGACAAGATAATGATAAGCTACATGAGTAGAGTGTAGAATGAGTCAGCCACTGAAGACACAGTATATACCATGTAGCCAGAAGTGGAAAGGATTGAAAATTCTCATTAGTATGGGGAGACAGTTTTAAGTCCATAAGGTTGGAAATAGCAAATGAACCATTTGTATACACGTTAGTTTAATTCAGATCTGCTTTGTGACAAGGTTAGGAAAGAATCTGGGGCTTAAAGGTGAGGTCGACACCGCGAGCCATCTCTTCAAATGGTAAGTACTGGCATCGTCCTAACTGGTACCACACAGTGGTAGCCTGTTGAGGAATTTGTGAATCTCTAACCGGAATAGGAATTGGTTTCCTTAAAAATGCGTTATGTCACCTGGAAAGTTCTGAACATATTTTAAGTCAGTGATGATTAACTTATAAAATACATGCTTCCTCTCTTTGGACAAAGGATCTTTATTTTTTAGGAAATTGATGGTTCCAGAGGCTTTACATTTCTGCTGACTTTGCTTTCTTTTATTTTTCATTCTAACATTTAAAGTTAAATATGATAAATGATTTCAAGCAGTGATAGAAGTCAATGCTAAAGGGCTGTTGAAGGTATAAGCAGAACATTAGCAAGATGTGTCTGTGACTGGATTTGTTTTTCTCAGGTGGTCTTTGCTTCTGAGGGTCAGTTTCCTTTAAGGTGTATTTATGCCAAGTGCTAATAAAGTGATTTTTTTCAGTGCCTCAGAGTCTTATAATTTAAATTAATTTTGCTTGTCTTGGATTAAACTCAGTCCTGGATGTTCAAAGTATTTATTACTTCTATTTACATCACAACGGTTTCATTTCTATGAGGATGAGATGGGAGCTGATACAAAGTATTTAAATTGCGTACATTAATATCATATGCTTGATAAAAAAATAAAGTGCTTGGGACAGAGTATCAAGTTTATTCAGCAGTTTTTAATGTTTGGCAGCAGTGTTATCTTGTGGTTTCAGAATTCTCTGTAGTCTGGTGATATTTTCCTAAGTTATAAAATGCCCATCGAACGTTTTGAAGGTACCTTTCTCTAAAATTACTGGGACATATCTGTGCCCCGGGAAATAGCTATGCAGGTAAACCAAAAAGCGAATTGAATTAATTACATTGAGACAGTTGAGGGGATATCAAACAAATAAAAGGACTGACTTCTATTTACCAAACTGACTGTACTTTCAAACTGAGTCCTCAGCATCATGTTATGTTCTTTTCTTGCTGCCAGCATAGACCTTGGTATCGCCAGGTGGGAAGACTGGTAATCACGGTCTATGGCCACAGTAGATCAATATTTTAAATTTCTCTACCTACTTTTCTGAAGAAAATTTCTTCTGGTAGTTTTTTATAACCCCCGCTTCATATACATGTCAATGCCAAAGGTTATCTAAGATTTTTAAAGTTCTGTAACCAAGTGATATCTATTAGGATAAAATTGCATCTGTGACTTATTTAAATGCCAAGGAATTAATCCAAAATTATCTCACTCAAGGCACAAGTTCATAATTATCCCTCAGTCATAAATTCATGCAACATTTTTAAAGTAATATAATTTACAATTGCTTCTTTTATCTAGCAACAGAAAATATTTCATTTTCTCCAGGTAAAGGAGAGAGGGTTCCACTAATCATTACCCTTTAAAAAACAGGCCTCTTACCACTTTGTCACATTTATCACTACCTTAAAATTATACAACAGTTCTTATATTAAAAATGTGTTGTGGATAACACACAAAATATTAGGATTTTATTGACAAAATCACTTCTGTAAATAAAAACTGGTTTTAATATAAGTAAAAATAAAGCATGGTTTCAACTGAAAGGAGGACTTAAGATTTTTAACAGGAAAACAGTTACGTCACGTTTTATTTCAAATATTTCAGCAAATTTTGTAGAGATTTCTTTGGTATCCTGTGGTTACGCAGTATGTGATTCTACGCAGAATCACATAATGTAATATACAGTCTTTTTTCTGCAGGTTTTTTCACTGCGACATATTCACAAAGCTAATCTACCTAGATAAACCCAGAGAAACTTCCTGATACGCACACAAGATAGAAAATCAGTGTTTGTGATAGGGACTTCCAAAAGAACTCTGTGACTTCTCAACCTAAGATGTAGTGCTGGAATTTTTAATAATGGATATGCATTCTTTTACATTTGCATTATCATTGCTTGCTTCTTTATTATACACTAAGCGCTTGAGATAAGAATGAGGACCATCTCTAGGGAAATGGAAACCAGAGGAATGATCCTCCTATATTTTGCAGATTTTCTTCTAGTTGCCAAGATCCAGTACTCACTGTTAGAACAATCTAATCCATAGAATCATACCTTAAAGGAAAAAAAATGCATGTTGACATATTTTGATCTGGTTGAAATTGAAAATCAACACCAATAATTGAGGTAAACTATTTCCACATCTTCAGAGAATTAAAATGGAACGTCAATTTCTAAAAGTTTCACGATCCTTCAAGTCCAAATATAATATGCCTTGACATGTAAATCAGAAGGCCTAGCTGTCATCTGATTGTTCCGTCATTTGAGTGGCTTTCAGGTGATTTCATCACTGTCGCATAGATCTAGAAGAATCCAGCCATGGGTCAGAAGAGAATGAAGGAGGGGCATGGCAGCTCACTGAAATTCAGGGACTATGCATAATTGTTTAACTTCTTTTTGCTCATAAACTCAGTAGGAAGATGAAAAGCTATCAAATTGTTTTTGCAGTTTTTTTATACATTTCTAAAGCCACCAGCTAAAATCCACACATGAAGTTCAAATATTTATTGATAAGAAAATATCTATACTCTGGATTGACAGACTTTTCTTAGCATTTTGCTTGTTAATATGTATACCACTTCCATGGAAATCCCAGCGTTGCTGTCATCTGACTTAATTTAATCATCAAAGAGCTGTTGGAAAATAAGTAGATTCTGTCACATAAGAGTATCTCAGCATTGTTTACAAGCTTCAAACACCCGTTTCTTTAAAGCACGACTTTTTAAAAAAAAATGATAGTGTCAAAAAACCTTTTGGTTGGAAATATGGCAATTTATTTTCTGTTTTTAGAGAAAGAAGATTGAGGTTTATAGTCAGATGATCACTCTTTAAGCCAAGGAAGCACACAGTTGTGTTGAAATTGCTATTGAACTCTGCCAAATTCATTAATTGTCAGGACTTTGCAGTCATGTCTGTGATCCTGTTTCTTTTATCTGGCTTATGGGAATGATCAAGCTAACACTTTTAAATTACATAGTTTTATATTTGTTTATTTTAAATTTACTGAGATACGCTGGCATTGTAAGAACTTTAGGAAATTATCAAACAAATGGCGTAGCACTAAAGATGGATTCCAAAATCCCAACTAGCTGGTATTAATGATTCGTCATTTTTTTTTCACTCTGGTGCTTATTTAACTTTGGTCACAGCACATACTTCCTTTGTGAAGATTAAAGTAGTTCTCTAATCCTGAAATTTCCACATAATCACTACCAGAGTTTTGGAAAGATGAAATGATATAGCACGCCATCATAATGCATGTCCATGCTGTTGCTATCTGCTTAAGCACCATAAAGCACCCTTAACAACTAGACTCCTTTATCTTTAATTATTATTATAATTATTGTCTTCATCCGGAACTATACATGACTTTGTTTTTAATGGGTTTTTCTTTCAGCATCAAGAGATGGGAGAGTATATATAGTTAAATGTGAGAGTTTACATATGAAAAAAAAGTATACGTATTTTAAGACAAGAATGTAAACATCCCTCCAAAAGGGGTATCATTTTACTACACAGATGATTGCAATGTCTGCGTTATTTGTCAAGTGTGATGTGGGAAGCTCTAGTAGAGAGATATTTTGAACTCAGTGGTGCTTCCGATCCAATGTCAGGTTAAAAGTGAGCAAGGGATGTATGCCAGAGCATACTGGAGCTCATCAGAGAGGGAGCAGGTGACTGCTGTGTGCCGTGACGCAGGGCTTTACTTCCGAGGTATGCGGGCCTCCGTGGGATTCTGCAGATCAGAGAAACATACAAAATCTGGATTAAAATAAAAGGTCTGGAAAACAAAGTCAAAAGGTGGTGGTGCACCCAGATCTCACTTCTCCAAAAGTTACATCCGTAAATATGCAATTTACCACCTGAACAACCCATCCTGGAGTTTGGCCTCTGGGTCTGAGTAAATAACTAGAAGTGTGTCTATGGCCAAGACTCTCGACCCCTCTCTGCTTCATAGTTTCTGCAGGTAAAAGAGTATAGTAACACCAGTCCAGTAGCAACAAATGACTAGTTATGTGACTTCAGTGATTTCATTAATTCCTCATTGCTTCTATTTTCTCATGTAGAAGGTAGGACAGATAAGGCCTACTTTGCAGGACTGAAACAGAAACAAAGTACCTGCCACATAGGTATTTTTCACCAAAAGGAAATCATCATCTTTTCATATGAAAAAGTTTATAGGGAGATTTAACCTGATTACATGAATGAGAAAAACGTCCTTTTAAGAATTTTTTAAAGTAATGTAGAGTACAGCTCTCTTCTGTTCCCACCCCATAAACATTTTTACTGGTTAGAGTTGGAGACTAGCTTTACTCTCTCTGGGCCTATGAAATGTTGAAGGCCAAGCAAGGGTAGTAACTAATCTAGGAGGTGTGCCTTGTACGTGGATAAAGATGCTTAGTAAGGTCATTATCTTCTGTAGTCTGTAGGGGAAGGGATGGCTCCATTCAGAGTTGTCTGGAAAGTGAACAGATAGGAATTATTTCTCTAAAACATTTTAATTGTGTAATTTCTACCATCCAAAAGGGGTGGCTGAAAAACCTAATCATTGAATAGGAAGAGGTTGAAATGAATCCATGAAAGAATAGCCTTACATCCTGTACTAATGGGTGAGAGCAGGAGTGGCAGCTCTGGGTGGCATGAGACGTGGAAACATTTTTCAACGACCTCCCGGACATGAAGGGAAGCAGAGCTGTGGGCTTGCTTCTGGGCTTTCTGGCGCCCCCCACAGACAGCTTTGGTTTCCTGTCTCCAAGCACTGACTGAGCTGTTTGGGCAGCTGATACGGCCTCTGATTCTAAAGTATCTTCACTTAATGTTGCGGAAATGAATCATTTCGGCACGTGTGTGAAAATAGTCAAAGGAGGGAGGGGAAGACTTCTCTCATAATTGGGGTTTAATCAGTTAGTTCCCCGTCAGAAAATGTAGAACCATGAGTTGTGTTCAGTGCAGAGGGTGAGCCATGCAAAGCAGTGAATTCATCAAATAACCACATTTTATTTTTTATTATAATTAAATATCAGCCATTCTTCTGAGGGATAGTACCATCAGAAAGTCATCCAGTGAAATTTCTCAGAAGGTACCTGAGAATAAATTTATAATCCTTTGGTATTCTAATATGAGCTGGAAAACAAAAAAAAACAAGGAAAGGGTAGACAGATTACATATACTATATACACTATATAGATATATACATATGTATATCTATATAGCGTGTGTGTGTGTGTGTGTGTGTGTGTGTATCTAGAGTCAGCATACAATATATGCTTAAATACTAGCCATTTAACTAACATTAAGCAAAAAACTAATTTATCTCAAAAGGGTACAGGCAAACCTCAGAGATATTGCAGGTTCAGTTCCAGACCACCTCAATAAAGTTATTATCGCAATAAAGCACGCCACATGAATTTATTGTTTTCCCGGTGCATATAAAAGTTATGTTTACACTATACTACAGTCTATTAAGTGTGCAATAGCATTATGTCTTTAAGAAACCAATGTACATACCTTAATTTAAAAATATTTTATAGCTAAAAAATGCTGACCATCATCTGAGCCTTCAGCGAGTTGTCACCTTTTTGCGATAGTAACATCAAAGATCACTGATCACAGATCACTATAACAAATATAATGACAAAGAAAAGGCTTGAAATACTAGGAGAATGACCAAAATATGACACAGACATGAAGTGAACAAATGCTCTTGGGGAAAATGGCACCAATAGACTTGCTTGATGCAGTGGTGTCACAAACCTTCAATTTGTAAGAAAAAAAAATATCTGCAGAGCACAATACAGTGAAGAGCCATAAAACAAGGTCTGTGTGTATTTCCCAGTGCATTTTTTTACTGTCTTTAGCTGTTCTTGCTTGCACATGCCAGATATTTAATTAGCTTGTTGAATTCAAAATTGACCTTTATATTGTTGATGGCACCTAATATTCAAGATTTAAAATCAGCTCTAACTAAAGTTTTAATTGTGATTTTTTTTCCCAAAATTTTCAGCCAAAGTGAATCTGACATTAATCTTTCTGACAAAGAGAACAAAGAGATGCCCTTATATGTAAAATTATAACTTCACTAGAGATGATTTTGGCTGTTACAAAGAAGCTTTTCCTTCAGATCTCAGGCAGCGACTCGGGCTTCTATGGGGATAGCAAGGTCCCTAAAACTTCAGTCGTTTAAACTGAGTACCTAGATCACTTTTACATCTACGTGGAAGGATATTACAGTTAACAGTCAGTTATGGTCTCGGGAGAGAAGATGAGGCAAGTTCACAGTTTCCAAATCACTGGCACACAGAGCTAGAGACAACTCCTGTTTACTGGAGATGTGCCTTCGGAGAGATTAACATTGGTGAAGGTGATCCAGGATGTGGGGAAGAAATTCACTCCTCTGAAGAACTGGGCAAGTAGGCGGTGATGGATTAAAAGGCAGGGGTGAGGGAGTGAGGAGAAGAGAATGCTGACAAGTTGGGGTTTCCTAACTCCTCTTCCTACCTTAAGGAGAGTCGCCCTACTCTCCCTGCTATGTGGGAACAATGATAGGATTAACCAGAGTTAAATGGCAAACCGATTAATCCACTTGGGACCACCGGAACTGAATTAATGTCTTACTCCTATCTTTCAAAACAATCTAGTCCTAAAGGGTGGGATCCAGTTGATTAAGAGTAGAGTGAGTTTGCTTTCTTAATTTAACTTCTGCATTTTAAGATATGCTGAGTGTGGTTCTGATTGTATGAACATCTACTCACCCTTCTGACTTCCCAAAGCAAAACAAAACCTGGTACCTTAATTTAGAGAGATGAGGAGAATATTCTCTTTCTTCTTTGAGGCTACGGCAGGCTTTAGGAAGATGTGGATAGCAAGAGATTCTGACACAGCTGGTATTTTCATCAGGAAGCCAGAAAAATATCTTCTAGACCACACTGTATCAAAGTAGGGGAACTTCCATGGGAGCTGAATTGAGATTGAGTTCTTGTGTGGGAGTCAGCAAGACTTGTCTGTTGCATCAGATGTCACACTCATTCATTTATTTGTTCATTCTTGTTTTTCAGATATTTATGGAGGGTTTCCTATGTGTCAGGTCTCATGCTAAATATTTGGGAAATTTGCTATATAGGATTTTGTAGGCATTTGGGAGAGAGAAATGCACTAGAACATTTTGAACAATGAATTGAATGATTGAGAGTGTAAGGAAACTCCAAAATGATAGATGGGCGGTATCTTGGATGATAAAGCAGTATGAATTAATTTGGACAAATGAGAAAAATCTTTTTTTACCAGTAAATCTCATTAAGGAAGTTGACAAGGAGTGTACCTCAAGAGCGGAGACCATTACTGTTTGCAGAAAACAAACAGGGAAGAAATAGCCCCGCTACTGGGGAAAAGTTCTGTTGATGGTAATAGAGCACAAACTAAAACCATCAGTTGGGAAGTTCTCTAACAAGAGAAAGAAGATCAGCTGATTATGACAAATGTGTATGGAATTGGAATAAGCCATTTTGTTTTCTTTGTTGATTTATAAAATCATATATTTACAATATTACTTACTAGAGCTGCAAGCAACTGGTACAGATTTAATTGTAATTATGAACTGCAAAGTTCAAGTTCATATCAGGTCAAACCAATGTATCTGTTTAGAATTAAAAAGTAAGTTTTTCTAAAAGCAAATTATTCTTTGAATTTGCTGTTAGATTCCACATTGTGCGTTTGAAAAAGGAAACTGAAATAGTTTCAGAATTTTATAAATGTCCTTAATAGATTAAAAATAATGCCTGTGATTAGAGGTAGGTGGAATTACATACGGTTCTGTAGGGAAACTTTAGGAGTAAAAGATTTGATCTGTAAGTCACCCGAAGGATATTTTTTTTTAAGGATGCAGTTCTTTCCATTGGCAGAGATAAAGTTAAAGATTTAGATATTTGGAAGCAGAGAGATATCTTGACATATTGTCCCAAGACCTGGCATCATGTTAAAATTTCTTGCCCTGAAACACTGAGAAAGAACTTACTTTTAGAAATTACCCAGATTACACCAGACGATTTCTAAAATCTCTTCCAGTTTTCAATGTCTATTAATGATTTTGGGGGGTATAATATTTGTGAATCAATTTTATATTGCATTGTCCATAAATTTTGGTCATGCTTTTTTTTTTTCTTAACCTTTAAACTAAGCACTAATGCTACAGTATGAGTGAAATGATTAGAAGGTTATCGTTCTTCTATCATGTAACTAACTTATCAGGAATAGAATAGTTAGTTAAGAAAAAAGGATAATGGATTCCCAGACCTGGGTTCAGATCCCCCTCTGCAACTTGCTAGTAAGTTTGTCAAGCTTTCTAAACCTCAGCTTCCTCATCTCTTAAATGGGCTTGTTGTAAGAATTAAAGATGCAATACTTATCCCAATGCTCAGTATTCATTTATTTATTTCCTGATGCTCACATTTTCAGATACGCACCTCCAAGCCAATGGTTCAGTGAGGAAAGGCCATCTGTGAACCCCTAAAATCCAGATGTTTTCCAAAAAATGCTCCTTTGCACAGACAGCAGGGTTTGACATTTTAGAAGCTTAGATGGACAATAGGGACCCTGGAAAAGAGATGTGGGCATGGATGATTTAGAATTTCATTATCTATTAAGGATAATTCACATGGGATAAGATTGTGGCTCGATGCTGCTTTGCAAAGAAAGTTAACTAGGCTTTTTTCTACATTTGTCTAGAAATGTTGTAGAGAGTTTAGTCTTAGTATCATTCTGGGGACAATTTGGGACTTTAAGAAATAGGAATGATTGCAAATAAAATTGTGGTAGACTTATGATTTGTACACTTTGCAGGTAAAACCAATAGCTATACCCAACCGAAGGCCATTTGTATAATCAGAGATTTACCCAATGAATCTAGCAAGAGAAGAGAGCTCTAAAAGCAGTTTTTCTAAAATCACTAGAAAACATTACCTCATTGTTCTGACCTGGCTGTAAAAATAGATTGGTTTGGATGTTTTAAGAAAGGATGAGGGGATGTCACTTGTTTCATTGTTTATAGATTAGATCCTCGGGCTTAAGCAGGAATCAGAGGGTTTGCACTGTTAGTGAAGGAATGTACAGCAGTGAGACAGACCCAGACCTGCGACCTTGAAAGGACTGATAGATGTCACTCCTCCAGGTCTTAGTGACCTGACCTAATGTATTGAATTGAAAGAAAGTCAACTTTGGGGGTATTCCTAATGAAGTACACCCAAAAACGTAAGGAAATTTTAAATGAAAGAGACGTGGGGGGTTTTTTTTTTCTGAATTTTTTAAGAGACGTTACTGAGTGGCCATTTGTGGAGGAAATCTGTACTTATTTCTGTATTGATCAGGTCATTAGTGCCATTTGTTCCACCCTGTGGGTGTTACTTTACTTGGCTAGCTCCTTCTGCGCTCTGCATTACCCCGTTTCTTCAGGCAAAAGTTCTTATTAATAAGAGAGCCGAGATTTCTGCAGCCCTGCATGTATCATTTGCTGGAGCCACAGGGACAGTGCTAAGGAAAAATCAGTATCCTTCTACTGATTCTGAATTTACCTTTGGATCATTTTTGGGCAGAAGTTGTCTGTGGCCTTATTATTTTGGAGAAATAATTTGTTTCATTGTTTTGCAGTGTAAATGTTCTCAGATATTTATGAACGCCCTCTCTTACGAAAGAGAGGGACTTGCATGCCCTTGTGATGTCCAAGCCGACCTGCTCTTGGTTGTGGTCACAGCCGTGGCAAAATTTCTGTTGCAGCATACTTGCGGATTCTTGGTGCAGGGAAAAGAAAGGTGTATATTTCATTCTTCTGTTTTTTCCTCTGTAATATGACTTACACTGTAATATGTAATAGCCGTATGAAACACAGAGAATTCGATCTAATTGAGGCGTAAGGAATTGAGAAACAGGATACAGTGGGATAGTGGAAGGATATGTGTGGAGCCATGACAGAGAAGGGCATGGAAATTAACTTCTGAAATTGGTACAGCCACCTGGGACAAGAATGGATTCTCAGCTCCTGATTTTACCTATTATTGGGACAGTTTCTCCTGGTATGATGGAAAGGCAATAGGCTTGAAGTCCAGGTGGCCTAAGTTTGAACTCCATCCCCATCTCTCACTGACCTAGTCAAGTTAATTAACTACTGTGAGCTTCCAGATGTCAGCAACAAAACTCTCTTCATGAATTATCATACGTAAAATACTTGCCACAAATAGAAATGTTGTCTCTAGCCTGCTTCCTCCTACAGGGCCTGACTATTAATCCATTAAAACATTGAAACCTATAAGAGCACATGTATTGAAATGATATATCAATACTTGTTTTAAAAATGCTATGAAGCTTGAGTCACAAGTATTTTATCTGTCCACGGATTACTGAAAAAAAAAGATAAAATTATTTTGGTGGGTGGTGGGATTTTTTTTTTTTTTTGGCTATGCCACGCAGCATGTGGGCTCTCAGTTCCCCAACCAGGGATCAAGCCTGTGCCCCCTGCATTGGGAGCACAGAGTCTTACCACTGGACTGCCAGGGAAGTCCCGTGGTGGGATTCTTTTGTGTTGGCTTTTATACAATGTTGACAATACGTACAGCATAGTTAAGGAAAAGAATAATGAAAAAAAAAAAAAAACTACACCACATCTAACCTGTATCTTTACTCACCACCCAACTTAGTCTGAAACAATGTTATTGATTTAAGGGACCCAGTGCTTCATACTTAAGTACAAATAGATGCCCAAGGATAACTGAATAAGGAACAAAATGTTAATTAAAAACTTTTAATAAATAGATAATGGTTTTGAAGATATTTATTAAATGATGAGTGGAGTTTCAAGGAAAATTGCCTTTCCATTTTTTTTTTCTCATGGATTCACGAGGTTTGGGCTTTTAAATGCATGCTTGATGGTACACTTGTGATACTTTATAGTTCAGGTATATTGCCTTGCTCTTCAAATATGTGTTCTGAGCTATCAGTCAGGTTGGGGAAAAGTTTACTTACACTCTGCCTTCTGTCTCATGTTCCCCATTAGTTCTTCCTGAACTGATACAAGGTAGATAAACCTGCTTTAGGTCCACTGGCCAACCCATATTTCTGCAGTTTCCTAATATTGAAGATGAAGTTATCAGTTTTTACTAATATGTTTTCCCTGAAATTATCTTCTGGAAAACCTAAGTCAGAATGAGCCAGTGTGAGCTTTCTTCGTAGATGGTTTGTCCTCAATTCGTTTTCTACCTAGCAAACCCCAGACACCTGGAACACAGACCCACTCGTTCTTTGCCTGTGCTTTCTGTGTGTTTGCGTAGAGGGTGATGGTTGCCTTTGGCAGATGTACAGGATCAAAGGGGCCTTTTTATCCTGCTACCCTCAGGGAGTCAGTTTCTCAGATAAAGGAAGTAGTGAGGTTAACAGTAGTTTCAGCCCTCCCCTGAAATAAAAGATAAGTGTAGTAGGTATAATAAACATATTTATTAATTATTTGTCAAAGGTAGTGGCTTGGTTAAAATATTTGGACAGAGAAATTTAAGGATTATGCTTACTTTCTATTAATTAAATGCTTTAATTTAATTTTAGTAATTGCTGTAAATGATATATACATTTATATATACACATATATTACATTTTATAACATATATAATAAATTATATATTATATGTATATATATGTGTGTGTATGTATATATATATGTACATATATAAATTTCGGATCTTGTTATATTACAAAAAGAGCAATCCCTCTTTTTGTGAGATCTGTGGTGAGGTGACCTAAGCTAGCTGCTTTTCTACTTCATTTTCCTTCTGAATTCATTTATCTCACTGCTGATGAACAATATCCCACTAAGGGCAGGGTTACAGAACAGAGCCAGTGAAGAGAGGAAACTTGCATTCGCCCCTGTTCTCTACCCATCAGTACTGATAACATGGCAAGATGGAAATAGAAGGTAGGGTGATGAATTCATTGTTTCAACTGAGGAGTTAGGGATTTCTGTACATTTCAGGTTTTGATTCCATAGCTCTGCCCCCGGGTGACCAAAGTGAACTACACTGTCTGTGTTACAAATGTCAGTGGGTGATCTAGGGCTTATATGTTAGCACAAATGAGCCATCTTATTTTTAAGTGACTCCTGCTACAGAAGGAAGTATGTGTAAGTCAGTCTGTCATCTCGAGGGGAAGTCCTGGACTATGGCATTCTTTTCTGTACTGCACAGAGTCGTTCATCCCTAAAGCAGTGGTTCTCAAACCTACATGAGCATCTGAAATCACCCGGAGAGTTTCTTCAGACAGAGATCACTGGACCCCACTGCCAGAGTTTCTGATTCAGTAGATCTGGCGTGAGGCCTAAGTATTTGCATCTCTAACAAGTTTCCAGGCGATGCTGGCACTGCTGGTCCATGGACCACAATTTGAGAACCGCTGCTCTAAAACATAAAACTTTTTGTCAGAATGTAGAATTTGCATGATTGATGTTTCATAATCTGAAGTATTAATGAATACTGTAAAATTTCAAAACAAACCTCAGAATAAATTTTAATTTACTCTGATTTAAAAATTATTTTTTAAACATAGCATCTTAAAAGAGGAGATGAGGGTTCCAAATTCCACTAAACAGAAAAGAGTTAGGAGCCTTTGTTTTGGATGACTATAGGCAGGTGCAGGTTTTCCCATGAGGGTACGTTCTAAGAATCTCCAGTGTGGGATCTAAAATCCATGGACATAGAATAATCCCAAATTCACAAGATTGGGTATTCTAAGGATCAAGAAAAACTTTAAAATAAAAATTGGTGAGCACCAGATGTTAAAACTATGAACACAGAAACCTGTAGATAAAGGTCTATAATAGCTTTATTCATAATTGCCCCAAACTGGGCGATTTGTGTTTCAAAAGGTGACTGGATAAAACTTGGTGCATCCATACAATGGAATATTACTCAACAATAAAAAGGAGCAAACTGCTAATTCCTGCAAAAATTTGCCCGGATCTCAGGGGGCATTATGCTGAGTGGAAGAATCCAATCTCAAACCATCACAGACTTCATAACCCCATTTATGTAACATCTCAAAATGATAAAATTATAGTGGCAGAGGAGGACAGACTAGTGAATGCCAGGAGCTATGTCAAAGGGGAGGTGTGATTGGAAAGAGATGGCGTGAGGCAGTGTTTGGGATGTTGAAACTGTTCTGTAGCCTGATTGTGGTGGTGGTTACACAAACATACAGGCGTTAAGATTCATAGACCATACAGCCCCCTGTCCCCAAGAAGTCACATTTACTGTATGATCACTTTAAAGTTAAAAAAATTAAAATCAGAATAGTGCTGTCTTTTATTCGTACCAAGTAACTGGATTTGCACAATTATATCAGGTAAAAGTACCAATGTATTTAAAGAAATAAAAATGCTTTACCTCAAGCAAAAGGAAAAAAAAAAACAAAAACGTGATTTTCATGAAAAGGGATCTTCATGAATGGTTAAGGTCGTTTGCTGCTAGCAGAGATCCTAGGAAAATTTGGAAGTTGGAAAAACCTGCCTGACACAGTCCTGGCCTGTGTCCCCTCTAGGAGTTCTCTCTCATTTCCTCATTTTTCATTTTTCTTAGAAACCTTCTCTGTAAGCTTTGTTGCTTTCAAAATGAATTTCAAGGGCATTTGAATTTCATTTATATTAGCTGAAAAAGACCAGCAACCCCAGAACTGTCATCCACGTACCTCCCACATATATGCATGAACCCCCAGAAATCACCATCCACCCACAGCTTGAATAACCCAGTGATGGCTCCTGGGAGCCTTGGAAGGATGCCAAAACCATTTGGAAGTAGCTGTATTTTTTAGAGACACTGATGTCTCTAGAAGTGTCTAGAAGGTCTGGCTCTGCAGAAATGTTGGCGGTTTAATACTAGCCAGGCTCTAATCCGGTAATATCAGTATCCGTTGAATGGATGCATGTGTTTGTCTCAGTGAGACGTAGAATGCTAATTATGAGTGACAGCGTTCTTCTGAGTGCTTCACATACGTTAACTGGTTTAATCCTCACAACCGTCTTGGGGGGGAGGGGGTCTCATTATTTGGGTTCCCAGATAAGGAAACTGACGGCACAGAGACACGTAAGGAAATTGCTCAGTCAGTGGTAGAGTCAGGCTTCATCCCTGGACATCTAGCTTCAGAGTTCGAGCAGTTTCACAACTGTACAGCTCTGTGATGTCTTGTTATTGCCTATATTTTCTCCTTTTCAGGACAGGCTGATATTTGTGTTAATGGTGCCTTTCAGTTTCCATGTGACCACCAACCCCGAGGTCCCTCGTTAACTCTTGTACACAAATGACCTTGTTGTACCAACTGGTCAGGACATACGGATTCTAGTGTTTAAACCCAATCACACAGGATGCCACTGGTTACCTGAACCTCATGTGTGAGTCGAGTTACAGCTGTGGGCAGAGGGAGAGGGCAGCCAAAATGCCTGCTGATACCCGAAGCAGTACGCTGATCTTGTGGACGCATACACATTGGCAAGCTCCACAATACGGTGTCTTTGGTCTTTGGATGCCTAGACTTTACAGTACTTGGAAGCTTCTCTCATGTCGGTCAGGCCCGAGTGCTGCTTGGTTAAATCAGAAGTTTGTCCAAGAAGCCTGCTCCTGGCCTAGGGAATCTGCTTTTCCAACCACCTTGGGTGAGCAGAGGAGAACTTGACTTTGGAATGGAGAGAAGATTCCTTCTCGTCACTCTTTCTCTGATTCAGCTTGTGGAGCAGACAGAGGAGAACAAGAATCCAGTCTAGACCTTAGAAATACAGAGGTTTTCCTTAGGTTCACTGCTAACCAGCTCCTTCTCAGGCTGGACTCTGGTGATATTCCCCCAGAAATCTTCCTTATCAGAGGTAGTCGACTCAGTCCCCAAAGACAGCTGTGGATTGAGGTTGTACCACCTTGAGGTCGGCTCCATGCATCAAAGAAATCCCTGTGCCTGGATTTTAGCATGGCAGTCATGGTGAGACCTCATGAACCTTAGAAACAGCCCTTCCCCCAGGTGGGGTAACACTGGCGTGGACCAGAGGTCGTGCATCCATTGTACACTGACAGCTCTTGAGTAGCTCGTCTGCTTCTCACTTTTAAGATTTTATAGAATCAGGTGTTCAGTATGCTTTTTTGTATTGTAGTGGGACATCCAAGGCAACTCTACTGATGAAACATAATTGCAGGTTTCTGGCTAAGGACAGCAGAATTGATCCTCTCTTGCAATAAAATGTGTAGTTATTGTGCGGTTTGCCATCCTTCTGGAATAAGCACCCATGATTGTATGTGTGGTGTTGCAGTCACTCCTTGGTGCGTGCATACCGCCGAATGCACAGACTGAACAATGTTATGGGCGGCAGTGGACAGAGCAAGAGTTTTTGAGACCAACATTTGAGGAATATCAGTGACATTTGACCTTGGGCAGGGGACCTATCTCTTTTGAACTTCAGATTTCTCTCCTCCTTCCCTCCCTCCCTCTTTCCCTTCCCCTTCCTTCCTTCCTCCCTCCCTCCCTTCTTCCTTCCTTCCTTCCTTCCTTCCTCTCTCCCTTCCCCCTTCCTTCCTTCCTTCCTTCTATTAATATGTGAATGAGATTAGCAGTAGTAAAGATTAAAAACACTAAGTGTAAAGTATTTCTTGCAGCATTTGGCACATAATATAAGAAAACATGGTAGATATTATTTTTTATAGTATGAGTTCATGCATCTGTGTTTAAGTTGAATTAAATATGAACAACTCTGGAAATTTGTGACTATCATTATCCAGATAACAATTTTGTGATTTACTTAAAAAAAAAGTGATATGGAGGATCAATTTCCATTGGTTACGAAGGGTGCTCCCAAAGCTCTTCTCCTGGTGACTTATCAGTAAGTCTTGTGAGGAAATAAAGCAATTCAAGTATAAGTTTCACTCCAGCACAACCGTAGAGGCAAATATGTCTATTAAATAAAGCACTTGATGTCTTAGGAAGCTGCCTTTTAGACAGGTTCTTTCTGAACTAAACCCTCTTTGGCCCCCAGGCTCTGGTGCGTGTCACTGGACTTGTGCGGGGCTGAATCTCAAGAGTGAGTGTACAGCTGTCACGCACAGTCTGCGTGTGAGCGACAGAGCACCGGCCAATCTTCTGCAGCTGGGAACAGCAATTAGGCGCTTGGTGAATTAGGGTCTTGTTTACACTGTTGTCCAAGAGAATCATTTGCTTGTTTTAACTAAGATGCTCTATCTTCCTCAGACGCATCAATCCTCATATTTAAATGATAAGGTCTTTAAATCTCACAAATCATGTTTGGGTTTCACAGGAGGAACCCTGTCACAGCCTGTATTTTTCTCTCCCTGATTGGGGAATCAAGGCATGAGTTACAGGTATATTCCAAATTATTCTTCAAACAGTTATAAAAACATGATGTGGTCTAGTCCAGCAACTTTTTGGACACAGACCTATTTTTAAAAATGCCTTTTATGTGAACTCCCAGAACACATCTATACGTACACGTGCACAGACACGCCCCCTCCCCCTCACCCCAGCACACAAACACCTGCACACACAGATGAGAAATTCGAGTTTACAAAATAAGGCATAGCCTTCCCTAGGATATCATACTCTGATTCTTACCTATTCTATTCTAGTGCATCTCATTTCACTCCATTCATTCTGCTTCATTCTGTGTTCTGTTTACTTCCTTTACAAAATTCAAGTTATAACCAATGATTTGACTTTTTGATTTACTAACACGTCACAACCTGAAGTTTGAAAAGCATTAATCTACATATAAATTTACTTTGGATTCTATCTGCTCTCCAAGTATTTGCAGAAAGGAGTGCATCTGGCGTTACTATGTCTTTCTGATCTTCAGCTATGTGTGATCATAATACAATGATCCAAATATGTCCAGATTTACTCTACCTAATAAATGCCAATTAGTACCCCTTTAAGACAATAATGACCTCTAGTCACTCAGTATGTACTTATTGATGAGTCAGATAAGTTATTTTGGAGATCATGAGTATGAGTCACTATCTACTATATCCGGTTTTTCCAGAAGAGGGACTTCCTGAACAAAGTGTCTGTGTGTTCCTAGGAAATGTTTGCTGGTCTGAGTTGTGTTCTTCATGTAGCCACAGCACACAAAATCAATCTTTTTAAAGACGTAAGTCTTAAAGACACATTTTAAAATTTTATACCATGAATATAATATAAACAGTTAATATTTTAAACAATTGAAAAATTAATACAGCCTTCCTGGTTAAGATGATTAGAAGACATTCGCAGAAGACATTTATCTTTTTTAGAAACCATGGTTAATTTCCTGTTATGTTCCAGATACCTTTGTGGTTCCTGGAGACCCAGAGATAAGTAAGACATAGTCCCTGTTCTAGAGGCACTAACAGCCTGACTCTCAGATAACTTCAGGACCCTCTGATAAGTGCTGGAATGGAGATGTGTCCTCTGATGGAGGTCGGTGTGAGCACAGAGGAGGAATAGACCGTGGGGAGTGGGGACAGAGCCAGGGATTTGATGGGGAAGAGGTGACTTTTGAATCTCATCTTGCTGGTTAATATATAGGTTTAAAGCAGTGATCCTTCACATGTTGTAAAATGAGTTTCTCCTTTGGAGAGTGGAGGTGGCTGGGGTCACCTTCCCCGCCCCCAACTGATGGAGGGGCTTTCTGCTTTATCCCCAAAGCGCTCTACCCTTCCAGAGCAGCCCAACCAAGAAACACATGGGTACACAATGACCATGAGGCCTGGATGTGTGAAATTCGTGTTAGTTCTTGTAACAAAAACATCGGAGAGCTGTTTTGTGACAAGTGTCACAGGTGTGCATTGCACCATCTGCTGGCACTGGAAGAATATGAGAAGCATTGCCAAGGGCCGGATTGAAGTTCTGGCCCTGACAGGCCTTACTGGCATCCTTCGCAGGGTTCTCAGGTTATATGGACCTTGACTTCTTTCCCTTTTTGACTGGGTTCAAGGCCAGAGGTGGTGTAATAAATAATCTAAGGTATCTCTTCTAAATTAGTGAAGATTCTTTTAAACGTGTTACATTTAAATGGTTCTTTTCAGCTTCTCCAGTGGGGCACGGGGTGGGGCTAGTATATCCACACACTGAGCAACGAGCAAGATGATCTGTAGACCTGAAAAGGGTGGGCCCAGCCATCAAAGGACCACTTCCTGTGTGTTTGTTTGTGACTTCGGCTGCTTGTCCTGGTCTAATCCTTCCAGGTGTGAGCAGTGGCGCTCTGCTTCTGCCCCTCCTCCTGCATACACACCCGAGGTGCGCTTCCCCGCCTTGACCTTGCTCCCCTGCCCCTTCGAACCATCCTGGCCACCGGCTGTTACCTTCGCCCTCCTTTCTGATCTCTGCTGCCCCATCCTTGGAGAAAGGTCTGGGCTCTCAAGGAGGGCAAGAGGGAGGTTGCTCCCGACTCTTCAGTGTGTGGAACCACAGGTTCAGATAATGACCGGCTTCATTCTTAAAGTTCACGACTTGGCGAATAATTGTCAGACTCAAAAGGAGAATTATTAACTCTTGACTGAGGACTTTGAGTAAATATTTCCTTTCTTACGGAGAGGATACTACTTTCTTCATTTCATTGGATGGAGGATGTTTTCTTCAAAATCATAGATTAGTCTAGTCCGTTATCCTTGAAGCTTAGTGAACTACCCAGTAAGGATTCATTTGGAATTCATTGTTTAGCATACTCGCTGAAAAACAGAGAACGTAAGTCCTTGAAACGCTAAGTTGAATAACTCCTCGTTTTTAGCAGACTGTAAATTTCCTGAAGGCAGGGGCTGGACCATATCAATCTTTGTACGGCTCACAATTCCTAGCAGACTGGCTTGTACGTAGTAGGAGCTGAGTAAATAATTGTTTATCCATTTCACTAGCATTAACAGCCCTGATTACACACATGATCACACACACGGATTGTCTGGGCAGTTAAAGTGGGGTCCTCCAAGAGACTAAATGTTTTACCTAGACTGATTTAAGTACACATCTTCTCAGCCTTGTAAAACATCAAATGCTGAATACAACTTAGTATTCTCTTATTGATTCATTGTCGTAGTATGAAAATCAGTTATTGAGCTGTGTTTGTGGGAATAACGATTCATGCTGTCACAGCTTCACCTCCCCCCAGGCCTATCCACAAAGAGAAGTGGTGAAGGATGCCACATAAAGAGGGAAAGAGATAAAGTGACTCTGTGGGTTGTCACTGGTAAAGTTTATAGAATGCTGCTCAGCCTATAGGACCACAATGAAAGCATTAGCTGCTATTATAATTGTTTAGACTGCTCCTTTATTAGTGTCTTTGAAGTGCTAACATACTTGCTCTGCATAGGGTAGCATGGGGAAATCAGAACACTTATAAATTTCCTATGGCCAGCTATAAAAATTTTTAAATCAACAATATTCAGTTCTAATTTACCTTATTATGTCCCGCCTATTCCTCCAAAGAGTACTTTAGATAGACAACAATAATAAATGTTTCCTGTGGTGAAAGGCATGGTCAACACTTTCTAACTTGTATAATCTTGGGCAGTTTTCTTGGCCTACTGAGTCTCAGTTATCCCATCTGTATAATGGAAACTGTGACAGCTAACGATTAGCGATTCTGACAGAGTAAATGAGATCATGTGTATAAGCTGCTTATCATGATATCTTTAGTGCCTACTGTGTATCAGGCATGGTGTTAGCTGCTGGTGGTCTTGAAATGACATCTAGGAATGTCACTTTCAGAGGTGCCTGCAAGTAGACGTGTGCTAGATTTGAGGTTAGAGGACTGTGTAACCTAATAGTGGCCTCTGAGAATTGGAGGTTAAAAATAGGATCAGATTTTATGTTTGGATGAAAATTCATAACTTTGGGGAGAGTTATAGATTTTTTTTAATTGACCAGAATTAAATATGGGGTCACATAAGAAGCAGTTACTCGGAAGTACAGATTGATATACAAATAAATATACATAATATGTACAAGTTTCAGTCCCTTTACACGTATTGCAAGATTTGGATCAGTAGTGAGGTGTCCAGGGTTAGAGAAGGTGCCTTTTGTTACCAGCACGATGCGACTTCAGCCTTCCAGAGGGAAGTCCTGAGGTGTGGCAGGCAGGGTCCCCAGAAGCAGCCTCTGAGATGGAATTCAGTGTGCAGGAGGTTTACTCAGGATGGTTCTTGGGACCAACACCATGAGGGACAGGGAAGGGAGCAGGAGTGGACAGAGGGAGAGGTGAGCCACAGTTCAGGCCTGAGGATGAGATCAGCCTTGGCCAGCTCCGGGGGTGCTCTGCAGCTAGGATGGCCCTGAGTGTCATCCTAGGGTGGAGATGGCCATGCTTACCTTCCCACGTCAATCATTTATTGGATATGGACTGTCCTAGGAAGAGTGCGGCATTGGAGCCTCAGACTCTGCAGTTGAAATAACCCCTCAAGAGGCAACTAGTCCTTCCTTCAAGAGGATTCTGTGTCTACCACCAAGGTTGACCAGAAAGATAAAAAATGACCACCACAGTGCCCTAGAACAAGTGTATTTTAATGTGTACCCCAGTGTTGCATAAAACTTGTCTTGTATCACTCCTTGGGAAAAAAAGCCTTAATTAGATATGCGTCCTTTTTTTTCAAAGAAGCTGTGGATCTAAGAGATTTTCAGACCTCTCCCATTCTCCCTGGAAATAATCATCAGTCGTCTATGAATCGGAGTCTCTCCCATCTGGACTGAAGCCCCGTTTGGGTGCACAGTACTTCTATCTGATATTATTATATTATTTAATCCCAGAGGAATTTATTATGAAAATCTTCAAAACATGCACAAGAAATAACGATAATTGAGTACCAACCCCCCATGTATGCATCAGGGAGTGTCCACATTTCCCTTTCTCCTTCCGGAGGGATTTCTAATGCATAAAGCATAGCCTCCCGTGTTCATCTGAGACAGATCCTGACGGTGTGTCCTCAGAGCAGGGTGAGATTTCACAATGTTTGAAGTCACTAATGTCTCTTAATAGCACTGACGTGAACGCAGTTGGAGTTGTCAGATCCATGGTTCCAGGAAGCAACCTGCTCACCTCCCCAGATCTTCAAAGCAGTGCCCCCGCCAGCCACTCATATTTCCACTGTCTTGCCTCTGCAGCTCAGCTGTGGGAATTAGATTTGGGCCTGGAATGAGGGCTGATGCCTGAGGCTGTCTCAGCAACGTTCATGGCACCCAAGAAGCCCACACCGGGAGTCACAGGCCGAGAAAGGTGCATGGAACTCTTGTGCTTCAGTTTCATAATGCTGTTGTGTGGAGGGGCCTCCTGAAAATTGATGGACACGGAAGTGACCTGCCAGCCTGCTGTGCTCTTGGCAATGTTTCAGCCCCATGTAACATCAAAATCAAAATTTCAGTTTAGGAAAGGAGCATCGTAGGGAAGTCGTACAGAGACTATCTAGAGCCAAATCGGGGATCTGATTAGAACCCGTGACCTGAAGATCCAAAACCATTTCTGATTCCCTAGCAAGTTCGAGTCCCCAGGTGGGCCGCCAGGGTGTCCAGGATGAGGCCCCAAGCCTTAGGCTGCACTGGGCCCGGCTCTGTCCTGAGCGGAGCAGCCCTGGCATACCAGGGAGTGAGTCAGCAGTCCCCTCTGCCCCCGCGGATGCAGCGGGGACTTGGTGGCTGTTTGGCCCCAGCGCAGGTGGCAGCGGGGGTGGCGGCGGTTGCATTTCCTCTTTGAGGTGGGGACTCAGCTGTTTCCTTGGTCACGCGCCCCTCCTAAGCGGTTGGAAGAGGCAGGAGGCCAAGAATACAGCTGAGACTTGAGCCGCAGCCAACTCCCGGCAGCTGCTACTCTGTTCTCTGAGCTGGAATCAACTCCAGGCTGCAGTGTGGCCTGATCTGGCATTTGGGGAGGGGCCCGGGAGGGGTGTCACTTGCACATTCTGAGTGACTTAACCCACCTGCTGTTTGTGTGTGTGTGTGTGTGTATATGTGTGTGTGGCTTAATTTAAGTGACACTTCTCTAATACCCCAGTTACATGAAAAAAAATGTAGCTCAGTGATAAAAGCAGAAGGCATTCACTTTTTGGGGGTCAGTGGATTTGTAGATCTTAAAGGAATTACTTTAAAACATAAAGCTGAGGGTACCATCCTAACTCAGAATGTATGTGTTTAATACAAGCATGTTTTGGTCTATATTTTCATCTCTCTATATATGCACAGAAGCAGCTTAGCAAGGCTATTGCACCAGGAGCAAGAAGTACTGAGTCCTAGTGATTGTGTGGCCTTTACAAAGATAGGTGTGTGATTCTGGACACCATCTTTGTTCTCAGCCTAGGCTGTTTGTTTGTTTGTTTAACATGCTAACTGAAGACAATAAATCTCTCAGATCAAATTATGAGTGTTTTTTGGAGAAGCAAAACAATTAAAGAAAGTGGAAAGTTTTGGGCAAAATGCTAAAAAATCAAATTTTAACAGTCTGCAGAATCAAAATGTGTACTTAATTAACACACTCTCTCGCCTATGTATCTATTTCTTTTTTTCCCCTTTATTTATTTATTTATTTATATTGAAGTATAGTTGATTTACAATGTTGTGTTAGTTTCAGGTGTACAGCAAGGTGATTCAGTTATACACACATATATTTTTTTTTTCAGACTCTTTTCCCTTGCAGGTTATTACAAAATATTGAGTCTAGTTCCTTGTGCTATACAGTAGATCCTTGTTGGTTATCTATTTTATATATAGTAGTGTGTATTTTTGTATCTGTTTCTACACAGCAATAGTTGATAGGTCTTTAAAATGGCTTATCACAGAGCTGTTTTATGTAATGTAAACATATCCATTTGGAGGTAAGAGATCCTACCAAACATTTAGGATTTTGTTACTTCCTATATTTGAGAAACCAGAAAAAAAATTATCTGCATGAACATCACATGAGTTCCCTGAATCTGTCCTCCTATTTGAAAGCACTGCTGTTGACGAAGAGCCACCTTTAATGAACTCTACCTGCTTTTTTAAGCAATTAATACAAAATCCTCCTCAAGTCTGGGTCCTCCAGAGTGTGCGGGGTATTCTAGTCATCTTTGGACCCCCTGTTCCTATCAAGGTGCTTGTTAAAAGTATGCAGAAGAAATGAAAAGGCATTCAATTTATCCTGTTCATTATGCTTTTGAAAGGAAATATGATGATGATGATGATGATGATTTGTGTTGTCGTGGTTTTAAAAATACCCAGATCATCGCTCACCGTGTAACAGCTCCGCTGGTCTTTACCCTTCTTCCCAGACCCTTGGCTCCAACCTGCTCCTCAAAGAAGAGTGGCTGAGGACAGGAGATGTTTATAAGTGACACACTTATAGGTGGCTGCTGAGTAAAAGGGACTATAGATGGTATAGATGGAGAATGCTATACATGATGACGGATGTCACCCAGGCACCATTCCCTGAATCCAAACCTACAAAGCAGAAGGGAAACACATTTCTTTTAATGAAGTTACAGGGTTTCCCCACAAACAGTCCATTTTCATTGAAAACTTTTGGTTGATTCCTTGTAGAAGCAAGTAAGCTCAGAACCCAATATTCACGTCAATGGCTCCATATAAAAATATCCTTGAATTCTTAAGACATTTATGTCCAGTCTGACTTGTAATTGTTTTTGACTTTGTTTTTAATGCATTTGAGTTGTTTTGATTTTAATATTTATTCCAAGAACAAAACATATTTTATGATAATTTAAATGTTTATCTAACTCGTCTTGAGATTCTTCTGGCATTATTAAAATAGTTCTAAACAATTTTATTAAACAATTTGGTTCGTGTGTAGGGTATTTTTCTTTAGTTTTATCTTTGATGTTTATTTATTTATTTATTTTATTTTATTTTATTTTATTTTATTTATTTATTTAGGCTGCACCGGGTCTTGGTTGTGGCACGTGGGATCTTCGTTGAGGCATGCGGGATATTTCACCGTGGCGCGCGGGCTTCTCCCTAGCTGTGGCATGTAGGTTTTCTCTCTCTAGTTGTGGCGTGCAGGCTCCAGAGCGCAGGGGCTCTGTAGTTTTTGCAACATGCAGGCTCTCTAGTCGAGGCGCACGAGCTCAGTAGTTGCGGCACGTGGGCTTAGTTGCCCCGCGGCATGTGGGATCTTAGTTCCCCCACCAGGGATTGAACCCACATCCCCTGCATCGGAAGATGTGATTCTTTATCACTGGACCACCAGGGAAGTCCCTGACGTTTATTTAAAACATGCCTTTCATAGACTAATTCCTTTCACTGTGCATTTGATTAGATGGACTTATTCTCTGCTTTTGGTTTTGTTAACAATTGCATTGTCTTTACTTTCATGTTTTCTAATTGAATGGGTAATTTCATGGCAACCAAAAAGGGGTTCACTGTGCAGTTAACACTGCAAGTAGCCTATTTGAACTCATTCAGTATTTTTTGGTGTCTTCTCAATCTTTAAGTTTACTTTTTCTGATTGTAAAACTAAAATAGGTTCATTTGAGAAAATTTAGAAAGATTGGGGAAAGCATGTACCCTCAGATATCCTGTGGTTTCATCCCATGGATTCCAAAGCATCACTTTGGCTGCCTTGGTTACTTATTATCAATCAGGCATGTGGTGATTGTTATTCTCACTCATTAGAAAGTGTTGTGGTTGAAGCTGAAGTCCTGTGGCCAGTCTGTCAGAATCTGAACTCCGACCCCACCTTGTCCTAGAGCAAAATCTTAGCTATGATACTTAATGTCTCTGTAGCTGTTTCCTCCATTCAAAAATAGGACATTTGAGGGTGAATCCTTTTATCCTATATTTTTTAATCGAAATAATGTCAGGCACACAGTGAGCATCCAATAGATGTATTGAAATTGTTGTCAATCGGCTCTGTTTACACTAGCATTAAACTTTCTTTTTATGTAAAATCTCTAATTGTATCATAGTAAAAGTCATTTTCTTTGCAATGTGATTTATGGCAGTGATAATGATAATGGGGAAATAATTGCTAGTTTGGAAGTGGGACCTCAGCGGTTTTGCATTATGACTAGGTACCATAATCTCATGACTTGTTAAATTTATGTATTCGTTCACTAATTCAATAAATAAGTACATCATCAAACCATTACTGAACACCAGATGTTTCCGTACAATAAAAGTAAGGATAGTCCCAGTTTTTAAAGAACTTATGTGAGAGTGAGAGAGATAAGTAAGAATCTGTTACTTCTCTCTCTCTCTCTCACAGAAGAATCTACAAATTCTTCCTGAATCTTGACAGTCTTTTTTGCAATGTCCATTGGGAACTGGGCTCCATTTGGCTTACTTCTTAATAGGTTTTGGAGAAGTGCTGGATTAAAAGAAGAAAAAGAAGCTATGTAAGATTTTTTTAAAGTTAACTAAAGGAAAATATCTAATCTGAAATGGGAACTTATAATGCACAAAAACGTAATTTATAATGAAATTTCTCCTAGATAATGCACTCTGAAAACTAGCAATGGAACAGGCATCTTGACAGTGTATGCATTCTTGAGTAGACACTGATTTTAAAAAGGAGGACCTTTACATACTGGTAGTATAGTGGCTGGGTACCAGTAGTGGTGACTGGAGCATGCCTGTACCATCTCTGAATTTGTTTTTATCCATTTGGGGTGAGGAGTAGTCTTAAATATAGAAGTGTTCATTTTTGCCTGAGCATATCTATACTAAAAAAGGGGGGGAAAAAGAGAACCTAAAAGCCTTTTTTAGTGGTGAAACTGTAAATATTACTTCTAATAAATACTGTGTTTATTGCATTCTTCATATATAGCCCAGATGTGAGTGTGTGTGTGTGTGTTTCTGTGTATATGAATGTGTATCTTTAGAGAGGTTAAGATGTGTAGAGACTACACTTCATATAGACCATGGTGAATACAGTATCAATAGTTTATTATTGCTGGTCAGAAAATAAACTTTTGATCCAGTGTTTATTTAAAGGCTGCAATTGTCTTTCAAAATCCACTAAGAAACCTGCCCCCCAAATTCAGTTATAATGTTTTAAAGAGAAAAGAAAAACAGTGAACAGAAAAATTTACTCCTAATTTGCATACATAACTTTTGACAAAATAAAATATGTGAAAATGCTGCATCATAATATGTGTTAAGAGAAAGATTCCTAAATTTTCTACCAGTTTTTAAGAATGTTGCCAGGGCACAAAATCTGCAGTAAAGCCCAGGCCACTCAACTAGGTTCTGTCTAGAGAAAACCAGGAGATAAGGGTAGGTTTGGCTTATAACCAGAGCATTTTTTTTTAAACAAAAGTTTTCCAGAATTGACCAACTGAATTCATGTATACACGATACAGCAGGCCGGGAGGATTTAGACAGGCAGCTCTTCTTTTCAGTTTTCCACAGTCTCCTGAAGTTTGGCTTCTTGGTGAGCCAGTGGATGGCCTGTGGAGGGAATAGCCAGTGGTTTCTGTCCCTGTGTCACTCTCCCCTTTCTCCTTCTGGAGTCTCTGAAGTTGAGAAAAATTATGGCCTCACCTGGAATTGGCATCTGCAGGTGTGACCAGGCCCCCCATAGGAATGATCAGGCCACAGAGTTTCCAGCAGAAACACTCCCAGGCAAGTTATAAGGATAGTTTCAGACCAGAAGGGATTTCAAAGACCTGGGATTGTACAAATCACACATGTGTGTTCTCTCTCTGTGTATATATGTATACATATATACACATATATGCACATAGATACACATACATATACACACACACATATATATATTAAATCTTAATATTTAAATTAGGATACTAACAATATCTTTTGAGGGTAAAAGTAGGCATTTATGTTAACATGCTTAGAATCCATTGGTACTAACAGATTCAGATTACCTTTCTTATCATTATGTACGTGATTTGTGAGGCAACAGGATCCAATCATGTTCTTTACACATCTTTTTTTTTCGGTGAAATTACATAATTGTTTGATGTATAGAACCCTTTTATGTATATACCATACTTTAACAAATACAGAAAAATGCTCTCCTAACATACTATTTATCTATAATAATGAACCATCTTGTCTTTGCTTAGATGCTAGTAATAATGAGTGAATGACTCTTTTTTGTCTTCCTAGGTTTCAGTCTGTTTGTGAAAATTAAAATTTGTTTAAGGCTTCATCATGAATTCCTCCAAATATTCCATGTTCTACTTTCACATATTAATTTTGGATGATTTTTTTCTGACAGTTGGGCTGGCCTGCCAGCCTTCCTCCTTACCTTTTTTTCTTTCCTCCCTTCCTTCCTCCGTTCCTGCCTTCCGCCCTTCCTTCCTCCTTCCTTTCCTCCCTTCCTTCCTTCCTTCGTTATGAGTAAAAAAAGTTACGGTTTTTTTCCCCTCTGTATAGTTTTCCCCATGTTTACGACTTGGACTTTTTATTAAGGAGATCGTATCTAACAAAAATGTTTCCACTTCTGCGCATGCCTTGCTATATATTATGATGCAACTATTGACTTCTCTTATCTATGTTTAAAATCTTGAAGGTATCACAGATAAGCCAGTGGCTCAAAAGCTGAATATTACACATTACATAAGACTGACAGATGTTTCATTTCTATGATAGATCAAATCATAAATTTGATTCTTTCACAGATAATTTCAGCCTGGCCATTTCCACATCTGAGGCTTGGATGTACAGTCTTGCAAACTTTTAAACAGCTGTTGTTTAAAAGTTGTTTTCGTTCGTTTCGCTTGTTTTCATTCTTTGATCCAATACCAGATTTCCAGCCCCCATTTCAGGAATCCTGTTGTCCTACTGTGTTGCAGGGATACTACATCCCATCTGACTTTTAATTTCAAGGTTGCACCTTAGAGATATCAAAGTGCGAGCATTAGCCTCATGTCTTTCTTCCTAAAATGTCCGTTTGCACTAGGTCCACCCGCAGTCCCCTTTTTTTGAAGTCTCTGAAAATCAAGTGTGTTTCAAGGCTATTTTGTTCTAATCATACGACACATGTACAAAGCTAATAGCCCCTTCCCGACCCTTAGCTTAAGCATTATACACCCCATGAATAGAATGACCCCAAATCTTCAACTTCACCATCAGGAATCCTCAAAGAATTTTTACATACAGCTTAACCCTGTTCTTCCAGTAGTCATGGGACCCTTCAGCCCTGGGATCTCAGGCCCACATCTCTCATCACCTGGGTTGAAACTGACCATGTGTCTCGTGAATTTCATCAGTAATTTCTGCCAGTTCCCTTATATAGATGGTTTGATAACCTGTTTTTTCCCACGACAGGTAACTCTAGCAGGCTCTATTAACTCACAGAGCTTACAGCAGCGCATAGTTTTGTAAGATTATCCAAATGTATTCGATATTTTAAAATATAGAGAATTTTAAAAAGCACACACCTGTTTTCCCTGGGCTTCTCTGGATTGAAGGGACTCATTGGAAGGTTTGAACAGGGAGCATCCCAATAGGAAAGTCCATCAAAGTAGAAAGCATTCACCTGCAAAATACTGCAGTCTCGAATGCAACTAACTCTCTAACAGTCCCTTAGAGCAAGAATGTTTTCTTTAAAAAAAAAAAAAAAAAAGCTTTGAGGTCAGGCTTGGGGCAGGGAGCGGGGGAGAGGTCATGGGTGTCTGGCCAAGCTTTTGAGGTACACAGTGGTCACGTGATTGCAGTTGTGACATTGAATGGTGGCACACAGGCCAACTTTAAACGGCAGCCCCTATCTTTCAAGTGACCAACAACAGCTCCCTGTAGGTGACTTTGCAAGCAGGGCATCTCGGGTTTAATCAGCATTGCCATAGATGGCCCCAGACCTGGGGGAGCACACACGTGCCCATTCATATGTCTTAAGTAGGAAATTACCTGCCGGGTGAGTCCTGGGACACCTGGCAAAGAAACAGATTCTGTTCCACCGATGTGTTGTAAGGTTCCTGAAAATGTTTCCCTCCCAGGAATATATCCATTTCTCCTCCCGGCAGATTGGTACAGATTGTGTTCTTGCTGTGTGTGAGGCATTATCCATGGTCCCAGAGACACTGGTCCAAGAGCCCTCTGTCCAGGGAATTTAGAATCATTCTCACACCCATGTTCACCACCTGGAATGCTTTAGATGGTTTATATTTAAAGCAGGATCCTAAAACAAGCCAAACCCTTGATGGCTTAGAAGTAAAGGCTTTGAGACACCATATTGCATATTTGCCTTCTTTTCCTAGACATTTGTTCTCCCTGAGTCTCTGTAAGTCCTGTCTGTGAAGCCACAGAGGTTTCACTCCCTGCCTGCTTCCCTTCTCTTCAAGGAAAGGAAGCATCGCAGGAAATGTTTTCCCATCACTTTCTGCAGCACTTGAGGTCCCAAATGCAGACTCTTCTCCTGCAGTGCATTCCTGAACATCCTTTGGTGGTTTTGTTGTTAGCTTACTCTCCTACATCTACAATTTAAATAGTCTTTCTAGAGATTTCATTGTGGTGAGGAAAAATTCCAACACCGTGTTGCTAGCCATTAAAACCAAAAACATGCGGATGTCAAATTAATTCATGTATCCTACACTTCAAGTGCATCTTCTCCAAGGAAGTCTGAGGATAGTAGGGATTATTTATTGAACACTTATGTTCTTCTCTAGCAAATCTGTTGATCTCAGCCCAGTGGCTTTCTGGTTTTCATGACTGTGTTTGCAGGGGTGTCAGTATGGAATTTTGTGTCGTGCTGTACTAGGCAGCGTAGAGAAAGAGGAAAAAAGTTCCCCGCATTCAAGAAGGGGCAGAGATGGCCGGTAGGATGTAGATATATTATCCTCCTCTATGTGAGCTGAGCACCATTGCATTGCAGTGGGGGCATGTCATCCTGAGAGGCCAGATGACACAGGTGAGGGTCCTGATGAAGTGAGCACTGGATGAGACTCAGTGGAAGAAACTCGATGTAGTAACTGAAAAAATGGAGTTTAGAAGAGAGGCACTACTTCTGTATTTTTTTTTTTTTTATTAATAGCTACTTTATTTATTTATTTTTTTAGCTGTGTTGGGTCTTTGTTTCGTGCGAGGTCTTTCTCTAGTTGCGGCAAGCGGGGGCCACTCTTCATCGCGGTGCGCGGGCCTCTCACTATCGCGGCCCCTCCCGTTGCGGGGCACAGGCTCCAGACGCGCAGGCTCAGCAGTTGTGGCTCACGGGCCTAGCCGCTCCGTGACATGTGGGATCTTCCCAGACCAGGGCTCGAACCCGTGTCCCCTGCATTAGCAGGCAGATTCTCAACCACTGCGCCACCAGGGAAGCCCTCTGTATTTGTTTTTAGTCTGGAAATGTGAGCAAGGCCTAACTGTCTGGCCAGTTTAATTGTAATAAAGCATACATTTGTTGGATGCCGTCATTTTCATGAAAACTCAGACACTATCAAGGACCTAAAGAAACTCACCTGCATGTGAGTCTTCAGTTCAAGGTATCCATGCTTTCCTTTTATCTAATGAAAACGTCTGCCCATTGTCTGTTTTCTGTCACTTATATCTATTAGTTCCCTTAAGATTGCATTCAAATTAGCCTTTGTGAATAGAAGACTTTGAGGAAACGTTAGGTCTAAGGTTGGCAGTGGTGTGCATTTTTTTTTTTAATTCATTTAATCATGACAAACCCGTGTGGTTGGAATTGTCATCAACCTCATTTTTTTTTTTTTAACTAGTTAATTAATTTATTTATTTTTGGCTGTGTTGGGTCTTCGTTTCTGTGCGAGGGCTTTCCCTAGTTGCGGCAAGCGGGGGCCACTCTTCATCGCGGTGCGCAGGCCTCTCACTATCGCGGCCTCTCTTGTTGTGGAGCACAGGCTCCAGACGCACAGGCTCAGTAATTGTGGCTCACGGGCCTAGTTGCTCCGCGGCATGTGGGATCTTCCCAGACCAGGGCTCGAACCCATGTCCCCTGCTTTGGCAGGCAGATTCTCAACCACTGCGCCACCAGGGAAGCCCCAGTGGTGTGCATTTTTGTATTGTATGCTTTAGTCCTCTGGATGGGATTGCTTTGCTCTCAAATCTCTTTGTCCGCTGAATTCTCTATTTGGGTTGTTAGCTGTCCCCGGGGACAAGCACCATCTCTTTCCTTTCTCTAGTGTCCTATCCAAAAGGCCACACAAGTGTAGGTGCTCTCTAGGTAAGCTTGGACTCTCTCTCTCTGAATGGACTGCCCATTATCACAGATACACAGAGCTCAGTCAGACCAAAGCCCTCTTGAGACCCTCCCATCCAGAAGCATGTCATGGTTTTGCCCTATTAGTGGCTGTTGGGCGTTTTCCCTTAACCTTGCCACATTGGTTAATAGGTCTCTGGGTGGTTAGATGCCTTGGCTTTTTGGGGTTGAAGGAAGCAGAAAAAAATAGTACAGTGACAACAAGTCCTGCTGTGTGTCAGGCACTGTTCTCAACACTGAGTTAATACAGAGGTAAACTAACCAGGCACAAATATCCATCATTGTGTAGCTTATGTAATACTGGGGTGGAGAATGATTTTTACTACTTGGTTCAGATATTGAGCCTTGTTAAAGGGTGACTTATCTGAGTGTCTAAGATCTGGGGATTTCAGTGATCGAAGTAGCCAATAGCCAGCTGCCCTAGCACTAAAAAGACAAGATAAGTAGGTGTGTTGTCTTGCCCACTATAGGTTAGCAACAAATAGTGCAGTTGATATGAGGATAAAATGTAATAATCTATGGAAAACACTCATTCCAAAATCACCCATGTGGAAGTAAATACTAAAAGCATTTATTGGTGTAGTTGTTGGATCTTGTAGAAAGAGCTTGCTATCAATATATTAACACACAATTGTAGCCCAGAGTCACCCAACAGAACTAAAACTCCCTTTGTTCCCGAATCTCCTGAAATTCCCCCTGCTATACTTGGGATGGCAGCAGACATCCGTTTCTGGTAAATCTCTCTCTCCTGCCTCTCTCCCTCCCTTTTGGATGTAGAACTCGCCTCCTGTGGTCATAGACCCTTAAGACCCACACTTGGGCTTTTTATTTTGGGGAAACATCCTTCAATTCCTTTGCTCCCCTTGAAAATCTTTCCATTCTTCTGCTGTTGTAGGGGGGTGGAAGGAGGCAGAGCTAAGGTCCTGGGTGGGTAATTTAAACTTCTATGTTGATTCACTTTGATTAGATTTAGTGATGATGTCAGCTAGTAATAATTCTGAAAAGGCAACCTTAAGGCGTGAAGTATTCACAGGCTGTGGCACCAAGTAATACGCCTTGACGTAAGGGAAAACAAAAACATCGTGGCCGTGAAAACCTCTTATTTTTCCCAGTTTATATATAGATAGAACACGAATCTTATCGCCATTTCAAAAACTGACAGAATAGCAATTTATCGATTTATCTTTGCTTTTACTCATTTTATCTAAATGTCTCTTCCTTTCTTCTTTTCTGCAAGAAAGGTTTTAATGACACACACATTTAGCTCACCCTGTGGCACCTATAACTGCATCACATTTGTTAAGTTTCATTGCTTTTGAAATGACAGATTCTTCTTTCACTTCTTGTAGGAATAAAGGACAAAAGAGTTCACATCAGATACGCTGAATAAAATTAGTATTTCTCCCCACCCTTTTTTTGAAGTGCCTTTTCTCTTCATGATGAATTTTTATAGTTTTGAATTCTTTAAGCCAGAGTTGAAAATATGCATTTGTGATAAATCCTTGCTCCATTACAAGGTGTCTCCAGTATACATAACTGAACATAAATAATGGATTATATTCTTGGCATCCAGATCCTCCGAAAGAGGACATCTTAAAATATTGCATTGAACTGAATTGAACTGAGTGGAGAATACAGAAGTTCTGACATCTGTGAGATTAATAATGCTCAAGCAAAAGTATCATTTCAATTGATCATCCCCCCTCCCTTCCCTGAAATAGTGTTGTTTGTCCCAGGAAATCATGGTACAGTGATACCAAGGGAAATACTTAGGATAAATGTGTGACTTGGTGAGATTCCTGGAAGATCTAACTATTTAGAAACATTTTTGTTTGAACAAAGTTATATGGTATCATCAGCAACAAGATCCCAGCAGTGTTATTTACGTTCCCGGAAAATTTGTTTTAGTTACACTTGGAATAAAAAAGCAACTTCCCAAGTCGGAGATTCTGGCTCTTTGCTTAAACATTAGGGAGACACTCATTTCTAAATGTTACATGTGTTCTGGCACCAGTAAATTCAAATTCATTGTTCCACATTTAAAAAAAAAAAAAGTATAATGCTTTCTGAAAACCCTGGGCACACTTTATCTGGGAATCTTGCAGGCATGTGATTTTCTGTATGACTTCTGGAAAGACAGGTACCACGAGTTCTAGAAGTGAAGGAGAAAACTGGGCAGATAACTAGCAGGTACCTTGAAGTCATTCTGATGACTATGGCTTATGGGCTTTCAGGAGTTTCAAAGAAAAAGACAAAGCACAATGTCTAGAAACCCACATGTGTCCATAAAATATTAGGGATAAAATCGGGAAAGAGACACACATACCATTGTCAGACAAACTGTTCATGAAGTTTCTGGGCAGTATTTGCTGGCTCATGCGACAGGAAGGGCAATAGTGGTCTAGGGAAAAACAATGTGTGGGTGTCTCTCGCAATATCCCGGGAACTAATTGCACAGATTACATAAGCCTCGTCTATATTTCTAATAGAGCCCCAGGTCACTAGAGGAACACAGAGTTTTAAAAAGAGCTCTGATCCCCAGTTAAAATGACAATGTTTTTGACCCAGCTCTGCCGCTGTCTGTTTGTGGATCTTCTGCAAGTCACTGGATTTAATATCAGCTAGACTAGCTGATTTCAAGGTTCTTTGCAGGGCTGTGGTTCTCTGGGTACTTTTTTTTTTTTTTTTAAGTTTGCACATGGCTGGAGGTTGGTGATGCTTCCCTGTGTATGGATAAATCATACCTAGACTCTTAACAGATTGAGGCAGGAAACATAAGGTGGTGATTAGCCTGCATGGCTTATGAAAGTTGAGCCTATTTTAAAATCCTGGGACTGGTCCTAGGGGTCACCCAGTCAAACCCAGACAAGCCTCGGTGTTTTCTCAGTCTCTGATTGTTTTTTGTTTTTGTTTTTTAATTTATTATTTATTTTTGGCTGTGTTGGGTCTTCGTTTCTGTGCGAGGGCTTTCTCTAGTTGCGGCGAGCGGGGGCCACTCTTCATCACGGTGTGCGGGCCTCTCACTGTCGCGGCCTCTCTTGTTGCAGAGCACAGGCTCCAGACACGCAGGCTCAGTAGTTGTGGCTTACAGGCCCAGCCGGTCCGCGGCATGTGGGATCTTCCCAGACCAGGGCTCGAACCCGTGTCCCCTGCATTGGCAGGCAGATTCTCAACCACTGCGCCACCAGGGAAGCCCTCGGATTGTTTTCTAACATGGCAACGGGGCCACTGGCCCTGTTCTCTGTGGCATTAATTGTGGTCAGAAAACTCTCCTTATCTGCAATAAAAAAATATGCAAAATACTGAGTCAGTGATGTGACAAAGCTGCTGATCAGCTGCTCCATTTCCTGCAGCTCTCTCATTAAGATGATTGACGGCTGATGTTTGTATTGCACTAAGATGCGCCCAGAGTTGTCTTGTGCAGTTAGAAGTGGTTTCTGTTGTTACCTTTTGTGGATAAGGACACATTGGCCAAACATGCACTGATTCTTGTAGAGGTGCAGCGGAAAATTCTCTGCACATCACTGCATCCTAACCTTTTATTCTTGCAGTGTCCACATTGGATGGTTAAATAGCAGAGCTTATCTTGCCAAAGATGGGATTGCTAAGATGATGAGGAGGAGGAGGAGGAGGATGGTCCCCTTTATTGGGTACCTATTTGAATCAGTACAAACCAAGGCAGGTTACATCCACCACACTTGTCTTTCTGTGTATGTATTATCAATACACCAGAAGCAGTTTTGTAAAGTAGGCCAGTTCCTCTCTTGTACTATCATTTTCTGCCTTTGATCTGTTTGTATGTATATTGATTTGTCTATTTTTCATTTTTATCATATTCAAGAAGAAAAAATTTTTTAGTGTCTTTTATTGTGACAAAATATACATAATATAATATTTATCATTTTAGCCATTCCGAAGTGTACAATTAAGTGGCATTAAACTGTGTAACCATCACATCTGTACCCACAACTTTTTTTTTTTTTAAAGTCAATGACCCTTACTCTTTTATTTATTTATTTATTTATTTATTTATTTATTTATTTATTTATTTATTTATTTTTGGCTGTGTTGGGTCTTTGTTTCTGTGCGAGGGCTTTCTCCAGTTGCGGCAAGTGGGGGCCACTCTTCATCGCGGTGCGTGGGCCTCTCACTATCGCGGCCTGTCTTGTTGCGGAGCACAGGCTCCAGACGCGCAGGCTCAGTAGTTGTGGCTCACGGGCCTAGTTGCTCCACGGCATGTGGGATCTTCCCAGACCAGGGCTCGAACCCTTGTCCCCTACGTTGGCAGGCAGATTCTCAACCACTGCGCCACCAGGGAAGCCCTACCCACAACTTTTTAATCATCCCCAACAAAAACCAATTAAACAACAACTCCTTTCTTCCTTACCTCTGGCTCCTGGTAGCCTCCCTTCTACTATCTGTCTCTATAAATTTGTCTGTTCTAGGTACTTCATAAAAGCAGAATCATACCATCTTTGTTCTTCTCTGTCTGACTTATTTTACTAAGAATAATATTTTTTTTTAAGAATAATATTTTTAAAGTCCATACATGTTGTAACATGTATCAGAATTCCATTCCTTTTTAAGGCTGAATAATATTCCATTGTATGGATATACCACATTTTGTTTATTCATTCATCTGCTGATGGATACCTTTTGGCCATTGTGAATAATGCTGCCATGAACATTGGTGTACAAATATCTCTTCTAGTCCCTGCTTTCCATTTTCTTGGATGTATATTTTGGAGTTGAATTACTGGGTCATATGGTAGTTCTATGTTTAGAAAGGTAGGTTCTTGGTTTTTTTTCCTAGTGCTAACTTTTGAAGCAACACCAAGTAAGGCCAATTCCTTGTTCTCTGAATATGTTTTAAAATAGCATTAGAAAATAGCTATTTTGTCCTCCCTAAGTCTTCTCTTGTCTAAACTAAAAATTGCAAATTATGCAACTATTTTTTAGAACCCAAATGTAAGATCTTTTGTCCGTCCCTGCTACATTTCACTTTATTACTTTCTTCAATTAGTTTACTCTATGGGGATATCCAAATATTTATTATGGGACCCAGTACATTATTTACTTCTCCCAAGTTTATGTCTTTCTTTGAAATACACTGAGAAAACATTTAAGAATTATAAAAGCAGAAGTCATCTTTATTTTCCAGTTCATGAATAATCAAGAAAAGGATGATGAAGATAAAATTGTTTAACCCATCTTTAAAATTTTTCATGTGGATCCATTAGAAGTATTTAACTTTTATCTTATTTTATTTTTTTGAAAAAAAAGAGGATTTTTTTAAGATTGTGTTAGAGCATCCTTGCAGGTGGTAGAGATTCCGTAAACAGTTGTTATAAAAGTGAAGAATTGAAATATTGGCCTTTTTCCTTCAGATGTTTTTACCGAGATCAGACCTCTCTTATTTTTAAAGACACTTGTGATTATTGTGGGGCTGTTCTTATGTCCAAAGCTTTGACATCAGTTTTTCCCATTACTGAAGTCTGCTAAATGTTGATGTAGGTTATGTTTGTGTCCAATTTGCTATAATAATAAGGAAGAAAAAGTGATATTCTACATATGAGTTACTGTATGTTTATAAACTGCCTAGCTATCAAAGTTGAAATAAGAATATTCATGTAAAATACTTCTACCTTTAAACCCCTAGTATGAAAATTCCTTTTCTTAAATATCCTCCTAGGTTCTTCCTCCAAAACAGTTGTCTGATCACTTTGGCATTTGCATGGTGGTTCAAGAATTTTACAGAATGCCTGTGCATTGAGTTGACCAAAAAGAGTTTAATGAAAGGGTAGAACTCCTGGTTGGGTATTTCTTATACATGTATTGAAGGAGACATTTTTCTTTGGAAAGTAAACTTATGTGAAATTCTCTTATTGATGTTTTTCTGTTACCTGGGGAAATTTTCAAGCTTGCTGAAGGTATTAGTCCATATGTTCTATTCATGCCATGATGCCATGGTTGCTCTCATTTCTGAAAGGATTACATTCCAATTACTTCTCTTTTCTTTCTTTCTTTCCTTCTTTCTTTCTTTCTTTCTTTCCTTCCTTCCTTCTTTCTTTCTTTCTTTCTTTCTTTCTTTCTTTCTTTCTTTCTTTCTTTCTTTCTTCCTTCCTTCCTTCCTTCCTTCCTTCCTTCCTTTCTTTCTGGCTGCATTTTGGGTCTTTGTTGCTGCGTGCAGGCTTTCTCTAGTTGTGTCAAGCTGGGGCTACTCTTCATTGCAGTGTGCAGGCTCCTCATTCTGGTGGCCTCTCTTGTTGCAGAGCCACTAGGGAAGCCCTCCAATTACTTTTCTTCTCTCTTTTTTTTGTTTTTTAAGTCTTTAAACTTAATCTTACACGTTCAAACTAACTCTTTTAACTTTAACAGAATAACTGTTTTGAGACTGGGGTGTGTCTGGTTGATAAGGGGTTGCAGCATTTAAATACCTTATGCAGCAAACTGACAGATCACTAATATCACAGTTTGCTAGTGGCTTACATTTGCAGAACTGTGACTAGCTAAAAAAAGAAGAAACGGTGCATAAGGGAAAAACATTTCAATTGTTCAAATGAGTAAATCTTGATTGTGTTGTCTCATCATAAAGTACCTATACTGATTGAAGATAAGATTAGTCATCCTCTGCTAATTTTGAGTAGAAGGATTGTGACAAAAGTGACTAATAAAGTGGCCCTCCCAACTTGCTAATAGAATTTAATGTCCCATTTTAGATATCCTCTGAGAACTAAATCACTGCTGGAATTTGAATCAAACCCCAAGCTTTCTTTCTCCACATGACAGCCCAGTGATTAATATATGTAACACACACACACATGCATGTGCGCACACAATTAGGACATGCCTATTTTGTTGGTGATGATGAAAGACAGAATATTTGGTCTTTTGCACGGTGCTTCTCTCCTCTTGCCCTCTCTTTCTCATCCCCACAAACCCAGTTGCTACTGTATGCAACTCTAAAGTCAGCCAAAAAAATAAGAAACAACATAATCTAAAATGGTCATTATTTTACTCATTTTCCTCACTGTAAATAGCTGACAACACCGTTGATCAATTTCCTATAGCTTACTTATTGCCTGCCTTTCCTCAATATCACCCCCTAAACTGTGGTTAAAATATTATTTCCACTGAAAGAACTGCAGTGACTTTTATTTTGTGCATTTGTATAGAGTCTCCTTTTTCTCCCTCCCCACCTCCGACCATAACAATTGACACTTGGCCAGGATATCTATTAACCAAATGTTGGATAAAACATATTTGTTAGACATGGTTTTGCTTCTTTGTGAAAAATGGGAGAAATTGGGACAAATGAAGATTAAATAGCAGTGGAAGAGTCGGGTTAGTTTGGGGAACAGAAAGCTGGACTAGGGTTGATTTCCTGGCACTGCTTTCTTAGCAAAGAGAACAGTTTTAATCAGTTACAAAAATATTTGTGATCCATATGTTCCTCCCTGCTCGTTCCCATATGCCCATATTCTCTTTTATCTTGGTGGATGATGACTTTATGATTCAGGGATGCAAGAATAATACCTCACTGGCTTTAGAGCACAGTGCTATTTCCAAACGTGTCCTGGTAATTACGCATGCACATATATCCAGGCTGTTCACGCTTTGAGATGGTTACGTGAATATCAGTTTGTTCTTTCTTCGTGGAAAGAATTATATCTTGCATCCACCTACTGGGGCTGGAATAAGGCATCTAAGGCTTAGATTTGAAAACTGCATGGCCATCTCACCTGCTGGATTAACCACCGCTGTACAAATAGGAGCATCAGAGAAAGGAGACAGGAAGGCTGCAGTGATCGTTGATAACTTCATTTTCTTTGGGAAAAGGAAAACAGAATCCAAAAAGCATTTGGTAAATCCATCCATCACGGGTGCCTATTCTAAGACATGTTAGATATTGAGCTGGTTACTTAAATAGATCCTAATTTTAAGGCATGTTGACTTCTATTTAGTATCAAGTGTTCATTATGTGAAACTGATAAAAATTGAGAAATTAAAATTACTGTTGATGAGCAATGCATTTGGTCCCTAAATTCATGTTTCCTTCGCAACGGTTATATAATTTTTAACGACAAAAGAAACTTTTTACAGCCGAAGTATCCATTTTAATAAGACATAAATAAAGCTAGAAATTATTGACTGTATAAGCGATTGAATTTTCAACAGTTGTTTTCCTCTTACACAGCAAATGGTGTCGTAACCCAATAGGCTGTTAATAAAGCTGCAGTAAAATCCGATAAGGAGCCAGCTGTGCTCATGTCAACTTGGGAGGGGGCAGCGAGGGGGAGGCAGAGAGAGTTTCTAAACTTCAGAGTAAATAACTGAGATGCATTTAGTGTTTTCAAAGTCGGGTATACAGTGGAACACGTGCGCAGGCTGTTGGATTTAGCAGATGTGCGCCAGGGTAGAGTTGCAGCAAAGGGAGAGAGATACAGCTTGGTTTTGGCAAACATTATTAGGAATCCGTCTCTCTGTTTGCATTCAAGCTGTATTTGCCGCTGCTCCTGCAGGAGTTGTGAGAAAAAGAAAGTGCACGTTACAGCAGGGATTGCTTTCAACAGGCTCAAAGTTTGCAAATCTGTTGAATCCCTCTGACAGTGTTGCTTTGCTGTCAAACAGAATGCCCAGCTGATGGTGGCAGTCCTGATGGGGAGGGGCCGGTAGGTGGCGGGTAAATGATGCTCACAGAGCGAAGAGAATATTCGGAATTCTTCTTCTCAAACTGTCAGTGGAGAGGAAAGAGCTCTCTCAACAATACCACTGTGAAAGTTTTCTTTTTTCTTTCTTTGTTTTTTTCACTTGTATAGCTAATGCCTCATTAAGTCAAAAATCTTTCAGTATGCCTTCTTAGGATAACTTTCAGAAGAAAAGAGTCACAGGAACAGCACTCAAGGAGATTATATTGATCTATAATTAAGACAAAAGCTTTGGTTAAAAAAGGAGGCAAGACTTTTGCTCATAGGTGATCTGGATTGTCATGGAGGCAAACACACAAGCTTGTTTTTTTTTTTTTTTTTTAATATAAAGTGCGAGATTTCACTAAAAAAGGTTAAAATTGAAGTGAGTAATCTTCGGTGCATAATGCAATTGTTAATTTTAGCTCGTTGCGTGGGTGCCGCTCTGACTTGAACAGCCGGCTGTAGCCTTCATTAGAGAAGAAGCAGGCAGCTCGGGACAGGTGGAGTGGATCAAGCTGTGAACGTGATTTGCTGGAGGCCGGTCATAGTGTTAGAAACCCAGTCTTATTTCGTCCCTCACCCTTACCATGGTTATTGCAGTTATTGTGACTATTGACTTTTCGTCTTTTTTCAGGTGGATGATGTGTCAGGCTGTGTAAGGGAATCGCATGGAGATGGGCGTTTTGAACTGTTAATGGGGACATGGGACTCCCGCTGTCTCTGATCCCTCGTGTGGATTTTCCCGGCGTAGAAGGACAGAAGCCGCTCGTAAGTCGCCAAGACCGACAGCAGAAATTCTGCGCAAAAGGTAAAGGGCTGTCATCAGATGGCTGTCATCTCATCTGTATATTCTTCTCATTCTATAAATATGCCTGTTTGCATAAAACAGTTCATGAAAGGCAACCAAAACAGACAGGATCTGTATCAGGGATTCAACTGACTTAGTGTTTGTAAAATTAGAGCTCAATTTGTTCTTTTTTTTTTTTTAAAGCTGGCCACAATCTGTTTTTTATTGAAACCCTCTGGAAAAAAAGTTAGGGCAACAGAAGTCCCATCTCCTCCCCCCACTCAGTACATTGAGAAACAAACTATTTGCTACTGGGAAACAGAACTTTTTGTTTGGTTAACTACACACATCCCCGGTGTCACTGGAATACGAGAGATCTGTCAGATACACTGAATGGATATCCTCAAACCTCCCCAAACCTAAGAGCCTTGCTCACCAGGCCCTCACAGACTCCAAGTACCATCCTTGAGGAAAACTACCTTTTCCATTCCCACAATCCTTTGCCAAGTGAGCTTGTCCTGTCATGGTAGGTCTTAGCAAATTTGCAACAGAAATTACTGCGTTTTAGATTTCTCTCGTGCTTCCTATGTCCAATTGGAAATAAAGTTACTGAACTAGTAAATGATAAACACTCCCAGAGAAACATATCAAGACACTGATTTGTCCAGTAATAGTTACCATTGTAATGACTAGGAACAGGGCAGTCATTACTTGGGAATTTTTGTGAAAAAACTGACTTTCTAGGCTACAGGGTCTTTCTCTATTTTTCTTTCTCCTTCCTTCCTCTCTTTTCTTCTTTCTTTTCCTCCTTCCTTCTTTTATCTCCTTCTTTCTTGTATTTCTTAAAAAAAAAATTGAGGAGGAAGTAAATGATAAATTATTCAGGAGCCCCCTTTGACAGCACATCAGAAGGGGAAGTGTCAGGGCTTTATGGAAGAAGGGAGAAAAAAGTACTAATAACAGTCTTACACTTTGAAAAGCCATTTCCAGTGTCTGTATAGCCGTCTCTTGTGAGCCTGGAGCATCGGAGTTCAGTTGTGATAGCTTCCTTCTGCAGGATCTCTGCAGCATCAGCCACCGACAGGGCTTGGGGAGGGCTTCTGCTTCTAATAATGTCACTGTCACTTTGAAGCCTGAAACTATCGTTCCTGAAAGGTTTATTGCCAAATTTAGATCCTATATGTATACTTAATTATTACCTCTTACATTGACTTCTGCCCCTTGTAGAGTGTACTGAATCCCTTATACCCAGGAAGGTACGTCTGTGGTTGAAATTTGCAAATGATTTATGAGTCATCTTAGAGATGCTGCAGAACCCAGTACCGCCTCCCGACTCAGAAGTGGAGGAAGAGTTGGGGAGATACTCTCTTCTTCTTTTGCTTCTACTTTGTAGAGGAGCATAGGGACCGGGAGACGTGTGGGACTTTCCTGTCTCATTTTAAGATGTATTGATCCACCTTGACGGCAAGGTGTATTCACAAGAGCATGTGTATGTGTTTGGAGGGGCGTGGACAGGGCAACTGAATCTGCCTCTTGTGTTTGTCTTGGGTACTTGATTTGATCTTGTTTTATTCTCCTTTTGTATAAAATTGTCAGGGAGGCTGGAGTTGCTTATTTGAATTTGAGTACAAAGGGAGAAATCAAATATCTCAAGAATAATGGTCAAGACTTCACCCTGTGCTGACATTACTTTCTGATGTCTTAACCTTGTAGGGTGTCAAATCTTGTTATTTTAATTTGCATCTGGGAGAATGTCTGAGCCAGGAGACCTGAATCAGACCATAGTGGAGGAAGGCGGGCCTGAGCAGGAGACGGCCACTCCAGAGAATGGCGTGGTTAAATCCGAAAGTCTGGACGAGGAGGAAAAACTGGAATTACAGGTGAGCCTGGAGAAATCCCATTTCTCATACCACTGTGTGCATCCCTTTCTTTCATTTTGAAGATATTCTGAAGGTTTGGGGTTTTTTTGCTTGTAAAGAGTTTGACTAGTAAAATAAATAGAAAATCCATAAAACGAATCTTCTCCTTTCCCAATTATTAGTCTTTTTTTTTCTGACCAAACAGTGCATTCTGGTCAAAATGCCCTTTGAAATGAAAAAAAAAATCCAAAGAACATATTTAATGACTGAATTTGCCCACAGCTTCTCCGTATTAATTTCCAGATCACCTCAAGGAGTTTGTGGAGGACTTCTCCTGAGGCAGCTTTACACTAGCTGAGTTATAAAAATGGGTTTGTAGTCCGCGGAATACAGCTCATGGTAGACTAAGAAAAATCAAAGACATGAGCTCTGTTGACCTTCCTGGGCAGGCTAAGCTTCGATTCTTATTAGCAGAAAAGCCTAGAATTCCCAGCCAGAGAGAGAGAGAGAAAGAATGCTCTAGAAGGGGTAGGGGGAAGTTTGGGAGTGATTGACGGTACTGAAAAAGTGATATGATTAAATACTCTCATGATTTATGAGAGAAGGAGATTTGGTAGAAGGAAAACAAACTGTACTTGCAAATAACCTGTATCGATTTTCTTTAAACCAAACTACAAAAGTGTTAACTCTTTTTATATAAAAAGGGAGCAGAGGCTGATAACAGCATAATGGCCAAAAGCCTTCAAGGCCGGCTTTTCCCCTCCCCAGGAGCTGCTGTAAGGAGGGAACGAGAAAAGCTAAATGGTCAAAAGTTTGGCGGAGCAAGAGCTGGGGCAGTCCTCCCCGATGGTTATAATACCTTGTTGGTGTTGTTCTTGATTTTTCAACTCTGGTAACATCTTTTTCTCTCCTTCTCCCCCCTCCCCTCTCCTGGTTGTTGGTGAACTGTTTGTTTGTTTGTTTGTTTGTTTTGTTTCTAACATACAGAGGCAACTGGCGGCTCAGAACCAAGAGAGAAGAAAATCCAAGGTAGGGTTCTGGAATTCTACATTGACCTGATATCATGGTTGCATGTGGATTAACATCAGGGTTAGAGGATTTGCCAACGATTCACATGGCTGTATGTGGATCTTGGCTGCACCGGTGCTGCCTGCATTTAATGGGGTCGTGTTGATGCCTCTCTTTCTTTCCTGCTCTATGTGGGTTTTTTTTTTTTTTTTTGATGTGGACCATTTTTAAAGTCTTTATTGAATTCTGTTTTATCTTTTGGTTTTTTGGCCACAAGGTATGTGGGATCTTAGCTCCCTGACCAGGGAACGAACCTGCACTCCCTACATTGGAAGGCGAAGTCTTAACCACTGGACTGCCAGGGAAGTCCCTCTATAGGCTTTTTAATTAGAGCATTTAGGGTTCACATAGCTGCAGTGTATATGTTTGATCCTGGCAGACTTGACAGTGCTTTACAAACAAATAGCTGCTTGTTTTCTTTTCATTTTAAATCAAGTTTGGGGGAAATGTTTTAGTCTGTCTAATTAGTTTCTGCCTTGAAGTAAACAGGTTCTGGTGTTTAGGACACAATCTTCAACTTTTAAAACATCTTCTCAGTCAAATCACTTCCAAACCCAGTTGTAGTAGAAATTAATTTGTGTTGTCTTTTTCTCCTTGTACTTTCATGAAAAGGCAGCAATTCATTCTTTGTATGTTTCCAGTGTGATGGGCACAGTTTGCTAGGCATGTTCGTTAAATTCATCCTTCCACATTCTCCTCCACCTGCATCTCCATCAGCACAGCGGTCCGATGCTTTAAGCCAGTGTAGACACTGCATCCCCATCAACACAGGGGTGTGATGCTTGGAGCCATTGTAGACAGCACTGAGCAGTGGATTTGAAGCTTGCTTTTAAAAATCTGATTTGGGAATGTCCAGAGAAGGTGGAGATGATTCGACAGCCTGAGGATATTTCCTGGGGTTTTTTTCTTTATTTTCCTTTCCTTCTCGTTTCTTTTCCCTTCCCAGTCAGGAGCAGGGAAAGGTAAACTGACTCGCAGCCTTGCTGTCTGTGAAGAATCCTCAGCCAGACCAGGAGGGGAAAGTCTTCAGGACCAGGTATACCCCCTGTCATTATGGATCACTGCATGAACGGGATCTACCTTTGTGTGCATGAGTATTAATTTGGCATTAAATAGTGTTTTGGGGGAGCAAAAAACAGTTCAAGAAGGAAAAAGTCTTCTGGCTTCATCCTCTGTTTCTGAGACATTCTATATTAGTTGAACAGTTTGTCACAAAGTATTACGTTTGTTTTTTTCCAGACCCTCTGAAAACTGCAAATGGAAAGGAATTCAAAAGAATTTAGATTAAAACTTAAAATGTAAGCACAGTCGTGCTGATATTCCTCAAAGGCTCTCTCTTGATAAAACTGAACCAAATATAGTCCCAAGTATCCCATCAGGATCCTTCCTTATTGGAGACTCTTACCTCCCCAAAATGCACTTGCCTATAAAAACACAAATCTTGGCTCTTATGAAGCTTCAGAAATAGTGAATAAGGTGCATTGAGCTTTGGAGACATACTTTTATGGCCTTTGGTGGAGATTTCTCACTCCTGGAAAAATTGTCCAGAAATAAATCTGAGATGATGGTGAATTTGAGTTAATATTATTAATACATTGCTGCATATCCTTATAACTATTTTTGCTCCTTATAGCAAGACTATTAAGCTCTAAAAATTCAAATTCCAACAAAACCCTTCTGTGACAAAATGGGAAACTTGACATCATATTTATTTTTGTTTGCCTTTCAGGCATCATATTCATTTTTATAAAAATGGTCTTGCTGCTAAAAAATTTTCCTTATTTTATCAGAGGCTGAGAGCAGTCAAGACAAGTAAAATGATTTATCTGAGCCCAGAGGAGGAAAAATTGATTAAGATAGCATTATTTTTGTTGGGCCTTGTTTTGCTTTGCTCTTTTTACTTTAATTAAAATAGTCTAAATTCTCCTCATGGGTACAGAGAGCATTGAGAGCACTTTCTTTAAAAGGACCAAAAATAAATTCCTTATAGATTTTGTCCTAAGAGTATTTTTTTTCCCTAGCCTCATTTCCTTAATATGCCACCCATGTCGTAAGGCATGGGCTGGCTAGCTTTCAGTAGCCATCCCTATGTTTCATACACAGGCTTTATTTTACTTGGGCTCTGAGAAACATGTGGCTTTTGTTCAGCATTTTATTTGTGCTTCTTCTTTTAAGGGAGATTGAAAAGGGGGAATAATGTGAATATCACAGCTTATATTATTCAACATTGATTGATGGCTTGTGATGTAATGCACACAATATATGTTAACTCTGCAGAATGACAGACTCTGGGAGAAATAATGCCCCAGTGGTCCCCCCACTTCTAATGCCAGGCAGAGGAGGACAGCCTTTATAGATTTCATCTGCTTTTTATCCTATTTGACAAGTACCAGGAGGAAATTTTTTAAGAGATCATCTGTATCATTGTGCCCATCCTGGACCTAAGTCTAGGTTCTCCATACAATTGGTGCAGAGAAATAAGAGGCAAACGGTGCTTTGTTCCTGCTGGTTCCAAGCTGAGTAACTAAGACTAGCTTTGTAGAAATTAGAGCTTGCAAGCCTCTCTTTGGACTGGCTGAGGTGTGGTGGAAGCAGGGGGCTGATAGACACACAAATAAGCGAGTGGCCGTGCTACTTCTTTTAGAAAATAAAGAAGCAGACCTTTGAGCTTGAATGCAATGCCTTCATTAGGTACTACCGGCACTTAAACAAAATGTGGGAACTGAATCCCTGAGAACACTGGCCGAAGTATACAGTATACGGATTGTATTGCTTCCCCAATGTTTGTATATTCACAGTATTTGGAAAACTGCCTTCATTTTCCTGCGTGGGAAAAACTCTTGCTACCTGTATTACTTGATCTCAGACCCGTAGCTGATGATTCAGCCTGCCCTTAAGTTAAAGGAGTTTTGCTTTTCTAATGTTATACTATTTACCTATCAGTGTATTACTGCACCTTGAATCATTCTTTTCCTGTTGTTGGACATAAACTTATCCTGTACCGATGTATTTATTAATACTTGTATTTTATTATTGAGCATATCAATAAAAATATTAAAAAAGAACAGATTGTTTTTTACCAACTCTATAGCACTTTTGTGTGTTCTTTCAACACCAGAATGTGTAGAAAAAGACAGGTATTTTTCTGAGTATCGTATTTGTCAACACACGGCATGAGTTTGTACATTTTTTTGGTAAATGATGTCCTTTAGCCTGTGCTCTTACATTTATATTTCCAAGCCTCTTTGATTTTAGATTCAAACTTACCGAGGCTGGATGGTTCAATCGGTTTTGAAGAAGCAATGAGACCACTGCCATGGCCTGGTACCATCACTTTCCTCCCCTGATCCACTGTCGAATCGATTCTTCCCCACTCAGAGCCAGAAATGTTCCAGCTGTTTCCTTAGCAAGTGGAAGCAAACCGTAACCCCAAAGTCTGCCTGAATCTTTGCAGACTGAGACATTTCTGTCCCAAGTCCTGTGATAAAAGACCTTAAAATCAAATTACACTCAGTTTTACATAATTTGTATATGTCCATCCCGAGGATAAACATGTGGATATCAGGAAACCCGGCTAAGACAAATATTTACCATGAGAATGTGTTTTATTTCATCCTCTGTATCATGCATCTTTCCAAACATGGTGACTTTTTATTCCAGCCTGGAATACACAATGGAACCCCTCCCAAAAAAGAAACTTGGCTTTGGAGGACTTTTGTTTTCTGCTTGATTTACCAAGAACCATTAAGAATCCCAGATTGACCATAATTTGAGGATGTAGAGGCATAGTTTAGTCACATGTAGAGGAGCATTAGTTTAGTTATCAGTGAGAAACACTATTAGTCATTGGGAATATTTTTTTTCCTACATCATAAATGTTAATGTCACTAGTAGAAGAAAGCTTTCCCATCAAATCATCTCTTACATAAGAGCCAGTGGGCTTAATGTTGGCTCATTTGTCATAGTTTTAATCATAGTGTAGTTTTTTCATAAAACTGAAAAACATAATTTGGCTCATTCTTCTTCAAAACAGTGAACATACTATCAACCAAATGGCTGATAAATGAGTTAATACAAAATGATCTGTTTTCAGTGAAAAATCAATAAATATAAAAGTGGATCCAGTCCCAATACTGTAAATGGTCAACCAAGCATCAGTTCAAGAGAATCTTACATCTTGGAAAGGATTAACTGATGCTAGAATTAAAATAATATTAAATATTTAAATATAACTGATGGAAAATATAGTCCTATTTTCTACCTTTTCTAAAAGGCAGTGCTTATTGTAACCATATATTATGATGATTTATTAATAGCCTTTGTAAACAATGTATGATAATAACCCATACCTAGGATTCCTGCAATTCTATATCTTGAGTTTTCATAGTGATAGAAATCATTATTGATATGGTTCTAAAACAGATTTTTAATTGTAAATTGGCTGTCATGGCCTTTATTTATGTCTGTTTTTTCCGTGACTATGATTCATAGTATCTGTCTGTCTGTGTTGGTGCCAATTTTTCCTTACAAGGAATTATAGAAAAGAACTGCAGAAGCCTCTTTTTTTTTTTTGAGACATGACAGGACCTGTGATGCAAGCTTATTGATAAAGAAAATTTTTCCTAGGTGTTTAAAAATAAACCTGTAGAGAAAATAAGTGTTGTTATCTACGGGAATTTAATTTGCTTATGGTTAATATTCATGAGGCAAAGTTTTAGTACTATATACTTCTCATGACCTTCCATTGACTTCTGAAGTTTAATTCACTTTAAAGAGCAATTATTTTTCTGACAGGTTTAATTTTTTACCATTTAAGAAAAAAAAAAATCTGCACCTGGCTTTCATTTTCCTGTTCTTAATAATCTCTGTGCAAAATGGAAACCAGACAGAGATTCTTAAATCTGGCCCTAAATTATTATATTTTTTCCCCAACAGGAATCAATTCATTTACAGCTTTCCAGTTTTCCCAGCCTGCAAGAGGATGATAAATCTAGGAAAGATGACTCTGAAAGAGAAAAAGAAAAGGATAAAAACAAAGATAAAACCTGTGAAAAACCCAAGATCAGAATGTTATCAAAAGGTGAATGTGAAAATGTTTCCTTAACTTAATTTGGACGCATAAATAGTCACAGAATACATTCTAGATTTTACACACATATCACCTCCCACCAAATTCTGCATATAATTTTATATGTGTACGTATGTGTGTGTGTAAAAGGTGATGTGACCTTGATTTTTTTTTTTCTGTTCATGGTGTCATTTTTGTGTATCTAGAAAGGTTATTTTTAGGATCACATATTTCTTTGGATATTCGTTTGGATATCCTATTTTCAATGAGAAGTTTGTACAAGGGAGTGAATATAAATATGTTCTTAATTCAGGTTTATTAGTCCAGTTAACTTGAATTGATGAACAGTAATAGTACCCAGTTTTATATCTTAACTTTCATGTTTATCTTAAAAGACAGATAGTGGATTAGCAATTCTCAGTTGGTAAGTCGTAAGTGTTGTTATCCCCAAAGCACAGATATATATGCCAATGTCAATGAAACACATATTAACATTTTATCTGGCACAGATGAATTTGGTCTCTGCAACCCATATACTGCTCCATAATGTCTCATTTAAAATATACACACTTCTACTTCAATAAAAATTCTTCCCCAAAAGTTATTCTTTCTAAAACCCCAAATCTACAATCTGGGCTTTTCAAATTGTTGCCTTACATATAATTATACAAAACTAAACCCAAAAAAAGAGAGAGAGAGAAAAACAAAACTAAGTTGAAATGAAGAATACCATGAATAAATAGCTTGGCAGTAGACTGTTTTTTTAAAAAATAACTGAGAGAGCATAGGGCATCTTATCAGCTGAGAAATGACAACTACTTCTCATATTATGCTCTATAACCACATACCTGCTTATAATGATTATCTCTGCTGCTGAATATCTAAAACCACGGTGTATCCAAGAGTAAAGAAGTACAGCTTCCTAAGATGGCTTTAGAAATTAAGCTTTAGCCAGCATCAAAATACTTGAAAGACTTGGAAATATTTAGTGCCCTCCTATACTTTGTATTGATTAATATTTAGACAGTCTTATAACAGAACTTTCAGTTTTTGCCTTCTCTGTTTTAAGAGAAAGAGAGTTCCATGGTATCTCAAACTCTTGAGAGCTCTCTCTGTGGGTTGGGAGTACCCCTCACTGTCACGGGGAGGTCATGCCCTTGCTGATTGACAGCACAGAATGAACACCTGACACTTGACTCCACCCACCCACCCAGACTGTGCCCACTTCCTCTCCTATGACAGTTTCCACACTGGGAATTTACTGGGTGTTCTCAATCCCCGAATCTAATTTTCATCCTGATGTAATATTACCAGGTTGCTAGTTTTGTAACATGTATCTTTCACACCAATAGCTTCACCTAAAGTTTACCTGAGCAAAAGGGATCGGGAAAGGTTGGGAAAACCTTTTCCACCCCACCTCCCCATCGGCCTTTCTGACAACTCCATCCTGCTATTTGTTTCAGATTGCAGCCAAGAATATACGGATTCTACAGGCATAGACTTACACGAGTTTCTGATTAACACATTAAAGAATAATTCCAGGTAAATTATTAAGTAAACCTCTCATTTCTAGAAGAGTCAAGTAGAATATTACAATCAAACTCATTAATCCAAACACTTCTAAGAAGAGAGTTGTAAAAGGCAGGCTTCTTCTCTGATGTCTTAAACTGTCTCTTGTATTTTCTTTTTTCTGCAAATAGTTTGCATGTTTACTGTTTATAAATAGTCTTAATTCCTGGGTACTTATCCAATGAGTAAATTACAGTTTACAAGTTCTGCTTTTCTGGTCACAAAGAGATACTGATTAAGGGGAAAAAATAGAGAATGAGAATCAATGTCAGATAAACCAAATATGCTTCAGTACAGCTATAGAACCAACTACTTAGGCTTAGCTTTGCTCCAATTTCCTATCAATTTAAAATATAAAATTTACTTGATGTGTTTTATGGGCCTAATACCTTGCATGCCTTAATTAATATTAAAAACTACAGGAGTTTCAATATTACAAAATACTTAACAAATGAGAAATAATCTTAAACAGAACGGAATTACAGGTATTTGGACAGCATATTCCAGAGGAGAGTTAGATACTGATTTGTAGCCACATAGATTTAAACCATCTTTTCCATACATATAAATGAAATTGTTAAGTCTTTGGGAATGGAAAGTACATAAAGCCTTTTCATTTTAACATTTATTTTGCAGAGACAGGATGATACTCTTGAAAATGGAACAGGAAATTATTGATTTCATTGGTGACAACAAGTATGTTAAATTGCAATGCCGGTTAATTAATCTGATGTGTCTTAGTTTGGTATTTGGGTTTAATTATTCATTCTGGAAAGATTTAGGGATAGATAAAACATTATTTAATGTGTTTGCTGACTCGTTAAATAGAGATGCTATTGGAGTTAGGAGCTATGTGCTGATGGGAATTGTTGCTTGGACCATGTGTGCTCCTGCTTGTTAAATTCCTGACAAAATGTCTATAAACAGGGGGCCACTGATTAGCATAGAGTAGCAGTAACAAGAAGCGACCCTTTTCATTTGTATTATAGTTCTTTAATGGGCGCCAGCTGGCTGTAGTCAGTTATGCCTGGAAATAATTGTACTGCTTTCAGTGTCAACCATGTAATGACATATCTCCAGATAGGCATCTGCAGTCCCGTATTATGTCATGTCATTTGTCCTGTGCCTGGCTCTGTTGATAAGGTATCCTGGACCAAAACAGAACACTTTCCAGTGGACATTAAGTTCTCTGTGGTCTGAGAAATGTGCAACTGTAAAACAAAAACACTTATTGTAACTTAATCAATACATCTGTAAGTGGAAAATGTGTCTGGAAATGAGGACATCAAGTGATGCCAGAAATGAAATAAGCTTAATGGTTTGGATGAAAAAGAAATGGTTTTGTGTGTGTACCTCTAAAATGTACTACAGGCCAGAAACGAATATGCTGATTCTGCTGTTTCTTGTATTCCTTTCCAGTAATCATTATAAAAAGTTTCCTCAGATGTCGTCCTATCAGAGGATGCTTGTCCATCGAGTGGCAGCTTACTTTGGGTTGGATCACAACGTGGATCAAACAGGGAAATCTGTCATCATCAACAAAACCAGCAACACAAGAATGTAAGCCCCACCACTGTATTTATTTAGCATTTGCTTTTTCTCTTGTGGATTCATTTATAAGAGCACAGTATAAAATTCAAAGTACATGGCATTTAAAATGTGCAGTGTTATTTATCTCTTGCTCTTATCAGCAGTAGTGGCATTTATCTGTAGAAGATTATCTGAGGACCAGGCAAGTTGATAAAATTTAGGCCATACCGTGTATTTATTGCCTGATGTTTTACATAACTTGTGAAACACAATTTTCTTCCTTCCATCAGTAATCCCTGTGATTACATACAAAGCATGGAACGTGTTATGTCAAATATACCTCCAATGAAAAATAACAGACATTTTAAAAGAACAATGACATACATAGGATAATTGTCCTTTTCTTTGTTTCTCTGGTTTATAGACATCGATCTTACTGTGGTTTTTAGAATAACAAAAAATTCCAAACCTGGAGACAAAAGTCCTGCCTCTAAGACCCAGTTCTTTTACTTACTAGCTGTGTGGCTTGAAACAAGTCATTTAAAATCTGCCCTCTCAGTTTTTTCGCCGGTAAAATGAGAGTTTTTGAGCTGACTAATATCTAAGTTCTAGATCTAAAAGGAGGTTGCTTGTTTGGTTTTGCTCCTTTCAGTAATTGTTTGCTTCTATCTTAATGACTTTTCATGGTGCCACTGAGTCACCAAAAAGCATAAGATGACTAGTCATTTGCTTTGGTAATTTGGAACTGTCCCTCTTGAACTCATGTCTCCTTTAAGTACAGCACAAACCACTTGCATAGCAAAAATACACATTAAACTGAAAAACTGTCCCTATATAAAGCATTCTCTTAAGACATTTGTGTATTATAATTTCTTTTTTCACAGTGTTTGGTAAATTGTGAAAACTGCATGGTTTTTAGGAATGCCGTGTTAGTGAAGAGGGAACTTTTGTATCAAGCACAGCAGCGTGGTTAAAACATTATTTTCTACTCACCGGAGGTTGGGACTTGTTGGGATGGAGATGAGGCTCTTTCTCTGCTCAAGACTCAGTCTGTGTTCAGCAGAATGAGCGTGAAAGTCATAGTGGAGAGAACTCAAACTAGGAGATCTGGGACTGAGGTTGACTATTATCTCAGGAACACTGAACACTTCACTTCTCTGGGCTTCAAATTACTTATTTATCTGCAGGAGAGTTTGAAATGGATAATGTTTAAAGGCCCTTGGAGCTTCAGAATTCTTGGGTCCTATGGTTGCATTCTACTGTGCTGGCAAAATACATCTTAAAATGTATTAGCTTTCCACTTTATCTGATTGTTGGCACGTGGACCTCCTATTGTGAACAGTAGTAGGAATGAAAGATCACTATCCTTTAATCCTTTACATCTTCCCTCTCCATCAAATACTCCTAGTTGTTGCTGTTGTTTTTCAGTCTCCATTCTGGTTTTTCTTATGACGTTCTGATACTAATGCAGGGACACACTGATTGCAAAATAGGCAAGCAAGTGACTCTTTCCTTCTAATTTCACCTCTTTCTCTGTAAGGCCATAACAGACATGGAAAAAGCCCACAGGTCAAGTAGATTGGTACAGTTTCAACTAGTAGAGATAGTGCATTTATGTTTAATTCACTGTGATTTTGCAGTCGCATAGTCATAAATATTAATACACATGTTTGAGACCTGCTTCCTTGTATAACAGTTTTTGAGAAAATAAACCAGTGTATAAAGGCTCTCAGTAAACTCTGAGTGATGACTCTGAACTCACTCGGTTTGATATAGTAGTCACTACTTACGTATGACTATTTACATTTTAAATTAAGTTCATTAAATTTAAGTAAAATTTGAGCGTTAAGATTCAGTTCCTCAGTCAGGCTAGCCACATTTCAAGTGCACCTATTAGAGCATATAGAGAACATTCCCATTTCTTCAGAAAGTTCTATTGGTCAGCTCTTCTCGAAATCCTTATGATTCTTGCAAGTTTCCATATACCACTAAAGGACGTAATTTGTCCCTTAAACCTTTTATTTTCTGCTAATGAGCATCATATTATCATAATATCAGACTTCTTCACTTCCAAAAGAGCACTAGATTTTCTTTTTCTTTTTCTTTTTTTTTTTAAATGGCCAGTTTCCAATAGACCCCATGTGTTCATGCCTCCAGGAAGAGCGGAAGGAGAGTTTATGCAGGGTACACCTTTAGGTATTGCTGCTACAACAAAATACCCAGGCTGCTAGGCGTTTTGTCCGGTTCCTGCTCTTGATCCACACCCTTGATCCTCACTCTGTGAGTCCTAAACAAAAAGAAATGACTGTATGTCATGGACAATCAAGGTATTTTCTGAGGAGTTGAGCTTAATAATCTTTCATCCACAGTTGTCAAGGCCTACTGTCCTATTCCAGACGCCTTTCTGACCGTCCTCGATTTGAGTGGCTCCTGCCGGGGGTTGAGATGGGGATGGGGGAGGTTAATATCTTTAGAACAAGAGAAAAGGATGAATTAAATGTCCTTTTACAAATGTCCTTAACAAGTCACATTTCCAGGACCTTTGAATCACTTTGGGCAGTTTCAGCAAAGGAGAAATAAATACTGTTCTGTGGGAAATGATAACATTTGATGTTTGAAGTCTGTTGCCATGTTCTCATGGAGTTGAAGTTTGAAAGGGAACATCTCTTCAAGTTCTAGATGTCTTGCATTTCTTTGACTCTGAAAATTTCAAGAGTTGTGCCATCAGCACAATTGGCATGTGATGGTCGTGGGGACTGTATTGATTTAGATATATTATGAGATGAAAATGTTTCCATTTCTATAAAGGAGGGAGGCTGAGATGGAAATTCCTCAGATGGTTCCTTGTGGGTTTTGTGTTTTGGGAATACCTTTTCAATGTGTACAGTTTTATGCTATTCTGAAGCAAATACATTACAAATGCATATTTTAAATGGCACTGCAGCTTGGGAGAAATACAGAAAAACGTGGATGGAAGATATAAAAATGAACTAGAGGGCTGAGGGAGAGAAAACACTTTCTTATTTAACTTTTAATTTTTCTTTTTCAATGACACTGAGCTGGCATATAAGGTGTTCCTCTGGCGTGGATGTATATCAGCTAGATATTGGCTGGGATTTATTTCCAGAATTCCTGTTTTTCTAGATTGTCAGCAGTTCAAGTAATTATAGAACATGACTTGAAAATATTAAGTTTTTCATGGAGAGAAAATAGTTTCACCGGAAGTTCAAAATATTTAAGTCACGACAACAGACTATGAGGATTATACATACACATGTGTGTACCACACTCACTTCTAGTATTTTCTGTAATATCTTCAGATATAATACATCCATCCTTTCACGATGGAAAAAACTTATTTCAGACTTCTCAGTTAGTTAAGTGGTATAATCTCTTATAAGAACATTACCTAATGTTTGTTCAATTGCACTGGGTACTTTACCTCTTATTTAATGTATGTTATTTCATTTAATATTAAAAACATATAACATAAGTCATTAGAGGTTCATTTTACAGAAGAAGAACATTAAGCACAAACTCAAGTTCAATTTTGGACTTAACAGAGAAGGAATGCTCAGTGTGGCTGGGATCTAAACCAGTGTGTCTAATGCTGAGAACAATTTTCTTAGATAATCTAACTTTCTTTAAAGCAAAAACATCCAAAACATCTTGGGCAAAATCCTCAAGATCTCCGGGATTGGTTGGGATTTTCAACTCTTAAGTCTTTTGTTGTCTGATAAGAAACAATGATTGAGGGAGAAGATCTTTTTGAAGATTAACTCAGTGGTATCAATAAATAACAGAGACTTCCTACAAAATGATAGTTCTTGCCAGATTTTCTCTATTTATCACTGCTACAAGATGTGATATTTGGGGAAAAAAAGATGCAGTATTTGGTAGGGGGTGACAGCCATCCAGTGGAAACTTCCTATACTCCATTTCGATCTGCGTTTTCAGGAATGAAAAAGCTACACTTACGGATGATGTCGGTACAGGAGATAAACGTATCCATTGTGTTAATACAAAATTATTGCTCCAAGCAATTCAATTGTCCAAATGCATGTTTTCATGTCATAGCCACAGGAGCATGGGGTTAAGGATGTAGCAGTCCTGAGAGAGTAGAAAATAAGAATCATGTTCATCTGGGATACGTTCCAAAAAGGTGCCTTCTTCTGAGGGAACTGATGCACTTTAGAGACTTAGCAAAGGAAAGTCACCTTAGCCTGGCACCACTGCATCCTTGTTGATTCTCAGGGCTAGCCAGGGTGAGAACAGGTGAGTGTATGTCACCTACAGCCATCCAGCACATCTGTTGTTCCAAGAATTGGATCTGAATGGCTGGGGATGCCTCTCATTAGAATTGACTGCTTTTTGTTGAAATAACGCAGTTTTTGAGCTGAGGCTCACTATGTGGTGGTTTTTTTTTCCAGCTTTTGTTGGGCTCTGTTTCCCCCATTTATTGCTAGAAATATGTTTCACTCTCTAGCACTTTTAAATTTTTTCTGTTGACATTCTTTGTTAACTGTCAGATTAGGTGGTGACACCAAATGAGCCCCTTGGAAATCTGGGGCAGAGGTACTAGGGTCTGTGCAATTTGGTAGTGCAAGTGATAATTTAGAATGTATTTACTATCTATCATGTTACTTTTTTGATAAGTATTGAGGATTGAGGCTAAAAGATGAACAGTGCTTTTTAAAAAATATTTAAATGCTACAAATATATGGGTCTGTTTTCTTCATGAGAAGCTATATTCTTCTCTTTGTTTCTCTTTCTGATCTTCACTTTTTCTCTTTTGCTTGTTTTTCTACGTGTTTAGCCCGAAGCAGCTCATTGTTCTCTTATTAGATAATTTTTACGTGCCCCCCCCCCTCCATTTTCTCCTTCTTAGAGAAAAGATGTATGCTCAGGGTGTATCATTGGGAGACGAGAAACCATCTACTTTCACTAGTATTTTCCAAAAGGCCAAGATCAGTCATAGGCAGAGAAAATCCCACGTGTATCTGAATGTCTTCACATATGTCAGAGTAAGCATTTAACTAGTTCCAGATAAATTTCATGTTAAAATGTTGTCATCTCTTGAATATTTTTTCTTTTGTCTTTCACATCCACCCACTGTCATTGCCTCCAATCCCCTACTCTAAGAGAGCAAAGCAAGGAAAGGAAATGGCAGATCTACTGCGGAAAGAGGATACAGGCCCCTGCAATCATGAAACAAGAATAGTGGCTCAAAGGCAGAGGTTGGGGGTGACACCTTAAGAGTCCAGTGCTCAAGAGCACAAGGTCCCGATTCCTGAGAAGTGTGGATGTGGGTATTGGCCTGGAGTGATGAGCGGCCTGTAGTGACTGTGGTAGTTTGCTTGTTTGTTGCAGAAAGGATGGTTCACTGAGCTAGCTATTTGGTAAATCACAAGAACCATGAAACTTGTTCTGGTGCTAAACAAAGCCTCTCTCTAAGTGAAGCAGTTGAGCCCAGTTGACTTTGCTAAGAATCCCTGAGGTGATGGATGATGACTGCCCTATGAAAAGGACTGGGGGACTGACCCCTTCTCAGGGGGCAGACCAGAGAGGAGTGGCCAGCAGCACAGCAGGGTCAGTGGACATCTGTTGTGCTTACGTTTCCTGAAGGGACTCAGGTTGAAGATGGGAGTCATCAGTTCTTGACCCTTAAGCACTCACTCCCTGCAGGTGATGAAGTGCATGTATACCAGAACAAACCAAAAAAATCCATACTTTTCCTTCCACGTCTGTTGTATTTCTTTTCCTTTGTCTGGGAATGTGAGTGGCACCAGGCATAAACTGAGCAGCACCCTGATACGACGCTTGCTTACTAATCCTCTGAAGAGGACTAAGCATCACTTTCTTCAAGTGCCTCTTGGAAATCTGTGAGCGGTTGGTTGGCATCCTGTCATTTCTAAACAGGACAAATTTCCTCTGCACTTTTTATAGGAATAGCGTTGAAAATAATCTGACTTAAAGCCAACGGTCAGAAACCTAACTAAGAATCACATTACTCTCAGGAAAACCGTGGGATTTTATTTACTGAACAGACAACCTAGTTCTTTAAACAATAGTCCAGCTCAAAGTTAAGACCTTTATTTATTAACATTGGTCAAACTCTGCATCATGTCTCTCAAAATATATTTTCTCATATTATTATTCTCAAATACCTCAGAGAACATGTGTCTGTAGATAGACAGACATACATTGTGAGGAGAGAAAATAAGTGTGCTGTGTTCCTTTCACAACTTGAAATTATTTATGGGCCTTTGAGTGTTGAACATATAACTTACTGTTTAATTTTGGAAATGAAACATGCGCGTACCTTCTATAATGTTAATATCCTTAGTATAACTTTTTTTAAAAAGAGCTTTCCCATGCAGTAATAATACTTTCCAAATATCTGTGTATCTATCTATCTATCTGTCTAGCTCTCAACATTCTAGGTAGATAAAGCTAGACTGTTTTACAGAAGAGAAAACTGAGGTTCCTGTCTTGATCTTACCTGGTCATTTCACAGAAGATCAAGACTGAAATCCACGGCTCCTGCCACTCAGCCATGACCGAGGTTTACATGGTGTGTAAGTGCAAGCCTGTGTATATAAATGTGTAAAGACATTATCTGTATTATACAGTTTGGGACAGTTTAGAGGGAGGTTGACTATACATATAAATACTACATATAGTCTTTTCCTATATGTAGAGTAGTTTGGAGGGAGCCAGATTACGGCGACTTGGTTCCTTCCATCATGCACCTTGGCCTCCTCTAGGGAGCAGAATTAGGCCCCGTTTCTGCAGACTCCCTTTGTTGCTTCTAGATCCACCTTTAGTAGGAGCAGTCACGTTAGCACTCTCCCTGGGGGAAGTTGTAGGGCATACTTGAAGGCCAGAGCCTGGTTGTGTACAATGAAGCTTCTTGGTGTATTTCCTGTGTCTTATTAATCTTAAGATTTCTAGAGAACAAATGTATGGACACCAAGGGGGGAAAGTGGCGGGGAGGGTGGTGGTGGGGGGATGAATTGGGAGATTGGGACTGACATGTATACACTAATACGTATAAAATAGATAACTAATAAGAACCTGCTGTATAAAAAATAAATAAAATTCAAAATTCAAAAAATAAAAATGGTCAATATAATGAACTGAAATTTCAACAAAGAACATATACAAATGACCAAAAAAAAAAAAAGATTTCTGCTCGTGGAGAGGCCGTGAGTGTATCACCATGACTTCAGGAAAGATGGAATTGGGGTATAGAGTAGAAAGAGAAGTTGTAGTCTGTTGGTTGAAGATGTTTGGTTTCCAAACTTAAATGCTAGAATGCTGAATTTGTAAGGGGTAGTCTCATTTAAAAGAGAATAAAATGGTATAAAATGACAAGGTGGAAGTGGAAATCGTGAAATATGTAAAGAACATAGGACTTTCTTTTTTAAATAAGAGATATCAGTTGTCAGTATCGTAATTGAATATTTCCACGTGTTAAGGGAACAAGGCCACTTAGACTTCTGTAATATGTTTGACTATTAAAATATTTTTGACGAATGTCTTTGACATCAAAATATTTCACCCTGTTGTGCACAGCAACCTTTCATGCATATTGATGACCATCTTTCCTTTATTCAGTATGAAATTCAAAGACGTCCCTTTGTGCTCCTCCGCATTTAGCAGAATTGAATTCTTCATTTGTGCGTATGTGAGGGGGAGGGATTAAACTGAACTATTTGGACGAGAAGTAATACATTTAGTTTCAAGAAATGGAAACCAAATGGCAGTGAGAATAAACCACTGAAAATACTTCTAGATCAAAAAGATTTTTAAAAAGTAATAAAGCATCCTCATCTTTTTTTAAGGTTCAGGTGAAAGAAATCTAACTAAAATTGGAATCAATTGACTAGAAGATAGAGTTTGATGGTCTTACGCAGTATTTCACTCAGCCATACTGCCTGTCAATTCATGAGCTCTGTCTAATAAGGAACAATGAAGAGTTAGTTCTAACTTTTGAAAGGTTTGACTGGGGATGCCAAGACAGACTGGAAATGCCAGTACTGCTCACCACATATGATCAATGAGTGTCACAGTAGACACCTGCTATGAATTGTGGGAAAACACTTTTTTTTAAAACTTAAGAAGAGGAAACTATTTTTTTTTTAATCAAGAAGAAACATTAGGAACTTCCCTGGTGGCGCAGTGGTTAAGAACCTGCCTGCCTGACATACATCACAGCAAGATTCTTTTTGACCCAGCTCCCAGAGAAATGGAAATAAGAACACAAATAAACAAATGGGACCTAATGAAACTTAAAAGCTTTTGCACAGCAAAGGAAACCATAAACAAGACCAAAAGACAACCCTTAGAATGGGAGAAAATATTTGCAAATGAAGCAACTGACAAAGGATTAATCTCCAAGATTTACAAGCAGCTCAATAACAAAAAAACGAACAACCCAATCCAAAAATGGGCAGAAGACCTAAATAGACATTTCTCCAAAGAAGATATACAGATGGCCTACAGACACATGAAAGAATGCTCAACATCATTAATCATTAGAGAAATGCAAATCAAAACTACAATGAGATATCATCTCACACCGGTCAGAATGGCCATCATCAAAAAATCTAGAAACAATAAATGCTGGAGAGGATGTGGAGGAAAGGGAACACTCTTGCACTGTTGGTGGGAATGTAAATTGATACAGCCACTATGGAGAACAGTATGGAGGTTCCTTAAAAAACTACAAATAGAACTACCATACGACCCAGCAATCCCACTACTGGGCATATACCCTGAGAAAACCATAGGTCAAAAAGAGTCATGTACCACAATGTTCATTGCAGCTCTATTTACAATAGCCAGGACCTGGAAGCAACCTAAATGTCCATCGACAGATGAATGGATAAAGAAGATGTGGCACATATATACAATGGAATATTACTCAGCCATAAAAAGAAATGAAATGGAGGTATTTGTAATGAGGTGGATGGAGTTAGAGTCTGTCATACAGAGTGAAGTAAGTCAGAAAGAGAAAAACAAATACAGTATGCTAACACATATATACGGAATCTAAGGAAAAAAAAAAAGGCCATGAAGAACCTAGTGGCAAGACGGGAATAAAGACACAGACCTACTAGAGAATGGACTTGAGGATATGGGGAGGGGGTGGGGTGAGATGTGACAGGGTAAGAGAGTGTCATGGACATATATACACTACCAAATGTAAAATAGATAGCTAGTGGGAAGCAGCCGCATAGCACAGGGAGATCAGCTCGGTGCTTTGTGACCACCTAGAGGGGTGGGATGGGGAGGGTGGGAGGGAGGGAGATGCAAGAGGGAAGAGAAATGGGAACATATTGTATATGTATAACTGATTCACTTTGTTATAAAGCAGAAGCTAACACACTATTGTAAGGCAATTATACTTCAATAAAGATGTTTAAAAAAAAAAAAAGAACCTGCCTGCCAATGCAAGGAACACAGGTTCGATCCCTGGTCCGGGAAGATCCCACACGCCATGGAGCAACGAAGCCCGTGCACCACAACTACTGAGCCTGTGCTCTAGAACCCGTGAGCCACAACTACTGAGCCCACGTGCCACAACTACTGAAGCCCACACGCCTAGAGCCTGTGCTCCGCAACAAGAGAAGCCACTACAATGAGGAGCCCATGCACCACAAGGAAGAGTAGCCCCCACTTGCCACAACTAGAGAAAGCCCGCACACAGCAATGAAGACCCAACGCAGCCAAAAATAAATAAATAAAATTAAATAAATAAATTTTGAAAAAAAAGAAGAAACATTAAATTTGTTTCCTCTGCTTTTTGATAATGATAAAGAGACAGCTAAAAATAATAACTCATGGACTGAAATGTTCCAGGAAAAAAAAATGTAGGCATGTATAATGCATGGCCATGAGATACATAGTAAACTGTAGTTATCATTAATTTAATAAATACCTTGACCTTTTGCAGCCTTGAGGAGTTTTTCTTAGAGTTATATCCTCATCTAGATACATTAAAAATAATTCATTACCATTTTAAATAAAGGTCCATGATATATTACTTTAGTTCCATTCATTTTATGGCTAAGAAATAATATTGCTATAATGTTAAATTAGTGGTAAAAAGGATTTTTAAAAGCTCTAATATAATGATGCATTACCAGTAATTTTTAGTGTAATCACATATAATACTTCAGTAATAAACTATAGTCTGCGTGAGTTTAAACCGAAAATTACTCCTTACCTCTAGGTAATTCTCTATAAAATCAACCTGGAAAAATCTTATTAGGTTTATTTTATTCCTTTTATGCAAACTTCAAATGGTTACTTTCTAACCTTTCAAAATATTTTTGGAAAATCAAGAAGGGATTAGTAATTTGGACTTTTAGTTTCTAATGTTTGAAAACAAATTTAAACAAAATACTTGAAAAGCAGTCGTGCAAGATGCAGTTTGCATAATTTATATCAGAGTAACAAATATTGTTCTAAATAATATTTACATTATTGATTCAAACAAGCTCCTTTGACTACTCTTGCTTATGTGATGGACGTATTTTTCTTGCTGTGAAAAAAAGAATAAATCAGCACTATGAAGAAACGCAAATGAAGTTTCAAAAATAATGGTTGAATAGCTCTCTCGTAACTATAATGGCATTTTAACTGAGAAGTTCCCAAACTAGAAAAGCTAAAATTCCCATTTCCACCTCTTTTCCCAAGATATCCTCAAATGTGAAAAGCTTTTCTTTAATAACACAATTGACTTGAAGCCAAACATAAATCTGATTTTTAAAGATGTTCCTAATGGTCTAAATTTTTTTTTTAAGATTTATTTATTATTCATTTATTTATTTTACTTTATTTCTGGCTGCATCAGGTCTTAGTTGTGGCACGCGGGATCTGCATTGAGGCATGCGGGATCTTTCGTTGCGGCACAAGGGCCTCTCCCTAGCTGTGGCATGCGGGTTTTCTCTCTCTAGTTGTGGCGTGCAGGCTCCAGGGTACGTGAGCTCTGTAGTTGTGGTACGCAGGTTCCAGAGCGTGTGGGCTCTGTAGTTTGCGGCACGTGGGCTCTAGTTGAGCTGCGGGAGCTCAGTAGTTGTGGCGCGCAGGTTTAGTTGCCCCACGGCATGTTGGATCTTAGTTCCCAGACCGGGATCAAACCCACGTCCCCTGCATCGTAAGGCGGATTCTTTACCACTGGACCACCAGGGAAGTCCCTCTAAATTTGAATTTATGCTCCTACTAACCAAACTCTCTCCTGCTCTTTATAATTTAAACATTTGTGACTGTATATCTTACTCAGTGATTCTTTGATCTGCCCCTGAATTACTGTGATTTATATACAGCTGTGCTAAATTTTCATTCATTCATACATTGAGTCGTTTGTTCATCCAACCAAATGCCTCCCATATGCCAGGCACGGTTCTAGGCACTAAGGATTCAGTTTTTAAAAAGCAAGGTCCCTACGCACATGGAACTTGCATTCCATCTCTGGTTACTACGCTGAAATCTCACTCTAAATGATTTTCTGCCTAAAGAAGAATTTAGTCTGCAGCAAATTCACCTTATGCTCATGAATCCAAAAGTTCACATTCTTAGACCATTTCATTTCTAAATGAACATTTATAGATGATTAGCAACAAATACAAGAAATATATCTGTATATTTAGCAGTCAGCAAATCATTTCATTGACTAGAGTTTATCAGGTTTACAGAGCTTGGGGCTATTAGAAGAGGCTTAATTAGCATTGATACTATCAGCATTTGTACTTAAGTTAATATCCTAATTTTACATGCTACATAAAAAACAATACAACAACATCTAAGTGGTTGAAAATGTTGGGAAGCTTTAAAAAAGCTTTCTTTAAAAAAAAATTTGGACATCACTGTATTGTACATTAACTATACGTCAATTAAGAAGAAAGGAAAGAAAACAATATAACAACATCTGAGTGGTTGAAAATGTTGGGAAGCTTTAAAAAAGCTCCTAAAAAAAAAAAAAAGAAAAAGAAAAGCTCCTGGAGAATTTTTCTCATTTACAGTGACCTGTAGCTATTCACGCTAGTATTGTCAGACTTTATAGTCTAATAAGTGATTGAAATGACCTGTGACTGTGCTCCACCAAAATATATTTAATTTCTCTACTGTAAATGACCTCTTCATTATAAAGTGCACATTTACTCTGTTCTGATTTTAAAATGTCGCATTCGCACTTCCAAATTGCTATATTTTATTACATCTTAATTTTGGTGGAAAACGTTTACATTGATATTGAAGATGATATGATGCAGATTTTTTGTTCTTTATCCTGAGGTGTGAGGCCCTCCAGCCCACTGAGTACAACAGAAGCAGAGAGAGACTGAATCACTTCTCTGCAAGGATGTGAATAGGCTGTTTGATGCCTGTGGCTTAGTGGGTGAATCTATAAACTGGAGTCAAAAGATTTAGCGAGGGATGGTTTCTTTATCTGTAAAAGAGGCAAAAAATATTTCCTTTTCCTACATCAAAGTTTTTTTTGCAAGGATTGAGTAAGATAGTGATATCACTTTGCAGAAATTGTATACAATTCTAGAAGCTATAACTGGTATTATTTCAGTTTTCTGGTTTTGTCTGCTCCCCAATTATTATTATACTTTATGTATGTGCGTTTAAGGAAACAATGCTTCTCATCAAGGTTTGAATTATACAGTTAAACTGCTCCTTTGTTTTCAAAGTGCTGTTTGCTTATTTTGGAGCTAATGATGAGATTCCCTTAATTACTGGTCACCTTAATTGCTGGTCATATTAAACAATAGATGCTGTGACATGGCTTCCCAATGACTGGATATATACTGAACCCAGGGGACTTCAGAGTAATACATCAGACATGAGAGACACTTTAATGACAGCCGTAAATTACAACTGCTTCTAAACTGGGGAATGAACATTTTAGCACTTCCTCTGGGATGAACCCAAGCCCAAGTCACTCATTGAGTTCTTTGGTGTGCAATGATGCCGGTGGGAAATTAACAGGGAAGTGGAGCCCTTTCCTGTAATAATACAAAATGATTAAGAGGACCTTAAAAAAATCAATTGACTAATCAATAGTGTATAACTGCTTGGAGCATTTTCCCCTTGCTAATCAGACATTAAGTTGTTTAAACTAAATATCTCCAGTTTCCCCTATTACTGAACTGAGTTACAAGACATGGTCAAGGATGTCAGAGTCTACTGGAGCCAGATTCCAGAGCATTTGTCATTAAAGAAAGATGGAAGTAATCCGTAGATGGCTCTCTCTCACTACAGATTCAGAAGGCTCTTGAAAGGGAAGATATAATAGGAAGATATAATAGAAAGTGTTCTCCTAGTTTCCAGACATTGGTGAATTAATGTGGTAATCCCAAATTCTAAGCATGTATAGTTGTTTGAGAATATGGGCGGGGACTTGATTGAATTCAGGAGTGATGGAGGTCAAAATAACTATAGAAAGCATCTATACACTATATATTTTCAGGCCTTTAAAATTTTTTTTAACTTCAGCCATGGTGAACAGCATGCAGCAAACAAGACTCCGAATTCCAAACAACCAAAGGTATTCAAACAACACCTGTGAAGTGACACATTATTACCTACCTGTATATTGCCAGCAATTCTAGTATCAAAACCACGTGTACACTTTTTTTTAAAGTTGAATGCCACTGTGCGGGGGGTGGAAAAAACACTGAGAAAATAACTTTAAACAGGGGGAAAAACTTTTTTTATTGATATGTTTTACTTTGCTGGCAGACCAGAGCAAAGGTTTTGTGAACATTTAAAAGATGAAAAAGGTGAAGAATCCCAGAAGCGGTTTATCTTGAAGCGAGATAACTCTAGTATTGATAAAGAAGACACTCAGGTTGGTTCTCAAGTTTGAGAGTGGCTGACATTGTTGTTTTTGAAGGTGGGCTGCCTGATGTTCTTGTCATTCTGTTGTCCCCGCTCCCCCTCCCAAACCTCCCCTGCCTCTGAAACGACTGTCCCCCCCCAAACCTCCTGCCCCCCTCCCCCCTGCCTCCCTCTTTGGCATTCAATGGGTAGCAAAACACCACACCCTGGTTGCTTCAGCGATGGCTCTGTGTTGGGCTGCATGGGTGGTGCTTGACGCAGGCTCTGCTGCATGTCTTGGGGGGTTGGGATGCCGCAGGCTCCGAGCTGATGGGAAGAGCTTTGTCAGTTGCATTTCCAGGTGTCTGTGTAACTCTGGCAGTCGTTCCCCTCCCTACAGCTTTATCCTTCCGTTGTGCACACATTGAGCTGGATTGTCAATACGGACCGCTGATCAACTGATGTAGCTGTAAACAACAAACCTTGTTATGGTGAGGCCAGGTGGATTTTGCAAACTCTCCTAAAATAAGTCTTCACAACAAAGAATTGAGTTCAGGTTTCAGTCCCCCACCCCTTCCCCTTCCCATGTTTTATCGTCCATGTCAGTTGTCTGCTTGTTTTGCACGAACTGGAGCAGAACTTCCTCCTTACGTGTTTCTTGCTTGTGACAAAACATTACATTGTTCTAGAGTAGCCTTACTCATGGGACCTCGACAAGGCTAGAGAGACTTTTCTATGGATGGAGGGGGTGGGATCCAGGGTGATGAAGAAGAAAACTAAGTAAATGGCAAAAGAAAACAAAATTTTAATGATAAGAGGAACAGTAGAAAGTCATATAAGTGTCATTACAGTTACCCTTTATGTCTCTGACAATCAAATAGATTTTTTTTTTGGCAATGACTTTGCTTTAGAATGCTGAAAGGTAAGACAATCTGCGTCTCACTCAAGTTATTATTTTAATTACCCACAGTGAGTCACCGTGAGCCAGTGTGTGCATCTCTGACGCACTTTTTTTAAAAAAAAAAACCCGTTCGTCATTTGTATCTCATCTCCTGCCACCACCATCAAACCACACCATGGCTCGAGTTGACTCTGGAACATGTGCCCGTGTCCTGTACCTAGTGGGTGTTTGTTGAATGGATGGATGGACGTGGTTAGTGCAGGGCATTTGGGGAGGAACGGCAGGAATAAGATGGGAGGGCAGTAGAGACACAGGAAGCGGCTCAGAGGGAAGAACAGCAGTCCTCATGCTGGGTTCTTTGAATTGTTAGGTTTCTTGACATCGACCTTAATCAGCAGACAAGCTTTTTGAATTTAGTTCCTCTTTTTATCCCAGACGCAATTCACAGAATAAGTCATTGAGTGAATAAAAATACAAGTTAGGATGTAGAGAAATAGCACCCACGTCGTCCATTCTGCCTGTCCCCTTCTTTACCGCCTTGCTCTGTTGCTCCGGTCCCCAAGTTTTCAAAGCCATTTCTTCTCTTAGCCACCTTGAACTAGCCACTTCCTCTTTTCTCACCACCATTCTGCCTCCTTTTGGGGAGTCAAAATCACACAGGTTTGCTAAGGAGACAGAGCCCATGACTCGTGACCCATCACGTAGCCAACTGACTGAATACCTGAGGCACATTCAGGAGCTTACGTTCCAGAAACTCCCATGCTACTTGCATCCAGCAAGGGAGCAAGCAGGCGTAGCAGGCATCCCCTGCCATTGCAAGACACACACACCACACACGTACCCCACCACGGCTTCTTTAGGGACCAGAGGGAGTAAGACTTTTCACGCCCCATTTGCTTAAGTGAACATTTATTATTCTCAGCTGACAGTTTTTCTTGACTGCAGATTTCCAACAGCTCAACTTGGATAACCCTCCTGATTTCTTTTTTCTGTTCAGCAAAACAGAATGCATCCCTTTAGAGATGACAGACGAAGTAAATCAATTGAAGAGAGAGAAGAGGAATATCAGAGAGTGAGGGAGAGAATATTTGCACACGATGTGAGTAGTTGTTTTCATTGCCTCTTGAGTGCGGTCCTTCCGTCAGCAGCAAGGCAGCCTCGTTCCCCAGACAGGGAGATGGCAGGGACGAGGGAAGCTGGAGGCAGGGAACAAACCGAAGGGCAGCAAACTAGAGGTGTTTCTGGAAGAGGACCTGCTTCAGGGAAGTGATGGAGGAGGGGCCGAGGGTTTGCATGTGTTCTCTAGGGTGTGACCTGTGGGGAAATAGAGATACCATTTTGGTCAATGAAATAGACCGTAAGTACAGAGAGAGGTTGCCAGATTTGCAGAAATCCCTTCACGTTCATATTAGCCAGCAGATACCACACGGTTGTCTTTTTAAGACCAACATCGTACAGAGGAAAGAATTACAGGAAAAGAAAGAAGAGTCGTAGATCTTAAACACACACACACACACACACACACACACACACACACAGAATTTTCTGCAATCTTAGCAAGTATGGACATTTTATTATATCAAAGTTAAATAGTGATATTCATCCCCCCCACCCCATTTTCAGATCGAATTAGTTCTGTGAACAATTTTCAAGGGTATAGTCAGAAAACAATTTCTATTGTTCAAATCGCAAAGAAGATGCGGTTGGGTATTTTTTTTTTTTATCCTTTTCCTCAGTGTGGCCAAAATTAAATGCAATTAAATTAAATACAAATTAAAAGGTTTCAAAAAACTGGATTTAAATGCAATGAAATGAAAAGGACAAGCTATTGCCATAGGTTTTCCCTTCCATGAACTCATCTGGCATCCTCCTAAAATGCTGTGGGCTCTTCCCTCTGCAGAGGTACAGCCATGAGCACCTTTGTGTAGACTCTCTGCTGCCAACACCTCTGGCGTTACTAAGTCAGGTGGAGGGTCTGACCTCCTGTGTGATTTGCTCCTGGAGGTTCTTACAAAGCCAGCCTAGCATGGAGGGGGACTGCTCTCCCTAGAGGTGTTAAGCCCAAGCCAGTCTCCCTGATCTCTAGATCCTCTCTGCCTTTCTTAAAACACAATTTTGAGTTGAGTAATCTGGCCCAGAGCTTGGGAATTAGAGGAGTGTGAGAGAAGGAGATGGAGGTAGCCATAGTTGGCTGATGTCCAGGTACAATTCTAGAAGATTCTAGAAAATTCTTTTATCATGGTCAGAATTATTGAGGGTGCAAAGGACAGCAAGACACATGGTAGACCTTTCCTTATGTTTGCTGGATCCAGGAATGCAGTAATGAGAGGATCTTTTCTAGTCATGATATTATAACGATGCCAACTGTGGACTGGAGGTAGAATGTTCCTGTCTGATGACCTTGAAGAAGAGAAATATTTCTGAAGGCTAGCTTATTTTCTATTTTCTCTCTCTCTTTCTCTCTCTCTCTTACACACACAAACGCACACACACATTTTCCCTCTTAGTCTGGTTCTGGCAAGTCATATAGTTTATGAATGAGTAGTTACGTTGATAAACAAATACTTATCACCCACATAATATACAAACAACATTATGCTTTTTTTTTTTTCTTGCCAAAGCTGTGCCACATTGCCAGACACTCAAGAGCCAGGTGACAGTAAGTAACGTCACTGATGCATGCCTATGATGGGGGTGACACTTGCCCTGCTGTACTTCATTTGTGTATTCTCGTGTCCATAGGGAGGTCGTCGAAGGGAGAAGGGGTCAGCGTGACTCCCTTTACACACTGCATTTCCTCACATCCATCTTAAGGAGATTATTCGTAAGGGACCTGGGTTCCAGGCTAAAGATTGGAGGCAAGGGTTCCTGTTTAAAGCCTCTATGGCCACATGCTGTATTAACTTTTTTTAACAAGTAAAAGCAGACTTAAATGTGAGAAAGCTTAAATGCAAAGCTATTGTCATAGCCTTTTTATTCCATGAAATCTTTCCGCAGCCCTCTCTACAATGCTGTAGCTGCTTCTCCCTATGGGAGTGGAGGCGCGAGCTCCTTTGATAGGCTTTCACGCCTGGTGGCCAGCACTTCTGGCTTTACTGATTCAGGTGGGAAACTGCCTGTTTCTGACACTGCTTTTCACTTGATCTCCTAGGGCAGTGGTTTTTTAGTCGGCATGCTGTACCCAGAGTGTACTCATAAAGGGCTTCAGAGATCAAATAAAATCCCTGATATTGCCTGCAAAACATTATGTTCATGAGCATATGTGCATTTTTCTAAGGATAAGATCTCTAGCGTTTATCATATTCTTATAAGTTTTCATGATGCTTAAATGAGCCACTAAGAGCCACTTTCCTAGAGGGAAAACAAAATGTCTTTCTCCCTAGTCTGATAGCTCTTGTAGAGACAATGCAGTCATACCACTGGTGTTCTCTGTTTTAGCTATTAATATCCCCAAATTTAGCAGCTTAAAAAACAAACAAACAGAAATCTGCTTCTCTCACAGTTTCCATGGGTCAGGAATCTGGGAGTGGCTTAGCTGAGTGATTCTAACTCAAGGCTTTTCATGAGGTTACAGTCAAGCTGTCAGCTGGGGCTGTACTCATCTGAAGGCTTGGTGAAGTGGTTATCTGCTTCCAAATTCACTCGAGTATCACCAGGCCTTAGTTCTTTGCTGGCTGTAAGCTGGAGGTCTCAGTTCCCACATAGTGATGTGGACTTCTTCATAGACTGACAAGTGTCTTCAGAATGGCAACTAGCTTCCCCCAGAGCAAGTGATCTGAGAGGGAAAGAAAGAATCCCAATTGGAAGCCACGGTCATTTATAACCTGATCCTGGAAGTGACCTACCTTCCCTTCTGCTGTATTCTGTTGACACACAGACCAGCCCTGGTGCATGTGGGAGGTGCTACACAAGGCAGGGGTCACTGGGCGCCACCCGGTATTAACAGGATAACACACACTCACGGACATAACAGCAATATGAACTTTCTCGAATATATATAGTAACATAAAGACAGGACCCTTTAGGGAACCTTCACCTATGCAATTCCAGATTCCCAAATGATCATTACTGCTGCCCAAATTGTCGAGGTTCACAAGATAATAATTAAAGTATATTAACTCAATTGTAAAACAAATGCAAAGAATCCAGCATAAGGAAATTAAGTTACAGGCATCTAATCTTTTTTTTAGCTGGTCTTTAGTTTAGCATCTTCATAATTTAAAAACAGAGGTAATATAACCAGCTGCCTTTGCCAATTATTTTAAGTAGTGGAGTAGTTCAAACAGGTTCAAATATCGATATACTTAAGCAGGATTTTTTTTTCTACTTGAAGTTACAATAGAGATTTATAGAAAAATACTTCCTGGTATTTACGCTTGAGCAAAATCCAGATTTGTTTTAAAATTAGAAGGGTTCTTGAATATTTTACAAATGTATCTTGGTTTCTAAGGGTGTGTGTATGTGTGTGCGCGCATGCTTTTGTACATAGGTGCACAATCAATATATGCAGATTACTTCGGGGTTTTCTAGAAAAAGTTTTTCAAATATAGTTTGAGAATTTTGGTATCTTGAAATAAGACCAATTTATCTATTATTTGAGAACTAAAATGTTGTTATTTAGAGCACACAACAATTTAGTTCTCACATAATAAATAAATGTACTTTTGTAGTCAGAAATACTTGAAATATAGCTCTTGTTTCCTTTGGCAAGAATTTCAACTTGTTTTATGATTAATCCTATGCAGTGTTGTTCCTTTTAGGAAGGTTAAGCTGATAAAGCAATATATTTGAGAGAGACCTGTTTTGCCTGTAGGGTGATTTCTGAAGGGTATTTATGTATAAATAGGGATTCGGGGAGGACCTCATCTTTGGTCTCCTTTGCATGTGGTGGGATTCTTCAGGGAGAGCTGATGATGAGGGTGTGAGGCACCACCTGGCTTGGGGGTGGCACGTGGAAGAGAATTCTGTAAGCCATTGGCAAAAACGTTTTTCTCCTTTTAAAAAAAAAGCCCTTTATTTACATCTGAGAATGCATATCCCTGACAGCTCTGAATGCTGGGCTTAATTACTGTGACAGTTTTATCTTTCTCTGCTATTAAAATTTGTAAGTTATTAATGCTACTTTATACACACACACACACACACACACACACACATATTTTCATCAGTTACTGAATCATAGCCCATAACTGTCTCTTGTCTTATTTATGAAAATGTGGTAGATGGATGATGAGATGATTTTTTAGGACCTTTCCACAAAAATCAGGCAGATGCTCTGGGGGTAGGTTTTGGGGAACATCATCTTTGACTTGCAAGTGACTTATTTTTTAATTCAAAGAGTTTTGGGCTGCTTCACTTTCCCCCAAATGCTATTAGATTAATGAGTCTGAAGAGGTCAGCATGTCTTTGATCAACTCCTTCAAAGAAGTAATTGAGTCTCAGTTATTCAGTACCAGCCAGAACATCCTAAATGTAATTGACCTCTTTTCAACCTCAACAGATGAGAAATAACAAAGTATTAAATTCATCGTAGATATCTGACACAATCTCACTTTTTTCACATACCAGGACTTGGCTCAAACTTGACTCAAAGCAGTAGGGAAACCAAACTAAAGGAAATAAAGACAATGGGATATTTAGCTTACTTTAAAGAGATCCTCATAGGAATAATGTCAAGGGCATATCATCTGTATTTGTTTCCTTTTATAAAATTAAATGTCAAATTTTTTTAAAAAGATATTTTTCTGAAAAGCTTTTTTCTTAATTGGCTGTTTTTGCCTTTTGTTTAATAAAATTTTTGCACACTTGATCTTCGGGATGCATGTTAAATGCACAGAGGTTAAAACAGAAATGGTTCTAGAGATGCCCCCATTAAAATGCTCAGACCACTGAGAAAAACATTTATGCCCAATCTAGCCCTTTGGCTTAGTGGAAGGAAATGATTTCTCCAGTAAAATGTAGAAAGAAACCAATATCCTGCTGGCATCTCTGAGCAGTGGTTACATTAGCAGCATTTTTAATTCAAAAATTCGATATTGAAAGGTCATTATTATTTCTTTAGTTTTATTTTATCTTAAAATCGACCTATTAAGTCTCTATTTATCCCTTTAGCCAGGTGACTTATTCATCATTTAGAAAATCCACACATATAATATGGTGTCTATATTTACATTTACAAACTTAGTACTTTGAACATGGTTTTATATTAGTTCCTAAACACAGTCGTATTTTAGGCCTGTTGCACCATATTTTGTTTAGACTTCTCTTTCTCTGTTTGTTAAAATTTAATTTGATCTACCTTTCCCGAGCACGTAATGATAATGGAATTTTATCTTCCCTAAGTTGTGTATTAAACCCAAGATAGCAGAGAAATGCCTGCTAGGGAATGCAAGCTAAGAAGAAAGTCACTGGGTTTTTTGTGTGAAAAACTAAGATATATTAGATGGAGCTTGATATTCTTTCCCAATTAACTTCATTTTGTTCTCACTTGTTTTCTGAGTACCCTGCTGCCCCCGCCAACTCCCCGCCAAGATTGTTTGATAGCATCTCTTCAGTTTGAGAGTCTTGCAGGTCATCTGTTTATGCTGTGAGAGTTTATCGTTGCCAGGTCATAATTTCAGGATTGTGGCTTTACAGCTCTCCCATCCTCAGGTGGATCGTGCCAAGTTTGCACGCTCTGCCTTGATCTGAACTTGTCCTTTTGGCTCCTGATGGCGGCTACATCTCGGCAGCCCTAGAGGAAACCACTAGCTCAGGACCTGATGCTCACAGGTTTCTCCAGCAGTTTCATTCACAACATCTCTCTTCTGACCTTGGCGCTACACGGGCTAAATCTATTTGAAACCTGGAGACACCGTGATGGAAAAGAGCTGCATGAGAATGGTTTACACTTCTAACTCTAACCGTTTTTTTTCCTTTTTTTAATTTCCATTTTTTCTGAAAATGGTACATATTTTTCTTAATTCTTTTCCTCTTGGAGGGGAAAAGTAGTTTGAAAAGCAGGCAAGGATTTGGGCTCCCTCAGCATATCCAGAACATCTGATACAATGCTTTTTTTTATTTTTCAGTCAGTTTGCTCCCAGGAAAGCCTTTTTGTGGAAAACAGGTAAAATGAAATTTGCTTTTTCATGTCTTTAGAGGAACAAAGTCTGTCATGTGTCTTGTTTTTCACAGATATACATATGCCATATATAAGTGTGTGCTTGAATATATGTATAAATAAATACATATATCTATGTGTACACACATATATATGCACACATATATGTTATTTAGCATGTCTAAAAGCTATTTAACTTGGGGGAAAAATTCCCTCCGTTACTTCCAAACATAAGTTTCAACAATTTCCTTATTTAAGGTCTCAACTTCTGGTCCTTCCAAAGGTATAATCCTGTTACCTTCCCCAGGCATTAAAAAGTATAAATGTTGAGACAGGAACTTGCAGTTTCATTGGCTTATTGAATAGGCTGCTAAAAGTACTTGTGTATTTGGTGTTATTGGCCACTTCCTGTGCCCTATCGTTATATGTAGCTACACAGATGATAATTTGAATAGTATTGTTTTATGTTTCTCATTCTAAATAATCTGTCAGTCTTCATAAAAGGCTGAACTTGGAATACTTATCTAACCCGATCTAGATTTATCAGTGTACCTGGCTGGCTATTAGTAGAGAAGGTGGTGGTTATGACATGAATGTGTTAAAAACATTTATATAAAGTCTTGAGTATAAGAGCAGAAGTTCTCAAGTTTAGCATGTACCTTTTAAAAATAGTTCTAAACCGATATAGATATTAAAATGCTCCATTGATTTAATTGCACGTTTTCAAGGGGAATTAAGGAATTCCTCATTAGCTGTACTGATCACATTAAAATGCATCACAGTGGGCAACTTGGATTGGAAATATGGTAGCCATTGAAAGAGTGGTGGTTAATTTCATTTCAGGTGTTGGCTTAATGGGTATCCCTATAAAATCGATTAAAATGGAGGCTATTTGATTAAATTCCAGTACTTAGAGAAAAGTTAAACTGGGCATTCAAGAGGATTGGTTTTAAAAATACCCTCATTCATAGTAGCAGTTAGAAAACTTCAAGTAACTACCCTCAACTGAATAACCTCTTGTAGAAGAAGGGATGAAAGTAGTGAACAGGTCTTTACAAGGCATCCAAAAGCATCCTCAAAAACCCATACAGTTTTCAACAAGTATTCCTTTTTTACAGTAAATTAAGAATCCGTGAGCTTTAACATCATAGAGATGTTAAAGCAATCCAAAATTCTATATCCAAAATTGAATTTGGATGTTGGATGCAACATTTGGATGTTGAAGCAATCCAAAATTCTATATCCTTACGCAGAGAATGAAGTGAGCATTTAGAATTCAGTTTAGTAGGACACGTCATTCCCTAGTCTTCTAGCCAATCATTTTCCCTACTTCCTCCCTAATCTTAGTCATTTACTTGTGTTTTGTATGAAAAGACTGCTAGTGCACTTGTGTCCCTAATATTCAAATAGGATTATATTCATCAATAGAATAATTGGTCACAAATATGCATTGCATACGTGAAGAAGTATTGATGGCCCCCAAAAGCAAAATTCTGAATAGATCCCTACAAAAATAAATATATTTCTTTGATACCTGCCTTTGGAAGGCATATTTCACTATGCCCAAAAAATAAAGAATAACTAATATTACCCAAAGAAAAAAATCACAACCGATATATTTAATTAATTAAATGTCTATTATATCTATATTCATTTCTTTGATTCTCCCCTCCTCTTCCATTCCATCTGTTTCTTCTTCCCTTCCTTCTCCCTTATCTAGCATCAGTGCTTTATCTTAGGGTAGGGAAAAATCAGGCTGCCATTAATTTATTAGGGCAAAATTCTACATCTTGAAAATAAACCGTAGCATATAGGGTTGATTTGCAAGACAGGTGTGCCATAGTTGAGTACACATCCATTTAACATAGGGCATTTAGTACCCTTAGATTTTATATCATAAAAATCATGTTTTTCATTTCCAGTAGGCTCTTGGAAGACAATAACATATGCAGTGAGACCTATAAGAAAAGACAGCTCTTTCGGTTGGTATGGTTTACTTTTTTAAAACTGTGTTTTCAGATGATGTGGTGGAATCAATGTTAAATATAAGTGTATTAGTGTAAAATATCTCTGTTCATGAAATAAAATATGTTAGGTTATCTCTTTGTAAAGCTTGTTACTGAGCTAGTGTTGAAGCCATAAGGGGTCCTGTGAGATACAGGACTGGGAAACCAAATGCTCTGTCTACAGTCCTTTAGGGTTCTTCCTCTGATTTTCTGGGGTTTTTTCCTCCAGGACTAACTTTGACAGCACACTGATTTCACATTCCCAAATCAACTTTGGTGAATTACACTGAGTTAAAATTTCTCTTATAGCTTGCAATTGTGTATACGTTCCCAGCACTGGAAAACAAATCAATGATAACTCTATTTGAGTAGTTGATTTTTAGCCACTACTATCCATCATAATATTTCAAACAATATTTTTTCAAGCACAGATTTTATTTCTAAAGAAAGATATGGGATTGTTTCCAATTATAATGAACTACTTAAATCAAGATCTGTGTGGGATAAGGAGAATAGATTTTATATATATATAAAATATATATATATATAATATGTATAAAGTTTTATACTAGGCTAGAGAGTGCCCTGAAAGCAGAGGTACTATACCCGCTCTCTCATTACTTTATTTTTTTTAATTAAAAAATTTTTTTATCTCATTACTTTATTAAATGTGTCTCTACCATCCATTATAGGGCAATGGATACACAGTGCTATATATATTTTATATGTATATGTATATATATAGATATATATTCAATACCTAATACATATATTTACCTAATGTATATATTTTAATATGCTAGTGCTTTTATGAATATCAGGATTCATCTCTGTTGTAGGAAAGGCAAAACAAACAAACCAACAGAACTTCTTGACCACTGAGAAAAAAGGAAATACCCAGAAGTAAATGAATTCTGTGCTTAGAACATATCTTTTTGCTGTAAATCTGAACTTATGACCTCATCCTTAGAAAAGTTAGAGCAATTTCTTTTCTTTTTACACTTTGGCAGAAACAAACAAAACAACCAGGATCTATTTTTTTAACTTCCTTTACTTTTCTAGGTTGAACTATACATCTAATACCTTCCTCTTGTATCATTAGACAATTTATTTTCACACTTGCATTTTTTCCCTTGAAAGCCCAGAGGAGGACTAGAATTTATCTGTGCTCATGCAGTCACACTCCATGACCTGGTTTGTTTAGACCAGTATAGATAAAATGTGGGTTCTTGACCCCTAGAGGCATTTAGTTTTACATAGCCCCAAATCTGGTCCCTAGCCAGAGCTACCGTCTACTGAAGTCAACCATCCCAAATACGGATGCTATAACCCACCAAGATCACCAAGCACAGAAACTCAGGAATATGACTTAGCACAAAGCCATCCACACACTGATAAAAGCAGTTCAAAATGTACCTCACACCTAACTTGGTTAAAAAAAAAAAAAAAAAAAGTGTCCCGTTCAGACATGAAGGACAATAAAAGTTATCAGTTATGTTAATCAGCACAGAAGCAGAACGTAGAATATGTGCTTTATGACTACTCTGGGGTCAAATTCTAGTTATGTACAAGAGGGCCAACGCCTCTTGATGGCCAGATATTCATTGTCATTGTCTTCCTGGTTTTCAGTAGAAGAAGACTAGGACTGGGCTTGTTAGGAAGTATAGGAAGGCACTTGTGGATATGATACCTATGATTCCACACCCAAATAGATATGAAATTCAGTTCTGGACCTTACCTTGCCACTGTGAAGGTTAATGATTGATAGAGCAGTAAAAGATATGATTCCAGTGTATCAGTATCTAGAGATCATAAATTAAATGCATTATTTTTAATCTCATTAATGCTAACTCTCTAAAGCAACAACTTAAATTCCATTTTTTATAAAATGCACAGATCTTGACTTGAGATGAGGATTTGAGCCAGTGGAGTAGAGGTAGAAGAAGTTAAGGAAATCTTAGGTTGCCTTATTGGCTATGGTATGTGACATGAGCCTAGAGGAACTACCCAGTGTTTTAGAAACACACTAAAATGCACTTAGGAATAGTGGTGGACACCTCCTTTGCAGAGAAAGGCTTAGCCACTCTGGCATTTAGAGGAAGTCTAAATTCCTCCCATGGAGGTGCAGAGTTGATAATTGAAGCAGACTTTAGTGATGATCACCTCCATATGGAGAATTGCCTTCTGATGCATCCTGTATGCTGAGGACCACTCCAAATCTTTTCCTATAATAAATATTCTGCATTATCTACAGGGGAGATTATTGTCACACCCTTGGTACATTCGTGATTGCTAAATAATGATTTAGTCAGGCTTTGTCAAGGGTGGGTCAAATTAATCAGAATTATATGAGAAAAGAATGAAGCTGAATTTGGAGATTTAAAGGGAAACAATCAGGAATAGAGCACCTTGAAAGGGCTGGTTTTTCTCCACCCAGTCTCCTCTAGGCTGTTTGAATTTCACAGGTGTTTAAGAACTAAAGTCACCTGGCCCTTGGTGAGTGTCTGATACTTCCTACTCACAAACTAGTCTTTTTTTTAAATAGTCCTTGTTTCTAAAACCAGCCATCCCCGAGGTACGGAACACAGAGAGAATGTTTGTAAGAAAACATTGAGAGAGGACAGCAAGGCGCTGAGTACTTTTTGTTTTGGGAGTTTTCTGTTGAATTTCCTCCCCTCACTGTACAAAGTCTTTATCACAGACTAGCTGTTTCATTTTTATTATCTCCTGGATCCATTGACCTTCTTAAGTTTTCACAAAACGAAAGAAAACGTTTAGTAAGTAAAGTTGAAGCAAAACCTAAAATTTTCTGTACACCTTCTGTACAATTTGGTGGGTGAGTGTTTCAATCAGATATGTATACTTCTAGCATCTCAACAGTCCATGATTGTCTTTAGAAGAATATTAATAAAACTGCTATTCACCACTGTGATCAAGATTTCTATCACCTTGCACAGTGATATGAAATTAGGGGTTATATCTATTGCCCATGGTTTTTGTCCCCTTTGCTTATTCATAATCCATGAGAATCTTAGAATATTTTGATGATCCATTACTTCCAAACTGCAGAAAAGCCTTTGAAAAAGAGTAACCAAGTCACTCTTTAAGCAATTGGAAACCAATGAAAATGCAAATTTCATCAACTTTCTCTATAAAATACATGCAGTTTTGCACACTGCTTAGAAATACTCTGGAGTCTTCAAAAATGACTTTTGGCTATTGGATCTCTTCCAATAAGTTCAATCTTTTTCTATTTGAATTTTGAATAAATGTGTCATTTCATCTATGGAGCTATTTTGTTATTCCCATTATCTCCTTGGAAAGTTTCGTGTCAGTGTAGTGTTTGCACTGTTGTCATTATCACGAATTTTTCTATGTGAAAGGTATTAAAGGGCTCTTTCCTCTGCCCATGAAGGTTAAACTCACTGGGCAAAATTCTCACCAAATGTTAACAGAGGAATTCCTGTGATTTCTGTGCTGTCTGCCAAAGCCTTAATGAATTCAGATATATATATATATATATATCATAAAGTTAGCAACTAAATCAGTAAATGGCTTCTTTGAAACTGTGTATTTTACCATGGTCCAGTTACTTAATGCTAAAGGGAAAGACGAAACTCTTCTTCGGTGGGAGTTGCTTTTAGGATCATTTAACATCATAGTTGCTTTCAAACACTGATTCATTGTTGATTTGGGTCAGGAGAATTTACCTTCCTCTCTCCTCTCCACAAGAGAAGTTACCAATTATATCTTATATCCTATTTTTCTTGTTGTTTCCCCTTCACTGGCAGAGGGACCATGTGACATTTCTAGGTTTGGTTTTTCTGTTTGTAGCATGAGTGTTTGTGTGATGTGTTACCTGTCTGTACATCAACAAGGTGTCTGTGCGCTGTTTGTGAGGCGACACGTGTCATGGAAAGGGTTGACAAGAAGGGTCTTGTGTAGACGATTCTTACAAGAAAGGTCCCGCTCTGTGTCCGTTCCGCTCTCGGAATCTGATGCTGTCCCGTGCATCTTTCTGATGGCCACGCTCCAGGGGCAACAGAGACAGCTGGGGGAGAACATCTGGAAGTCGGCAGAGCAGCTCGGAGAATGAACTCAAGTGGTCCGACCACCAAAGAGCCTGGAGCAGCACAGATTCTGACAGCTCCAACCGCAATCTCAAGCCTGCCATGACCAAGACGGCGAGTTTTGGGGGCATCACGGTGCTGACCAGGGGTGACAGCACATCCAGTAGCAGGAGTACCGGGAAGCTGTCCAAAGCAGGTAGTTAGTACTGAATGGGTTTATGTCCCGTGATAGTTTCCTCTGATTCCACCCAAGCTGTGCAGTGAGCGCTCTCCCTGACTTCCCTGAACTAAAGATAACGATGTGAATGATATTAATCACTGGGATAGCAAAAAAGTCAGAAGGTGCAATTGAAATAACAGTACTGCCTCTTGCGAGCTGTGTGCCTGGGTCCAATTGTTAACCTCTCTAATCTTCAATTTCCTTATCTATAAAATGTGGGTGGTAATAGACTGTTACTGTAACTCCCCTCAGTAGACTATTGTAAGTTTAAATTTGACCATTTATATAAAATCAGTTACCAAGGCACCTGCACAAGGTAGCTATTTAACCAAGGTTAGCTATTTTTAAAAATTCAATATTGTGATTTATTCCTTAAAGATAAGGAATAGGATAAGGAAAGAGAACCTCAGAAATTTTCAAGTTTCCAAGTAGCTAGGTGCATGCATCTTCTTTTTTCCCGTTTTTTTCTTGTAAGTGAATAGTGATCTTTTGACATAGGTAGTTGAAGTTTGCATTCATACTGGTGCGTTCATAGCCTGCATGTGCAGTGAGTGGGGGAGTCCAGGGCCCCAAGGGGGAATGCTGAATGGGCAACGCCAAGCGGAGGTTAAACACGGGCAGTCCTCCACTGTGAATACTTTCCCAACCAAGCTTCTCACTAACGCTGGGGAGCCTCTTTGTGAAACCTCGGCTCATTATGCTAATGGTTTAACATAATTATGTTGTTGACAAGTGCTTCCTAAGAAATTATCTTGTGTTTTCCTACATAGGCAGAAAATTAATAGCATTTAGTCTCAGCCACTACTTTATGTATATATCCTGCTTCTTGGAAAGATTCAGGTGGGCTCGCACTGCCTTCTGTCATTTTTATTCACCAATTGGTGAATTCTTGATTTCTTCCCCTAATTAATTGCTCTTATATCCCACTATTGCAGCAACTGAAGTCAAGAAAATCTACTGTGGTACACTTGAGTTCCTGTAAACTAAGAAAGGTTAAAGAGTTTTAAATCTCCTTCAAACGCAGAAACCAAGTACCTTAAATGGTGCACTTAAAAATTCCAGCACACCCAAAGAGCTCTTAAGATTTTTAAATTAATCGTCCTTCTCCACACACCAACCACCAATCATCTCCAAAGCAAAGCTCTTTGGAAACATTTAAAACACTTCAAGAATGCTAAAATGCCATGTTCTTTGAAGAATGATTAGAAATTGTAAGTGCTTCAGACATTTTTTTTTTTCTTTTCATCTAAGTGTCTCCATTTGAAAGCCTGTCAAGGTACAGGAATGGCAAGAAAAAAAATTAAAGGGGATCAAGATAGGATGTCAAAACAAACTTACAATCTCCCAAGGTGGTTTTATGAAGCAAAGCTGTCAATTTTGCTGTCATGGAGCTTCAGAACCACACAAGTTTCTGATTTTTTACTTTATTGTTCACAGTGGAATGGCAAACTTTTTTTGACCTTTTAGAAACTGTCTGGAGTTGTGACGTTTAAGTTATTCTTCTCCTCCTCTAATTACATAGGTTCTAGCTACAAATAGTTAATAATGAGACTCTTTCCAGGTGGGAAACATGTTTTGCTACATTTGGGGCAAAGCATATTAACTGAAGTCAGAATGCACAAGCACATCCTCTTGAGATCTGGGCTGTATTTCCCTTATTGTACCCCCTGCACTGAGCACAGCAGCGGTCACCTATCAGGGGTCCAGTGCAGGCCTGTGGAGACAGCTGATTTCATCACATCCTCATTGGGAAGAGGACTTGAATGGCGCTTGCACCGCGACCCCAGCTGTTTCTTGGTAGTGGCGATGGGATTGAGAGATAAGTGTGTGTGATATCTATTTCTTTCCACACTGGCCACGCCATGTTGGTTTTTTTGTTTGGTTGGTTGGGTTTTTTAATCTAATTTTTATTTTATATTGGGGTATAGTTGATTTACAATGTTGTGTTAGTTTCAGGTGTACAGCAAAGTGGCTCACTTATACATGTAACTGAATTCTTTTTCAGATTCTTTTCCCATATAGGTTATTACAGAGTGTTGAGTAGAGTTCCCTGTGCTATACAGTAGGTCCTTATTGATTATCGATTTTATATATATTAGTGTGTATCTGTTAATCCCAACCTCCTGATTTATCCCTCTCCACCCTTCCCTCTTTGGGAACCGTAAGTTTGTTTTCGAAGTCTGTGAGTCTGTTTCTGTTTTGTAAATAAGTTCACTTGTATTGTTTTTATAGACTCCACATATAAGTGATATCATATGGTATTTGTCTTTCTCTTTCTGACTTACTTCACTTAGTATGATCATCTCTAGGTCCATCCATGTTGCTGCAGATGGCATTATTTCAATCTTTTTATGGCTGAGTCATATTCCATTGTATATGTGTACCACATCGTCTTTATCCATTCATCTGTCGATGGACATTTAGGTTGCTTCCATGTCTTGGCTATTGTAAATAGTGCTGCCATGAACATGGGGTTGAGAAATAAGTGTGTGATATCTGTTTCTTTCCACACTGGCCACACCATGTTGTTTTACTACCATCCTTCCCTCTTGATGTCCAGAGCAGGGCTTCTCGACTTTAGCTGCATCAGACTCACAAGAAGAATTTGTTCAAGCACAGATGGCTTCTCTACAAACCAAGCTTGAGAAACAACTGCTCTGGAGAAGTAAGATAGCCTTCCCTTTTGTTTTCACCATTTTACATGGCCCGGCATCTTGTTTTCTGGAGACAAGGGTATCTTTGTTGTTGTTACCTTCCTGGTCTATGCCCTGGGGTATTTCTGGAGACAGTGCAAGATGCCTCATCTTTCCATCACTTCCTCTTCTCCATGTTTATTTTCATCACTACACTAATGCATCCTGGATATTCTTTTTCCCTCGTAATCTCAGAAGCTTTAGGTTATTCTACTGAACTCTGACACTTGGATCTGGAAACATTTTCTCAAACTCAGGAGAAAAAAAATACTCATGGTTCAGGGTCCCTGTAAAAGAAAAATTGCATCTGATGAGTTAAAGAGGCAGGGAAGACTTTACCCATAACTAATTCAATAGAGGTCAAGACTGTTGCAGTAGGGGAGAGAAACTAAACTCAACCCTGCTGAAACAAAGGCAGGAGAGTCTGGAAATGAGCTAGAGGGCCTTAAATAGGTGATTGGTCAATTTGATTAGAACACCTGTGTTTGCTAATTGGTGCTGAGACTTGCAGAGAAAGGCACCGTTTTTCTTGAGGACTTCACTTCAAAGGGATGGCTCCCAAGTCCTTAAGAAAGAAGACCTTCCCGGGTTGTAAAACTGATAAAAGGCTGGGAGAAGATTTGCATCTTAAGGGAGCAGAGATGCGCTAAGAAAAGGGAGGTAAAGGGCCTGTAATCAGGAAGAAACCTGTCTAAAGTGTAGTTAAGCCGAGGGGAACTTCAAGGGCATCATGCTCGCCTCTACGCATCATTTAGTCTGGTGGCTTATATTTTACGAAAGAAGACATTGAAGTCTAAAGAAGATGTCACTTCCTGAAGGAAATACAACTAGTTCTGGCAGAACTGGAACCAAAACTCGGGGTGCTCCCTCCCTGGGGCGTGAATGCTCATTCCCTCCTCCAAGGGAATCTGCCCCTGCCCTTTCCTTTCTGCCCCATCCCTTTCCTGGATTTCCATTTTGCTTTGCCTTATGATCTCTTTTCCAGTCTCTTCCCATTTTTCCCTTTTCCTGTGTCCCTCTTGAGGGTTCACCTGAGGCTTTCACCCAGCCACCCTGGTGTCTTCGGTCTACACCTCCCATCAGCTGCCCCTCAGGGTCCAGCTTGCAATTTCTGAGCATCCCATTGTGAGTAGCATTGAATTTCTGTGCAGTATCTCCTAGAACTTGGCATAGGCCTGGTCAGGGCCCTGGTCCTACCTGGTTCTTGCTGGAATGACTTGAGGGTAAACACATGACCTGCAGGCTTCAAGCTTGGTCCCTGAAGTTGCGTTGCCTGGGTTTGAACTCAGACTTCTCCACGCGCTAACTGCACTTGGGGAATCTACTTAACGTCTCTGAGGATCGGCTCTCATCTGCAAAATGAGGTTGCTATGAAAAGTAGATTAGATAACTCATATAGCGTGATTAACACTGTGTCACATAGACATACTGTTTAAATATTTGCCGTTGCTATCACTAAGTCCCTAAAAAAAGGAAGCACAAACCACTCTCAGCACCCAAAGTAGTAAAGTTCTCAAATATTAATTTTTTTTTAAAATCTGTGAACACTTCTAATCCTGTGCCTTTTATCACCATTGGTAGCAGCCATTTTTGATCAAGAATTTCAGTAATGCTGGCTACATGTCAAATACTGCTTTACCTGATTCTAGGTGATGGATGTTTAGAAGCTGGTCAGAGCTGGTTATACGCCAGCCAGGGTGCAGGGTGATTGCTGAGCCATCCCTCCAGGGAGGTCTGACTGCCTCCATCTTTGCAAGTGTTGAGAGTTTAAGCCAAATTTACTTTTCCTTCTTCCCTTCTTTTAACCTGTGGGATCAAATCATTTCCATTATCTTTACCTTGTCTCCTCATTATTCCTGTTGAAGCTGCTGCTTTTTCTCAGCCAGTAGAAGGAAATATTGTCAATCAGTGATGAATGGCCATCTTCCAAAACCCAAAATGAAGTCATCTTTTGGATTTTGTTGAGGCACATTAGTCTCTGTGTATCGATCTCCACCACCAGCACACACGCCCAGGATGGTGCTAGATCCCTTGTTAGCCCCAACTTTTTCTTACTGTCTAACCCCTCAGCCTGGATGTGGGCTGAGTCAGTTGTGTATGAGCTTCATCGTCTGGGGTCAGGAAGTGTTATTGTATTATTACTGTTCTTGCTGTTGTTGTTGACGCTGCTAAGTGTCAGACTTGGACTGTAGCATCAAATCATGGGCACAAGTCCACAAACCCACGCTACAGTTTGCACTGGGGCAGTGACTGCAGGATCAGACGTGTCAGCCATGTGGTCTCAAAACTACTCTTAGTATTTCCACATTTCCTTTTAAATCCTTCATTTTTCTGCCCATACATTATTCAGAACCCCATCAGCATTAGTTAGATGGAGCATCCTGAATTAATCTGAAACTTTATCATTCTGAATAATAAAGTCATGGAAAAAGCAGAGAAGATTCCCACCTGAGAACACTGGTGGCAGTCGGTGTTGGGTCATGGTTAAATCTAGATCAGTCTGCCTGGATCACATCCCAGCTCTGTCATTGTCTACCTGTATGAGTTGGCTTGAGTTAGCTGCCTTTTCTGTGCTTCCATTTCCCTATCTATCTAGGCAGTATAGTCCTTATAATTACCGTGTTTATCAGGTGCCCACACATACTAAATGCCCGTAAATATCACTCTCCTCCTTCTCAAAAATTACCGCACTCTCCAATGGCCCCTCTTCTCTGCAATCACATGTTGTATTCCTCTCATGTATTTAAGAACTTGAAAAAGAGTAGATACATGTATATGTATAACTGAATCACTTGCTGTACACCTGAAACTAACACAACGTTGTTAATCAACTATACTCCAATATAAAATAAAAAATTTTTAAATAAAAATAAAATAAAAAGGTCTTCAGTTTACCATGATTTAGAACTCCATACTCTCATTAAAGATGACAAATCACTTACTATTCCTTTAACCACTTATTAGTACTGGAATAAGTTAGGGCTGTAGAGTTGAAATTCATATGTTAGCCACACTTTTTATTATTAAAAATGCTGAGAATTTTAGAAGGAACATAACAAAAACAGATAGTAGAACTAAAAGCCATATCATTTCAAAGATAAACTTCATCACATGTTATTTTGTTACTTATATTCTTCCCAGTATCCACTGTACAGAATATTTTTCCTCTTTATGTTTTACAGAAAGATAATTTATAAGGCATTATACTAAACATCACTTTGAAAAAAATGGTTTAATAAAAGAATCTGTGTTCAGGAAAAAAAAAAAGGTCTTCAGTTTAAGGGCACATTTTAGAATCTTCTAAACAATCTTAACTATTCCTTATATGTGTTAACCTTTAATGACACAGAATAATGCATTTTTAATGACATAAATCAATAATGTGGGCTAATAGTTTTTAAAGTTTCTTATACTCCATTCTTGCAACCTATGATGTCACTCAATCCATCTGTTAGTTTGAATTCACAGATACAGAAATTTTGCTCAGTGCATTTTCTCTCTGAGGCTCTGGTTAATATTCAGATCCCAGAACAGCCACAGTCAAGGGTGCTGGAGCTGCTTGGCTCTGGTTGCAGTGAAGAGTGGCTGGTGCCTAATGGATGTGGGCTATAGCTTTTCTTGTCCACATTGGAGGGAAAGGGAGATGATTAGGGCTGGATTCCATCTTGGGAGCTTCTGCACACTGACCCAGTTACTTACATATTTGAGAAATCTACGGTCCACAAATCTCCCCATGATTCTACTCTTCTGTGTCATCTGAAGGATGCTCAGTCAATATCATGGTGGCCAAGCCCTCCTTGGTTCACCTCTTGGTCATATGAACAAGACTTCTATGAGTATGGGAGGTACGGTGCAGCTCTTAAGCATTTCTAATAGGAATGAGCGAGTTCTTCTACTCACATTTGAGGGAAGAGATCGTTTCTGACCATGACCCTTCAAAATGCAGCTTTATGGATGTTGGAGAACCAGTACTTTAGAACCATCTGCGTGACCACAGACGACTCCTTAAACTGCAGTCTCTTTAACCTCCATCCCAGTCATTTTACTGTCGTCACTCCAGCTGAGTGAGACATTTCCACGTCATTAGTTACTCAGGGAGATGGGAGTTTTCCGGCCCTAAGTTCCCAGCTTTATGGTACCATTTACCAATTCATCACCCTGGTGGCATGTGAGAAGCCAGAAAGAGAGAGCTCATTCTTAATCTCTCTTTTCCTAGGAATCTGACACATCTGAAAAATATGCAGCAAATATTTCAATAAAATGTGGGAGGGGCATTAGTTAATCTCATCCTGCAGCGCTCACCTCACATTCTTTAGCGATGGATTCTTTACACTAAGTAGTGGTTTCTCTCCTCTCCTCCATGTGGGATGATTTGCTGATTTGTGTCTCTCTGGTAGGTTCCGAGTCCTCCAGCAGTGCAGGCTCCTCAGGATCGCTGTCGCGCACCCACCCACCTCTCCAGAGCACACCGCTGGTCTCGGGCGTGGCAGCCACTTCTCCCGGCTGTGTGACCTACCCAGAGAATGGGATGGGAGGCCAGGTCGCTCACAGCAGCACCAGCTACATCCTCCTTCCACTCGAAGCTGCCACAGGCATCCCACCCGGAAGCATCCTTCTTAATCCACATACAGGTTCGTTCATTACCTCTGCTTTGGCTGAGACATGATATCAGAGGTTTATTCTTGTGTTTGAGCTTATAAATTTGCTAGCAAGTGTTCTGAAAATTCCTGGTGCGTGGACTGTTGTGTAGGGTCTTGATTTAGGAAGAGCAGATCTATAGAGAGCTGGAATCTGTATCTCTGTATCGCTATCAATATTGGTATGTAAATCGAAATACAGATACTTCCCAGAAATATCCACTTTCCTCTCTGTCCTCTCTTCCTTGAGCACGGTGTCTCTCATGTATTCCCAGGAGCTAAGATCAGAAACCATGGAGTGATGAATTGGGATGTACTAATTGAAAATTGTTGTTTCTCAGACTAAATCCATGGTTAGCTTGTTGTGTCAAAAGTATTTTTGCATCCAAGATATTTCAGGAACTTGAGATCTCGATCAGAGCACATAGCAGATTCTTCACTACAGAAATTGACTTCCCACCTTAGAACTCCATGCAACTCCCACTGGGAAATAAGGAACAGCAGTGGCAAGAGAATACAGAGGGCAAGTTCTTATGTATTTTAGGGATTTTAGGATTAGACTGGTTTTGGTGGGGTTTGGAAAATCGGTAACTTCATGACTATTGTTTCTTTCATGATGAATGGCCATTTTTTTTACTTTTTTTAAATTGAGGTAGAGTTTTACAATATTATATAAGTTACAGGTGTACAATATGGTGATTCACAATTTTTAAAGGTTATGCTCCATTTATAGTTATTGTAAAATACTGGCTATATTCCCCGTGTTGTACAGTATATCCTTGTGGTTTGTCTTATACCTAACAGTTTGTACATCTTACATTTTTTACTTTTTTAATTTCTCTTGTGGTCAGTTAACTTCCACACTAATTTCAGAGGACCCAGAGCATTGGGCAAATAGACTGATGAACACCTGCTTCGTGGGGGAAACTTCTCAACCAGGGGCAATTTTTCCACACCTTCAAGGCCATTTGGCAATATCTGCAGATATTTTGATTATCATGACCTAGGGAGGAGGGGCTGCTACTGGCATCTAAGAAGGTAGAGACCAGAGATGCTACTAAACATCTTACAATGCACAGAACAGCCCCTGACACAGGAAGATTATCCAGCCCAATATGTTAGTCGTGCCAGGGCTGGTAAACCCTGGGTTAGAAGGCTTGATTCGACAAGTCACTTCTCTAGAAACCTTTGAAAGAGATTGAAAAAAAAAATGAATTTTCTCAAAATATATCTGAGGTTTGGTTTAGATTACTTAAAAATGCAACGCTGGATGGGAATCTCATAAAAGTGATCTGGCTCAATCGTCTCACATGTCTAGTGCTACTAATAATTAGGAAATTCAGAGAAGCATGAGCATGACAGTAAAATAGTTACTTGAATAATTGCCACATGTTCATGAAAACATATGGCACATTCTTAAGGAATGGTGTTTGATTGAGACATTTTGAAAATGCCATAAGCTTGAGGGAAAAGGAGGCATAATCATTTTATTGAAAACCATTTGAAAGCTTTCAGATTAGATACTTCTAAGGAGAATATTAGATATCTGGATCAGTGTAAGCACTATAAAGGAAATGAAAAGAAAACCAGGATCATATTCATTACTCTGGGCACAGATCAAAGTATGATCTGACTCTGTCAGCTTTAATTCTTTCACTTCTAATTGAGATGGAAGGTTTGTAGACAAGAGTAGCCACTAGGCATAGTTTTGAGTGGTATGTTTTAACCAAAATTGCAGAGTATTTCGGGAAAGCTCAAAAGAGTATTTTTTTAGGGTACAGCGCAGGAATATGATTTGTAATGATAGCGTGGATGTGCGTGTGTATGTGTATATTATCATCTATAATCTTGTTTATAGAAAAGGAAAGAATGCGCTCTTGGTGCCAAGTCCCAATTACAAATTGGAATGAGTAATTTGGAGCTGTTATTAAAATGTATCCTTTGCAAAAGGATCCTAACTAAAGAAAAGGATCCGATAACACTGTTGAACAACAGAGTTTCCCTACACACATCTCTGATCTGACAAATGCTAGACATGAAACTTTCCCTCGACCAGGAGGAAGATGTACTATTCTGTTCTGCGATTGAGTGGTGGGATGTAAGGTGAATTGTGATGTTTCTTTTTTCCCAGAATGTGTTTATTTTTGTCAATTAAAAATATGCGTGGGGGGGACTTCCCTGGTGACGCAGTGGTTAAGAATCTGCCTGCCAATGCAGGGGACACGGGTTCGATCCCTGGTCCGGGAAGATCCCACATGCCGAGGAGCAACTAAGCCCGTGCACCAAAACTACAGAAAGCCGCGCACCTAGAGCCCATGCACCGCAGTAGGAGAAGCCACCACAATAAGAAGCCCGCGCACTGCAACGAAGAGTAGCCCCCACTCGCCGCAACTAGAGAAAGCCCGCAGGCAGCAACAAAGACCCAACGCAGCCCAAAATTAATTAATTAATTAATTTTTAAAAAATATGAACAGGAGTTCCCTGGTGGTCCAGTGGTTAGGACTTAGGGCTTTCACTGCCGTGGCTCCAGGTTCAATCCCTTGTCAGGGATCTAAGATCCTGCAAGTCATGTGGCATGACCAAAACACACACACACACACACACACACACACATATATATATATATATATATATGCCAGCACATATGAATGTACGTATACATCTATCACATATCATATATATGTGTGTATATGTGTATCTGTGGTGAGTCGTGTGCATGATTGTCTATCAGGCTATCTGATCACTTATTTGACTCTGCTATTGAAACTGGAAATTTGCCTCCTTTGGGCTGGAACTCATCTTTCTCTGGCATTGCTGTGTCCCCCTAGAATCCACACCTCTTACCTTTTCCTAAATACCCTCTGCCAAATATGTGGTAGGAACATTTTGGTATAAGCAACCCAGAGCATATGACTACTTTGCTTCTTATGTGAATTGCCCTTGGATCCATTTCCCTGTTACCAGCACATTCATGAGCTTGTGGGGAGGAACCATACTTGGTTATATTTTTGGCCTCCCTAGAGTGGATAACAAAGGTCCTCAACAATTACATATTTCTGAAACAATATCTACTATTCATCATATATGCTAATGGGGATAATAGAGCAGTTTTTCATCCAATGTCATATATTTGAGAATGTCCCTCATGTGTAAAACGATGATTGATAAAATATCTGTCTTAAGCAGTAATAAGACAAGCAATGATTTGAAATACTAAGGTGCCCTGCCAGTCATTTGTCTATTAAATGAAACAAAAATGAAACTTTCTTTGTCAGCACAATTGACCGGGCTCTTACTAGGAACTGAATATTTGGCAACTGAAACCAACCCACCCACATACATTCTTGTGGTTCCCCAGATACAACCAGGACTTTTTAGTCTGGCTTTAGACTCAGCTCCCATTTTGTCCATTTCTAACTCCGGGCCTGCGTTGGCTGTTGTTTCTCTGCTTTGCAGGCATCTGGATGAGGGAGTCAGAGGCTCTTTCTCAAAGTTATCCCTGGACCACATCTTCATCCTTGCCAGGCAAGCCTGGGTTTGTCTCTTGAGAATGATCTTCCTCCAGCCGTCTTGGACTCAGCCTCCTTTTGGAAATTTCTAGCTGCAAGCTCATCTTTGGCTATTTTCTTCCAACTCAGTGCTATCCAGAGATGTCAACAGGTGTTGGCATCCCTCAAGTCCTTGTTAGTGCCGTGTGTGTTGTTTTGCCATTTTGCTTTGCTTTCATCTGGCAGGAGTCCAGGAGCATGAGATGGAAGAACACGCCATCTGCAGGGACTTGACTTTGAGCCGCCTTTGAGGGCTGGTCTCTTTCAAATGCTCCTGATGGGCTTCCATAACACTATGCAGTTTTTGTTTTTCACAGGACTTCTAGAATCGATTTATCCAAACTGCTTCCACCTTTCGATTAAATGCACCATGAAGTTTTTGTGTGCTGTCTAGAAACGTATCTTTGCAAGACCTGAATCAGTCTTTGCCTATCCATAATCATCAGCTCCCTAATCATTTGATTGCTCACCTTCTAAGGACTAGGAAAGGAAAATATTTTTCCCATCATCCCCTCTCTTTCTTTTTAAATAATACCCTTCTGCCGGGTACATGGTAGCAGTGCTTTGGTATTGGAAACCAAGAGCATATGATTACTTTGCTTCTAGTGTGAACTGCCCTTGGATTCATTTCCTTATTACCAGCACATTGATAAGCTCTTTGTGAGGAGGAGTCCTACTTAGTTTCTCGTTTTTGTTTTGCATCCCTGGAATGGGTAACAGAGCTTTAGTCACCATGCAGGGGCTCAATCATTATATATTAGTAACATAATGTCTGCTGCACATTACACACATTGATGTGAATAGTGGAGACGTTTTTCACCTAAAGTTATGTATTTGAGAGCGACGGACGCTCTGCATTCAATCCTTTTCTCTGCCCTGGCTCAGCTCGCCACACTGGCTTACCTCTGTCACTACACTCTCTTTACCTGCTAACACCCATTCCAAGGCCTACTGGACACGCTTCTGCAGTTCTGACATGAAAACCTCTGCTAAGCGGAATAGTCCTAAAGCCAGTGAGTCTTTCTCTTTTGATTTTCAGCCACTGTCATTCATACTAATTGCCTGGATTCAGTCGTAATTGCATCTGGATTGGTAAACAAGGTAGAATACTGAGAAGCCACCATAGCCTGACTTGAAAACCAAAAGTCAGTCATCCCGGCCCTCTTAGAAAATTGTTTTTGGTCTCTTCCCTGGCATCCATCTGACTTCTTTCATTTTCCTCAGTTCTCTCCACCATTCCTTGGTGAGCATAAGAATCAACCTTTTATACTACCTTCTCTTTCTAAAAGAACCTGCCATCTCTCTCTACCCAAGTGAATTCTTAGTACTTTTCACATGCGGTTATTTAGAAATATTTCTTTCTTCTGGTCCACAGCACAATAATAATATTTTAAACAGAGGGTCTAAAATTTATCGAAAATGGCATCTGAATATTTTGCTGTTATATTTTCACCCTAAATATGGTCAGTTTTTTACACTTCCTTAATTCTCACTGGGGTAAATCAAAAGTCACGGACATAGTAAAGAGCCTTTTCTTTTTAGTTTTCCATCCGTGTGTGTGTGTGTGTGTGTGTGTGTGTGTGTGTGTGTGTGTGAGCTTAGAGTTAGGTTGACTTTGAAATGATTTTGTATGAAGTTGCTGTGATAATTTTTTTTAAATGTTAGGTACCTAAAATTTTCCTCTTCCCTATTAACATACAAAAAAGGAGGAGACAAGTAAGGATTAGAACCCCAAATGGGCTAATAGATTTTTGTAAATTGACCTGTTTTTTCATCCTTTTCCAAATTGCTGGGTTTTGCAGGGAAAAAAAAAATGGGTTGCAGATTTTAAATTCAGAAGAGTTATTTTCGAAAAAAGAACAATAATTTAAAACAATAAAATATAGCTAAAATTAAGTAACAGTGATAGGAAGACAAGTGCTTATGAAGAACATTTAAAAAAAAAAAACCCTCTAAATTTAGTCATTGTTCTCTGACTAAAATTCTGGCACATATGCTTTTCCATCACATCATGTTGTGATTGGTTATGAAACTGTTGTTAGAACTCCTGTGGTTCTGGCAGGTATGTTCATGAATATGCAGCATGTAAGGTTACTTGTTGCATACATACACACATACATATGTATATAAATATTTGGGAGGGTACTGAAAATTTGGGGAATGCTAAAGCTTTCATGTCAGCTCCTAACTGAGCTGAAATCAAGTCCACTGCTCTTCCGCTGTAAGCACTTTGCCCATCTTTTCCCCCATATTCTGATTCTTCTTTATCTACCAATCCTGGGGGGTGATTCCACCTTGAAATATGGCCCCCACCTCTCCTAACTTCTCATGTGTTGATGAATAATTTTCAGTTACGATTGGATTTTTTTCATGGTACCTCGTTGTACCATGTACTCATTAAGCAAACTTGGATAATTCACTTAAGTTGCGTAGTATGATGGGAGGTGAATGGACCAGGGCCATTTCCTGGATGTCTCACTTACTGCTTTGTGTATTTCTGAATAAATTGCTTGGGCCCTCCAAACTTTGATTGTCTTGTCTCTAAAGTGGAATGAGATTGCACACCTGTGGGGCTCTTGGAAGAGAAGACCATGGATGTAAGGTGCCTGTCACTGCGCCTTCCATGTTGGAAATCCATTTCTTCTCTCCCTTACCTCCTTTCTCTCTCTTTCATTTGCTGCCCTTTAATCACTTCCTTTCAGCTCCTTATTCCTGTAATTTTCCTGGCGGGCCTTCATTTCCTCTTCTGAAACATAGGGAGATGATACCTACCTTCCGCAGAGGCCCAGTGAGGTTCCAATGATACTGTTTTGTAAACCATAAAATACTCCTCAAATAGTAGGAACAATAACAGTGAACCAAGCCATTATTTCAAAAGGCAAAATAATGTATATTTGCTCTGCCATGACAAGATGATTCTGTGATGGGTTTATTATGCATCACCTTCAGAATCTCTATCCCCTCCCCTGTGTACTCCTGCTTGTGTCTATTTAGAGAAGCAAGTGAATGCATGTGGTATATCCTGGTTGTATATACATTTGTGGAGCTGGTAATGATTCTGAGTTGGTGACCAGCCCAGTGGAAGCAAAACAAATATATTGGTAAATAATGAGTAACTGAATGTCGCCAGAGCCGTATAAACAGAAAGCAGCCCTTATATCGCGGTGTAAGTTATCTCGCTGGTAGCTGTGAGGTGCAGGGCAGCAAGACACAGGACTTGGTGAAGGTTGCTTCTCCACAGGCCTTCTGCACTGGGTGCCACTGTACAGATGCACTTAGCTTTGGCAAATTGCCTTGAAGGTGATGGATTCATTTGCGGCTTCTTAAAATTGCTGTGGGCTTACGCTGTTACCTCGCTCAGCCTGATGGGTCATAAACAGTCAAGTCTTCACACTGGCAAAGGCTCCAGTGTCCTGGACTTCCCCTGCCCCTTTGCTTTAGGTTCCATTTTTGAGTATCTGTCAGAGTGGTTCTTTGTGCCAAAGGAGAGCTTGAGAAGTTTACCTTGACCAAGGTGTGATTCCACTGCAGGCCAGCCCTTCGTGAATCCCGATGGAACCCCCGCCATATACAACCCCCCGACCAGCCAGCAGCCCCTGCGAAGCGCGATGGTGGGGCAGCCCCAGCAGCAGCCCTCCCCGCGGCCCCAGCAGCAGGCCCAGCCACCCCAGACGCAAATGGCAGGCCCACTGGTCACTCAGGTAAGAGCTGGTGGGAAGGCAGGGAGGGGAAGTGCTCGGAGATGCAGACTGCACCAGCCTCAGCCGTGCGGTGCATCAGGAAGAGGCGATATTTTCCATGGGTGCCAGCCCCATCCACTCAACTCCATAATAAAACCTGGCAGCCTAGAGCCCTTGGTTGCAGGTTGACAGGACTTCAGCTGGATCCTTAAAGCTTAGGTAGAGATGAGGGCCCCGTCCAGTGACTCGCATGGTGAGGCATGGTACTTGGGAAAATGAATGACAAGTCTTGTCTTAGATCTAGATGCTGCTTTTATGTGTCAAGGAGTCTGTACTGTCTTGGGGACTGAACTCAAGCCCATCCAGGCCGTTGTGTCACCTTGCTCACCCATTCCTAATGCAGATCAGTGCCCCTGTCTGCAAAGAGTCAGTATTAAATGGGAAGAACAGAAGCCAGCTCATGCCAAGGTGGCCTGGCTGCTCATTTGTCCCTTGGAGAGACACAGGGCTGTCCTCCTTTTCTAGGGCAACACATGGAAATGTTCAGAAACCTGAAGTGTTCCAGGCAGGTTGCCAGGGTGAACCTCTTTTTTTTTTTGGCCACAGTGGGCGGCATGCAGGGATCTTGGCTCCTGGGCCTTCAGTGGAAGCGCAGAGTCTTAACCACTGGACGGCCAGGGAAGTCCCCTGAACCTCATTTTTTTGTTGTTTTTTCTTACTTTTTAGTACTTGGACTATATTTTTAGACCCAGGGATCTGACCACCAACAACAACATGAAAAGTATCACAATAACTTCTTTTTTTTTAATTGAATGAAAGATTCTTTAAATTTTATAGTGCTTTACAATTTTCAAAAGTTTCACACACACAGGACTTCATATCTGGGCAGCAAACCTCCCTCAAGGCTGGCTGGCGCTGGTCTGCCTGCTTTGGCTTCCTATTGGTGGCTGGTGCCCCTCTCTGGAGTGCACTGAACCAGGAGGACCTATGAGGGGGACGGTGGTGTGCGTCAGATGCGATTGCCTTCCGTTGGGATTTCAGCCCCCAGTACTGCCCTGTTACCTGACCAGCTTTTTCTTTCCTCCAGTCTGTCCAGGGGCTGCAGGCTTCCTCCCAGTCAGTGCAATACCCAGCTGTGTCTTTTCCTTCCCAGCATCTCCTGCCCGTGTCTCCGACGCCGCAGTTCCCCATGGTACTGTATCATGTGGGGATGACTTTTCACCTGGGAGAGCACATTCACTGGTCTTACTACTTTCTTGTGCAGGGCAGGCTGACGCTGGGTGGGTGCCCTGGGCTGACTGTAAGGGGGGAGGTGGTGTGTGAATGTCTCATTCTCCAAAATAATGCTTTCCTTTCTGTCATCTGTCCCATGTTTAGTGCCTCTGCAGTGGTACCCTTTTAAGAGTTTGCGAGCTAAGCGGGAATTGAATGTCCTCAGAGTTACATGTCAGGAACAGAGAGACACGTGAACTTGGTGTGAGGGTTGGGAAGTATCTTAAAAGTCAATATCCAGATGGTAACCGACATCACCCTGTGCTCCTGATACAGGTGTTCCCCTAGAATCCCAGTCCTCCAATGGCCTCTCATTTCTCCTCAGTGTACTAGGTCCTTTTGGGCAACAAGAGTGAGCATTGTCCCTGAACATCAGGCCAGGCCAGTGACTAAATACTCCTTAACATGCAAATGAAACTCCACTGATGACACCAGTTCTGGCTCGAATTTTGTGGCAGCCATGGGCAACACAAGTCCTTCTGCGTCCTCCAGAAGGCAGAGCCTGTGGTTACTGCTGGTAGACCAGATGACCCTCCAGGACAGAGCCCCAAATCCTTCTTGTCTCAGTGCCATCCTGAGGATCCCAAGCCCTCAGTGAAAAAAATAATAATTTGTTTCCACTGAAAGAGGGAGATACGGGTCAAACTTTTTGCCATCTCTAATCCTCAAGATGATTAAAATCTGTCTTCTCTTGTTATGTTCTCCTGGTGTTATGGACAGAGAATTCCTTTCGTTTATTTTTTCCAAATTGTTCTCCCTCCGTCTCCCAAAAGGACAAGCCTGTGTCCTGTGTCTGCCACTCCCATTCCTCAGCCACTCTTGCTGACGCCCTGGTTTCTCTCCATGGCTTGCAGAGAGAGGATGTGACCACGCAGTTTGGCCAGATGAACCTGAGCCGGCAGTCCTCGGGGGAGACTCCTGAGCCCCCAGCCGGCCCTGTCTACACACCGTCCCTCCTGCCGCAGCCCACCCAGCAGCCAAGCTACGTCATCGCCTCCACAGGCCAGCAGCTCCCAACGGGGGGCTTCTCGGGCTCTGGCCCTCCCCTCTCCCAGCAAGTCCTCCAGCCCCCTCCCTCGCCCCAGGGATTTGTGCAGCAGCCTCCACCCACACAGGTAAGTGTGCTTTTTCTCACACCTGTGACCCAGCGCTGGTTGCTGGTGCATCTTGGCCTCTGTTTCCATGTAGCACATCACCGGCTCAACTCATCTCGCTCTTCTGGTCCATACTGATATTCCCAGCCTACAGGACCCAGCCTGTTGCATTCATCAGTTGTGTGAAGTCCTGGGGGCTCAGAAAGTGAGTTTAATGACGCAGACCCATGTCCCTGGTACCAGGGGAAGTGGCCCATTTTCCAGGCTGCTGGTGCAGAGGCCATGGGAGAGCATTGCCCTCCAGCAGGATGTCAGCTCGCTGGGGTGATTGCCCAGGGAGGGAAAGCCTCGGGGAAGGAAGGGGAAGGCCAGCTCCTGGGGGACTTCCATCTCTCTTGCTGCTGCTCTGGAAACGTGTTGTTTCCTTTCTTATCCATTCATAAGCATTTTCTGGAGCTTTTCTGGGGCTCCTCTCTGAATAGAAAGGAGGAAGCTAAGCCCCATCCACTGTCCTCTCCACTCCCCTGGGGAGCGGGGCTCCTGCACACGCTCACAGGTAGCCATTAATCATATTTAATTGACTTGAGCATGTAAGACACCACAGATCACTGATTTTTACTGTCTTCTCAAAGACTGATGATGTGTTACTCTTCACCACCAAACATCTCTGGGGCTCTCCTGGGTATCCCTTGCAGAATATTGCAAGTGATTACTGTCAAGATGTAAAATGCACAGAAGCGTTTTCTGGTCCATTTTCAAGGCACGCATATCCCAAGCAAATTCCATCCTAATTATGAAATATTGCATTGGATGAGCTGCTTAAAGTACAGTGTCACCTTCGTATCATTTGTGGTGTGGCACTGCCTTAACATCTTAAATAAATTATTTTCTTTTCCAGCCATGCAAAATCCTCCACCATGAAATGATTTTCACCCAGTTGTTCATTTTATTTTGAGTGATAATTAATAGTCCATCTTTAGTTGCCTTCTCTGTAATGTAGTAGCGTTGCTGGTAGGGTTTAAGGAGATGTTAAAAATAATTTTAAGTTACAGGAGAAAGGACCTCATTGATATATTAATTATTTTACTAATAAATTAAATATTTAATTATCAGGGAAAAATAGTTTTAACTCTTTTAGCCTAAATAGCATCTAAGTGTCACCCTTTTCTGATGTCAAAGAGAAGAGTTGCCAGAATATTTAATTGAAGACTTTTTTTAAAAAATGCCCTTCCTTGATTGAAGGAATTTCGATAATTAGTGCACTACAAGAGCAAAGACAACTCAGAGCTTTGGTGTGTCTGCAACAGAGATGCTTTCATTCCCTCTCCAACAGATTTAAAAATAGAAAGAGGGAGGGAAGAAAAAAAAAGGAAAACACATGCTCATGAGCAGTCTGGACATCTGTGAACTTCTTTGTAAAAGAACCACAGATAAAGGTATAGGATATAACCCACAGTGATTGTCAATTTAGTAAACATTTTAAAACTCAGTTACTCAATTATGTATAGTGTTGAAAACAACACTTGAGATACAGTCCATGGGCATATATGGAAATAACATTATGTTTATGCAGAAAATGACCTATTTAATAACCTTAAAGGTCAGTTTTGTCTGATTTGGGTGAATGCTTTCTGAACGCCCACTGGAAGGGTGAAGCAAAAATGCATGGACAAGGCAAAGAGGGAAAATAAAACAGCCATAAAATACACAGTTCTCAAACAGGTGGCTCCTAATGTTATTCTAAGCAGATAATCCTTGCAGGCTGTGTACTGGCACACCTCTGCTTACACTTTAAAGAAGCTGATAGAGGAAAAGGCAGAGGCCTGTAAATAAAAAAGTAATCGATTAATAAGAAAACAGGGCTTCCCTGGTGGTGCAGTGGTTAAGAATCCACCTGCCAATGCAGGGGACACGGGTTCGAGCCCTGGTCCGAGAAGATCCCACATGCCGCGGAGCAAATAAGCCTGGGCACCGCAACTACTGAGCCTGCGCTCTAGAGCCTGTGAGCCACAACTACTGAAGCCCGCACGCCCAGAGCCCGTGCTCAACAAGAGAAGCCACCGCAATGAGAAGCCCACGCACCACAAGGAAGAGTAGCCCCCGCTCGCCGCAACTAGAGAAAGCCCACGTGCAGCAACGAAGACCTATCACAGCCAAAAATAAATAAATAAATAAATTTCTAAAAAATAAGAAAACAGCCTTAATATAAATGACCCGAGGCAGGCAAGGAAGTCTTTCCAGGTCAGGAGACATTTGATTCGAATCTTATTGGAAGTAATTAGAGTATTTTCAGTCATTCTTAGTGATTAGAAAATGACGAAGGTGACATGAACAATATTTTTAACATATGTCCCTTTTAAAACTGAACATCCATTTTTTGGGATACCAGCTATGTGCCAGTCACTCTGAAAAGTGCTTTGCTGGGCCTCCCCATATTTCATAATTTCATCCTCTGATTCTTTTAGGCTGGAGATCAGCAGATTTCATGACCTACCTGTGTTTCCATTAGCAAAACAGTTCAAGTTAATGATCATATTTAAAACTACCGTAAAAATGTGTTGTTGTTGTAGGTGACTGTTTCATTCACTCTTGTTTCATTTAAAAAGCACAAAATTCAGCACTTTAAGACAGTCACCATTGTATTGCTCACAGCCAGGTCGGCAATTTGAGCAGGACTTGGCAGCGATGGCTCGCCTCTGCACCACATGTGGCTTGACTGGGCCTGGAAGATCCCAGGTGGCCTGACTTACATGCTGCAGTGTTGGGGTCTTGGCTGGGCTGCCTCTGTTCTCCACATGGCCTCTTTCTCCAGCTGGGTAGCCTGGACTTCTCCTGGTGGCTGGGTTCTCTCCTGAAAGAGTGGAAGCTGCAAGTCTTCTTAAGGATCAGGCTTCCAAGTCTCAGAAGTCATCATTTCTGTCTCATGGCATTGGTCAAAGCAAGACAGAGCCAGCTCAGATTCATGGCTTCGGGAGTAGATTTCACCTTTTCATGGGAGGAGTAATGCACACACACACACGTAGGCATGGTGGCCGTCTTTGCAATCTACTACTGTACTCACATTATGTCATAAGATGACAATAGTTTACATTTCAAAATGTTACTCCATTTACAGCTCTCATTTCCTGCCATTGTTCCCTTTCTTCCACAGATGCCTGTATATTATTATCCATCTGGTCAGTACCCTACCTCAACCACGCAGCAGTACCGGCCCATGGCCTCTGTTCAGTTCAGTGCTCCGAGGAGCCAGCAGATGCCACAGACAGCACAGCAAGCAGGTACTTGGAATCCGTTTCCCATTTTCTCCTCCAACCCAGTTATTTTGCACATAAATCTCTCAGCTGTCCTCTTTGGATGCGTATCCAAGCTTGGCAATTTAAATCAGCTCATTTCCCTTCCCCAGAGAAGATAAAGGAGCATTTGATTAACTCCATGTGGAGAAGTGACAGGTCCAAGGAGGAGAAGCTCATGTCCCGCCAGCATCCCTAGCTTCTCCAGCATCCCTAGCATGCATGCGAAACGCGGTCTCCGTAAATGACTTGAGGATCCTCTTAGTTTCTCTGAAAGCAGAGAGCCAGCTGCATCCCTATCTTCCTGGTTCATACTTCTTTCCCCCTTTTCAACCTAAAGAGACTTTTCCCCTGCTCCTAAGGCTAGGGCACCAAATTAGGTTGTTTCTGTAGCATCCTAGAAAGCAGCGTTTTGAGAAGAAGGCCACTGACACTGCAGCCTGTGTCCCGAAGGAACTCAGACCCTGGCTTATGGTCTGGAGGGCCACACGCCTCCTGCGGCAGCCGCTGTGCAGTGGGAAGGGGGGCCGAGGCACTGTCCGAGAGTGAGTAGCAGGTCTCACAGTGAACCGGTCTCTTTCCCTACTGTGTCACACTCCTGATGGGATGCCGCGACCCCGACGGCAGCAGGAAGCCGGCAGGCCTCAGTGACCTGTGCTAGGGAGACATTTGTGTCCTTTCCGCTGCCCACACGGCAGAGAAAACCGCTGATGGTCCTGCTGAAGACCGCCTGGCTGGGGCACCCTGCCTTCCGTGAGTAGGGCAGCATGTTAGAGCCCACACTCCCATCTGCCACCGGATTTCTGCACTGGGTGTATGTATGTGCATCTGTAATGTGTACGATATGCCTGTGTGATATCTACAGGAAATGGACAGTTTTTATACGCTATGACAAAAAGCACCATTCTTGCCAAGGATGAATACCAATCCCCACTAGAATACTCATGCTGACGCTGCTGGCATTTTGTCACCTTGAAGGGGTCATTTAATTCCTCCGTGTTGGGGGTAGCTGTATATTCTTTAGTTCATTTCATGGCTTAAAGTCTGTGGGAGAAGAAGCAGACACATATAGCAGCCAACCAGACTATGTCTTATTTTCAGCACTGTATCAGTTTGGGGAAGAATATATTTTGACCTCTGAATTGGCTTTACACTTTTACAGTAATGAGAGCACTAAAGGATTTCTAATTATTCGTTACTTTAAGACAAGCATTTGGCCATATTTTCTCTGACTGTTGGAAAATGGTATTATCTCTATCATTCTGGTGGTAACTGTGCTATCAATTTAGATACAGACTCTAGTAACGTGTTGTTTGAGTTCTTGAACCGTCTTTTTTTTCTTTTTCCTGCTCATGTTATCAAAGAGTTAATTTATAATCTTCTAGCTATTGGTCCAGAGGCTATAGCAAAGTTTTCCTTTTGGTTGCCACTGCCTTTAGAAGAAGAAAGATGCCAACATCTAATTATAATGATTTTTTTTTTAAATTTAGTTTAGTGCCACTGTTTGAGAGTTTTCTGAAGGATATTTCAGTCTTGTGTTAGGGTATAGTTCACATACAGGAATGCAGGTCCAGACGTGCGGGATCCCACTATGCTGTGAACTCTGGGTCTGTGTGAGGTGCTGAGAAAGTTGGATGAATATGTTAACTGGGCAACAGAATAAGATTTAGAACAAGCCTCAGGCTCCCCACTGACTCTTCCCCGCTACCTTCACTGATGCATGTCAACCCAAGGGAGAATCCACGTGACCTTTTCTTACTCTTTTTAAAACACTGTAGGGGAATTTGGGGATGCAGAAACCACCCTCCCCATCTTGGGGAGACCTAACTAGTGGCTTTTGTGACAACCCAGTGGCTTTGACTTGTCCCATGCCCCACATCACCAGGGAACTGCCACCCCAAGGCAAGTTAATGACACGTAATTAGAAGAAAGCATTCTAAGTCAGTATCTTGCTCAAAATAGCAGCAGTGCTTCAGGTGTCAAGGAAGTGAGTGGCAGCTAATGTGCCTGTGAGGGTGGGGAGCTGAGAAATGCAAAATGATACATGCACAGTATCTTCCCTGAGAGTGATGACATCAGTATACACATGTAGACCCTTGTGCTCCTAGTGTGGTGGCCACCACAGCTGACATCAGGCCTAAAATCCCCCTGTGGTTTCCACCTCTGCTGAATTTACTGAGTGTTTGGGAAGGCAGATCGTGTCCCCAGATCTCACTGAGAATCACCTCTGCCAATAAAATCCAAGGAACACAGCTTGGCGATGGCTCTGTGACGGTGGAAGGGGGCTCTGGGCCCTACAGCTGGGAAGCTTTTCGCTGAGCTTAGTGACACCATCAGCAACTTCCCAAAGGGACATACATAGAGGAGTTATTTGGGGGAACAGCTCCATGTCCGTGGACTGTCTCATAGAGGAAAGAGCCTCTTAAGCCTGTGTATTAACCAGTTTACCATAATGACATAAACATACTTACTAGTTTTGCCTTTATTTCCTAGCATGGATGATCCTATAGAACTTAACATGCTGTAACTAAACCAGCATGTTACAGAGGTAGATAACATTTAATTAATTATTCAAGTACAGAGGGTGGCTTAATAGAATACATTGAGAGCCTGGACTTTTGTCTCCCGACTCACATGGGCTTCCATGTTATTTTGCAGAGCTGGTCAGTAACAAACGGCAGAGCGCAGCTGAGACATTTGTGCACAAATCACACATTGGGAAGGAAAAAAACAGCATTCCTTTTACATCATGTCTCCAACTCCAAATTCCCTTTTCAGGTTGACTTAAAAGTGTGCTCTCTCTCTCTCTCTCTCTCTCTCTACATATATATGTATATAGCTTCATTCTTCGTTCTCCAAGATCTTGGACATGTCCTAAAAACAACAAAAATGAACTTGTAAAGTCCCATATACTTTCCTAAATGGGCATTTGGGAATGAATAAATCCTAATTTTGGTATTAGAATAATACTGGTTTCATAAAATCAATTAGGAAATGTTTCCTCCTCTTTTATTTTTTGGGTGAAATTGTGTAAAATTCATGCTAAATCTTCTTTAAATGTTTGGTAGAATTCTCCAGTGAAACTGTCTGGGCCTGGGGATTTGCAGAAGCAGAAATTTTTTTTTTTTTTTTACTTTTTATTTGAAGATAATGTGTGCAGCTTTTTAAATATGAATTCATTATGGTTATAAGACGATTCAGATTATCCATTTCATCTTTGCTGAGTGTTGGTAGTTTGTGGTCATTGAGGAATTGGCCCACTTCTTCTAAGTTGTTGAGTTTATGAGTATAAAGTTGTCAGTAGTATTCCTCTATTATCCTTTTAATAGCTACAGGATATGTTGTGATATCCTGTTCTAGCTTGATATTGGTAATTTTAAATTTTCTTTTATTTTCATAAATCTTGCTAGATTTATCAATTTTTATTGATCTTTTCAAAGAACTACCTCTTTGTTTCGCTGATTTTCTCTATTGTTTTATTGTTTCAATTTTATTGATTTCTCCTCTTTATTATTTTCTCCCTTCTGCTCATTTTAGTTTTATTTTGCTCTACTTTTTGTAGTTTTTTGAGGTAGGAAGTTAGATTATTGATTTAAGACCTTTTCTCTTTTCTAATGTAAGAATTTAGTGCTTTAAGTTTCCTTCTCAGCCCTGGTTTCGCTGTGTCCCACATATTTTTATATGCCATATTTTGATTCATTTGTATATATTTTTTTCTTTTATTTGAGATTTTTCTCTTTGACCTGTGGATTTTTTAGAGGTATGTTGTTTAATGTGCAAGTGTTTGGAGATTTTCCTGTTGTATTTCTGTTATTGATTCTAGGCTGATTCCATTATTGTCAGAAAACATACTCTGTATGATTTCAGTTCTTATAAAATTGTTGCAGTTGGTTTTAGGGCCCAGGATATGGTCTATCTTGGTGAATGTTCCTTTGAGCACTTGAAAAAAATGGGTATTCCGCTCTTGTTAGGTGGAATGTTCTATACATGTCAATCAAATCCTGTTAGTTTATTTTGCTGTTAAGATCATCTGTAATTTTGCTGATTTCCTGTTTACTCGTTCTGGCAGTTGCTGAGAGGTGGATATTCAGGACTCAAACTATAAGACTTCCTAAAGTCCTGAAATGAATCTCAAGACAAAGGTTGCCCCCGTATCCCTGAAGTGCAAAGATGAAGGGGAGACAGACTGTAGCTATTTGGAGCATGTTGGTTCCTTTCCCAAATAAACAGGAAATGCTTCATTCCCTAAAAGAAGCTAGAAACGATCCGTAGAAGCAGTCTGGAAGGTAAAAGCCCTCTGACCAGTGAAGTTTGGGCAAGGTCTTCCTATAAGCTGCTCTCCACGTCTCTCACATGCCAGGCTTTCAGCCCTGTTGCTTAATGGCAGTAATACTACTTTAGGTTTGGGTAGAAAAATCATGTAGGTGACTGTTTACGACAGACAGTCCAACAGTTCTGCTTTCCTAATAGAGCAGATGTTTCTGTATCCTTGAATATAATGAAAATAGAACAACAGGAAGAGAACATGGATGGCTTCAGAGCAGAGCAGGAAGGGGGAAAAACATGAAACTTGCGTGAGCCTTAGATATATAGAGTATAACTGCAGTAGATCATTTGATGTGGATTCTGAAAACTGGGGGGATGCCTCTCACCTCTGCTTTTCTAAAATCCCATTCCTCTCCCACCTTCCCCCACTCCCAACCATCTGCCGAATGATTCATTTTTGGTAAAAACCAATTTCATAGAGCGTTTTCCATGACAATGTTTTACTTTTCAAATCATAGTTTAAAAGGAAGCCATGAAAAGGAAATCTTAAAAATGCATCGTATTGCAAAACTCCATGCAGCTTTTGTGGGGTTCTGCACACCTATTTACTTCTGCTCTGCTCAGTTCTCTGGATTGGGTCCATGAGGCTCCAACCTGCCTGGTGATGGTAGAGTTGGAATCTCTTGCAGGAGGCAGTGGTGGAGGTCTTCAGAAGTTTTTGAACTTTACTCACTCTTTTCACTTGTATTTAAGATGAACCTCACTTGGACTTTCTCTTACGCTCTGCTCATCAGCCATCATGATATTTAAATAGTGGAAATAGAAATGGAAGGTAAACACTCAGTTTTGCTACATGAGGAAAGTGAGGAAGGTCAGCCTCCTACCCGATGTGGAGTCTTTCTCGTCAGAGCCAGAAAGGGGGCTTCTGCTACTTCAGTCTTTACAGATTTAGTAACAGATGCAGCTCTCAGACACTCAGCAGGGTTATTCAGGCTGACTGAGTCTGACTTGTGAGATTTTGCCCTTGGCTATACGAACTCAGAACCAACTAGCACGTGCAGGTGGTAAGGAGGGCACATGAACAGGAGTAAAAATAACATCCAGATAACTCGGAGAAGTGGTATCACCCCTCCCCATTCATAGGAGAAAAACTGGAGCTTCCCCACCTCTTAGGGCATCATCTCTCCCTGCCCTGATAGAGAAGCTGGAAATAAACCTTGCAGCAGGCCTCCTAGTGTCCAGTTAATCAGAGTGAAGAATGATGGATACAGATAAAGAAGGTTACAATTTATTTAAAATATATGTAAATAAAAGGCATACAAGAAGAATGGTGAGGGAAGAGGAAACCAGGTGAGGGAGTAGAGATCCTGTTTGTTTTATTTTGCTAACTAATGACAGGATAACAGTAGAATCCAGGAATCTGTTGGGGACACTCTGACCTTGGGGGTATAGATTTCATTGATCTAAACCTCTATTCTATCTAGGAAGAAAACCATTTATATGTAGAAAGTTCTTCAGTGAAGAAGGTAGAGTTCAAGGGGGTCAGCCTGTCAGAAATACAAATGATATAATAGGCCATTAGATTTTTCTGTTCTCCTCCAGAACAAAAATCCAAAATATCTTCTAATCTTTAGGTAGAGCAATTCAACTCCCTGTAGCTCCTTCCACACACAAATCAACTCTAGGTCTCTGAAGATTCCTTAACTAGATTTTGTAAATGCAATGTCTGCCCCCACATCTGTTGTGGATATTTGGGGGAGGGTGACTGTAGCCAGTGTGCCTCAAACTTTCAGGTGTACACGTAGCACCTGGGATCCTGTTCACGTGTGTATTTTGATGCAGTAGTTCTGGGTGACTCCTGAGATTCTGCATTTCAAGCACACTCCCAGGTGATGCTGATATTACTGCTGTACTATCTTGAGAGCAATGTAGTAGATGGTACATTTTTAACCACGGCTATCTTGTAGACCAGCTACTGACAAGAGAAAGGGCCTACCGAGATTCACTCTTTGATTCAACATTATTTATATCTCAGGCATAAATCTAATCCTTCATGGTCAGCATATATGATCTTATGAATTATAGCTAGTGAGTATTTAGAATAAACAGGTTAAAGCTTACAAATGCAAATCTTGAGATAGAAAATAAATAGAGCATGATTCTACCTCATAGCAGGTACTCATAGGTGCTGAAAGAATGAATGATATGTGTGCCTATTTTATGTTCACGTGTACAGGGAGCGTGTGCTTGTGAGTGAGAGAGCGGAGAATGTGGGAACATTTAAAACGTTAAATGAAAACCTGTCAGCCCTCGAATTTAAATATCAAAAAGAGCAAATTAATTAAATGTTATGAAATCAAGTAAAAGACAGCCTAACCAACCAATCCATGTTAACAAACGAATATACACATTTTTTTCAAAGTTCAAACACCCAAGGACTATGTCACAGATCCACGTACAGGGATATAGTATGTTTGGATTTTCATATGCTTAGCAATTTGGGAATTTCTATACATTTAAAGTAATGAGGGGCTTCCCTGGTGGTGCAGTGGTTAAGAATCCGCCTGCCAATGCAGGGGACGCAGGTTCGAGCCCTGGTCCGGGAAGATCCCACATGCCACGGAGCAACTAAGCCCGTGTGCCACAACTACTGAGCCTGCGCTCTAGAGCCTCGAGCCACAACTACTGAGCCTGTGTGCCACAACTACTGAAGCCCGCACGCCTAGAGCCTGTGCTCTGGAACAAGAGAAGCCACCGCAATGAGAAGTGCGCACACTGCAAAGAAGAGTAGCACCCGCTCACTGCAACTAGAGGAAGACCCAACGCAGCCAAAAAAATTAATAGAAAGTAATGATACTCCCATCAAAACTCATTTTAAGTGACGAGTTTTTTTGTTTGGTTGGTTGGTTTTCTTTTTTTTTTTTTTTTTGGCTGCGTTGGGTCTTTGTTGCTACGCAGGGGCTTTCTCTAGTTGTGGTGAGCGGGGGCTACTCTTCGTTGCGGTGCGCGGGCTTCTCATTGCTGTGGCTTCTCTTGTTGCGGAGCTCGGGCCCTAGCTTTCCTTTAATCATTTTAGTTGCCTTCTGAATGCACAACGATGAAATGGATTGGGTGGCATTCCTGGCAGGAAGATAGAATTATCTGTGACCCGTGTATATTTGAAAATAGACAAAAGCCTCTGTTCCTGATAGGAAAAGCAACGTCTTAGCTTTTTATTTCTTTTAGGAGTAATATTTTTTGTTGCAATAGAATATTGTTCATATTAACAGCTCTTAGTGAGAAAGAGGATTGCTGCCTCTTTACTGTTGCTCTGAAACACATTTGGGATGGGGCAGAATGTACCTTAATGGAGTCTATAAATTTATCTAATCAGTGCAGTTGAGTAAACTTGACAGTGAATTCTGTATTTTTAGCCTGACTTATTAAGCAGTCATTGTCAATGTAATTGAGAGGGATTTTATCTTCAAAAACCTTTTCTCTGTCTTTGTTCGTAGGATGATATTCTTCACCTTGACTTCTTTCCCTCTTAGGATTGGCTCAGATGAGGAAAGGGAGCATCAGAGATCAGAGATAAAGAATGTGGTCCACCAGTGTGACCAATAAGAGATGTTCATTTAGAGACAGTGGGATCTTCTCTTTCTATCTTAAATTGCCTTCCCAAATTTGATGATTTTTTTAAAAAGAACTATTTGCCTAATTACCCTACATATAATTTCCATACATTTTAATATTTTAAATCCCATTAATCTCTATTTTTTTTAGTTTGAGAAAGAATATATAACTGATAATCACTCAGAGAAGCAATGCAAAATTTTTTACACTTGACAACTCTAAGGAAGTGATTGCACTTTGGATGTCTGCATTATTATGTTCCTAAAAGCAGAGGGGGTAAATTATCAAAGAGTTACAGGAGGATTTAATTGTCTGATTTCTGTTAACATCAGTGGAAGTCACATGGATAAATCCTTGAGGAACACGCTGTCCTGAAAATATTGGTCTGGAAAAGGTTTCTATGGAAATGTTCATGTGTTGCTTTCATTAATTGGTCTAATTACTCCATTTACAGAAATGGGAATGAGAAGTACTAAGCTGGGATTATGAGAAAGGTTAACACTGTTAGGAGCAATAATAGGAATTATGCTATTTTTAGGTCTGAAAATCTTACAGGTTCCCAAAACAATATAGATGGCCGGGTCCCTCTGTCCCCTAGGAGGTTATGGTAAAAGAATTTATTCAACGTGTTTGAAATAGTTACTTTAACACTTTGCATCTTATGTACCTTTGGTGTTAACATACTCATTTGTTATGCAGTTAAGCACTACGGGATGGTTAGGATTTCTGCTTTTCTGTGAAGATAGGAAGTAAGACAGATCATAGCATTATCTGTTTTCTTTTTTCTTTTTTTTAAAATCCGTTTCCTTTGTCTTACGCAACAGAAAGTGGAAAGCGTAGCTTGTAAGGTGGCAAGAAAAGCATACAAATACATGTGTTTTTGAAAACTCTTAACATCTTTCCTAAGAGAGATATAGTTGTCCTAAGAGAGAATCTGAATGCATTAGAAAAATCCAAAGAACCCAAACTACTTGTTCCAAGGTTTCAGTTACCTGATGGTTTAACCAAAGTAAATTAAGAGAAGTTAGGATGTTTTGTGCCATGTGTAGTCTTGACCCTCCCTTCTTGTGTTCTGCTCTTTTTATGTCTTGTGAATTTGTTGCCAACAATTTCTGCTGTCAGCTGTCACCTAGATCTATGAATGACCTCATTTTTCAGCCCCACTTTTCTTTAGAAACATTTTTTTAATTCGTCAAGGTCTCTATTTCCTCCCCATCCCCAAATCTGTTTTCTTATTTTATTTTCTATCTTTAATTCTTAACTCTACACAGTCTCCCTCCCTCTCTCTCTCCCTCTCTCGTTTGTTTTCCTTTTTCTTTCTCCTTATATTAAATAAGATTTTCACTCCAAACTCTGGGTGCTTGGTGCCTTTCATCTCATGTGTTCATTGTCTGCATTTTCCCCTTTATTTTATTTTTTTTTAAAGTCTTCATTTAACTTGTTACAATATTGCTTCTGCTTTTATATTTTGGTTTTTTGGCCACCAGGCATATGGGATCTTACTTCCTCCACCAGGGATTGAACCTGCAACCCCCTGCATTGGGAGGCGAAGTCTTAACCACTGACCGCCAGGGAAGTCCCTTCCCCTTTATTTTAATTTATCAATCTCATTTCTTTCCACCCTACACATCCCTTTCCATTAAGAGATAGGACACTGCATTCTTTCAGAGACATTCAGAATCTAGCATTCAAATGATTAAGAAGAATGTTCTAGATTTTCCCAACCTTCTGGAAGCAGAGCATGGAAAGTACTAGGCTAATTTTTGTCCCCGTTGCTGTCCCTAAAGCCAGCATCAAGTTAGCCCTCAGGGTTTGACTCCACTTAGAAATCTGTGGTGATAAAACAGTGAAGAGCATCTTGAATTATGTTATTTTTATCTTGCTTCCCAGATTCCAAGCTGCCATGGTATCTACAGAAAAAATGATTAGGCTGGTATTTAAATTTGTCATTTCCAAGGGGTCTACTATTGCTTAAAATTATTGATTTTTTTTTTCTAACTTTGAATTGAAAACAGTGTGCAGATCACTAAATTCAAAGGACACTACCTCCAAGTAAGTAGCCGTGAAATATGTTCCTTTCTTTTTTCCACTGTCTTCAGATGTGACCATTTTCTGTAGGGACACCACTATCAATTCAGCCAAGCCAATCAGCATGGATGTACTTTATTCACGACATCCTAGTTTGCCCCTTCCCTGGACCAGCAGTGCAAGAACAAATTTTAATCACCCCCCTCCAGCTCTGAAATGCCACTGGCCCTTCTGTCCAAACGATGGCACATGAACATGATAGTTCTGGGTCCAGACAGCAACCCAGGAAGGCTGTGGGATTGTAGGAGCCTCGAAAGTTAATATAATTCTCAAAGAAGCACAGTGGCTCCCATACCCTCTTTAAAGCAGGTGGGGGTCGCATGCTTACATGTAGGGTCACTAGTTCAGTTGTTACAGCCCGATTCCACGGCAGAGGCATTTTTGCACAGCTGTTCATTGGAAGAGCAACGTGCAATAGGCTTCACACTCATGCTCTTGTCCAGATCCCTGAAGAGGCCACAGCCCCACTGCGTGGTTTCATCCAGGTGCACTTCACAGTTGTCAGCCCATCTTCCCTGGCTGTAGCCCAGATTTTGATGCCCTTCCAGGACCGCCACCAATCCCTAATTGCCCGCTGACATCTTCTCCCTGATTCCCACACCATTTCCTTGAAGGCATCTAGAGACTCATTAAAATTGCATTTTTAACGTCTTCTCAGATGCTCTTACTCTGTCATTTTTTGTTTTTGTTTTTGAAGTAGGTCCAACACCATTGCACTTTTTATGAGCCATTGTGGGTCATAACTGTTTGAGAATAAAAAATAAATGGCAGAAAGAGGAGTTAGAATAGAGCCCCCAAAATGCAAGATACTGCAGTGGAGTACACATTTCGAGAGATTGTAAGAATACGCAGTAGGATATGTCAAACTAGCTCCAAGTGGGTTTGTGCGCATTTCTTTCCCAAGGAAAACAGTTTATAGATAAATATCAGTCTAAGTACTCATCTTTGCATGGATGGTGTTAACCAGACTGTGTGGCATTACATGATAGAGGTCAGAGGGCTTGAGACACTCTTTAGTGAATTCTGATGAACACCTTGATTTCCCCAGTTGAGACCAACCAGATCTATCTTGGAGGAAAGGCTCAGTTTTTACTGGGGAGATGAGTCAAAGAGAACAATCCAAGGACCCAAAAAAAGAGAGTAAAGCTCCTGCCTAGCTGAAAATTGTGGCAATTTTCAGTCCTAACATAGTAATTTTTGTCATTTTATTTAGAATATGAAACTTTTTATAAATTGTGAAAACAACACAGTACTTACAGGGAAGGAATTTTTTTTTAAATATAAATTTATTTATTTTTGGCTGCGTTGGGTCTTTGTTGCTGCGTGCGGGCTTTCTCTAGTTGCGGTGAGCAGGGGCTACTCTTTGTTGCAGTGCACAGGCTTCTCATTGCTGTGGCTTCTCGTTGCAGAGCACGGGCTCTAGGCGCATGGGCTTCAGTAGTTGTGTCGCATGGGCTTAGTTGCTCCGCGGCATGTGGGATGTTCCCAGACCAGAGCTCGAACCCATGTCTCCTGCATTGGCAGGTGGATTCTTAACCACTGCGCCACCAGGGAAGCCAGGAATTTTTTGAAAGACACAAAAACTCCATGCTAACAGAACAATGATTTTTTTGCCTTTTTTTTTTCTGCGTTTGAGCTTATATATATGCATGTTACAGGCACATAATCATAGATCATGCCACTTTCTTATTAATACGTTTTTATTTATTGAAAACACATTATTTTATACATGCATGTAAACTGATTCTCATAACAGTTCTGCAACACTATATTTCTATGCAAAACTGTATTTGCAGGTGACATGCATGTTTAAATAAAAAAATTCAAGACAGTCTACAAAACAGCTACTAGAACTAATAAGTGAGTTTAACAATGTTGCAGAATACAAGGACACAATATAGGAATTAATTGTATTTGTATATACTGGCAACAAACAGATGGAAAATTTTAAAATGTAATTGTAATCATATGTGGCATAATTTTAATAGCAATAATGAATCACCCTGCTCCCAACCTTGTAGGTCCAACCTTGCCTCAGTCATCCAGGACTACTCAGGAGAACCCCAAACACTCGGAAATATCTCGCACAGTAACAGCAGTTTACAACATGGAATGTTTCCCAGAGCAGCCCTTGCACTCCTGGTTTCCTGTTTAATAAGAAAGTATATGTGGTGGTGGAACAAAAGCTTTCAAATCTCTCATTTATCTATCTTCTTTAACGTCCATATCCCAGGACTATTTCATAACAGACTGTTGTTATTGGCTTCGCTTGTTCTCTCCCCAAACAGGGAGGACTCCACAGAAAGTTCAGGGTATTTCTCTGCCTTCTGTCAAGCACTCATGTCTTTTTAATTTCCCATTGTTAAAGCGACAGAATTCAAGGAGCTCATACTCTCTGGGTTGGAGTCTACCTCAAGAGTCTCTGGGAATGTGCCACACAGAGGAGAAGGTTTCCTTGGCAACAGGAATGTGGGGGAAAAAACATGGAAACATTTGCTCCCTCCCTCCTTCCCTGGGGCTCCTCAGCACTGCTGTTTGTCAGGCATAAAAACTACACTTGTCCTCGCTGTCAATTCATTTAGCCATTGACCCCACTACCAACCACTTGCTCTATTTTCCCATTCATGAAAATAGTTCATCTGTGAAATGGACACTGTTTCATTATTGCCTTTAGCTGGTCTTTTCTAGACATCCAAATAGAGAAAGGGAAATTGGGTTTTAAGAAGTGTGTGTGTGTACGAATGTGATTGTCCAAATAAACTGAATTTAAATGACTGGTAGCACTTATTTTTACATTTATTTTCAGTTCTGAAATTTGCATAATAGGCATTTTCCAAACTCTGGCAGGATGTAATGGCATATTTGGTGACTAGTGTGAAAATTAATGTATTAATTTGGCAGAACTTATGACATACTTTCTAGGTATGCTTCTAAATAAGCCCCCAAGAGCTCAAAATGTTTTTCTCCCCCTCTTAAAAATGGCAAGACAAATATAGGCATGTGAATTTATAGATAGGTGAATCTAGGAAGTCCGATTCCAGGGACATCATTCAGCAAGTATGGGAATCAGCTGATGTGATTTTCAGTCCTAAGCTCTCACTATGCCCCAGGAAATCAATAAACCTGTATCAGTCTGGATCCAAAACTCAACCACTTCCTAACCCACTTCATCCCTCTTATCTGTATTTTTTCCTTCCTCAGAACAATGATAGAGAATATGCATATATAGTTGTTGATTTCTAAATTATTCTGCTGCTGAGTTTGTCAGCTATTGAAGGATATTTAGTGTGCTGTAGGCTTTTGCTTCTTTTTCCGGGTAATTGAACCACCTGTTCAACTTGGAACTTAAGGAATTTAAGAGTTTGCCAAGAGATTTAGTGTGTCTTATTCAGACACAAGTCTTCAGCGCAAGTAGCAAAAATAAGAGGGTTAGTATGTGTGTGTGTGTGCGTGCGTGTGTGTGTGTGTGTGTGTGTGTGTGATAAAGAACTGGCATTTATTTCTCACCCCTCTGGAGGCTGGAAGTCCAAGGTCAGGTTGTTGGCAGGTTGGTTTCTTCTGAAGCCTCTCTCCTTGACTTGCAGAAATCTGTCCATTCTTTCTAAAGTGAAGAATTGAAAAAATATATTAAGTGCAGAAAATCAGTGTGTTTTGCCAAAGAGTTCTTATAATGCTGTCAACAAGCACTAGCACGTTAGATTGTTTCACCCACCACTGGCTAAAATTTACCAGAACAAAAACAGCGATTCTGTGTTGCTTCCCATTTTGAGTTACTCTAATGTTGCAGGAACTACCTTATACCTTCAGGACCTAGATGACATATACTAAACATCACATTGTACCTGTGTGTGTTTATAAATGGAGATTTAAAACCTAAAAGGGCATGCCAGGTTTATTCAAGAGGCTGTGAAACAGAGAGTAAAAAGACACCAAAAGCTTTCTCTCTTTCTCCGCCCTTTGTTGTTGTTTGTTGTTGGTTGGTGGTGACAGCAACTGACTATAAATTATGTGAGTCAGTAATTCCAGCTCTCAGCATCCCGCAAGCTCTCTTCCTGTTCCAGCTCACACTGGTGGCCCTGAGGGTCCGCAGGATTGTCGGGAAGACCGGCTACTTGAATCCTGTAAATTTGCCTGGTGGTGACAGCCAGCACTTGTACAACGACACCTGCCATCTGGCTCTTTCTGCTAGATTTGCAGCAGAAACCTCTGTAGGGTGGAGGGGATGTGAGAGTCTCCAGGCAAACCAGAACCTCTGTGAAATCACTGCAGATGGCTTTATTTTGGGAACTAACAGGCGTGGAAGTCGAAGCAGGAAGTAGAAAAATAAATCAGCTGGGAGTTTGATGTCTGCTGGTCTTCAGGGGGCTTGAGATAAATTTCATTGATTTATTAGGACAATATTATGTACCTGGAAAAATTTGGAAGCAATTTGAAACTTTAAAGACCCCATCACGGAACTGTGGCTACTATACTCTTCTTCAGGAAAGGTGGTGATGTGATAGAAATTTGCCATTGGAAAAATGCACTTTCATCACTCCTAAATCACTGTTTCTCAAGAGATGTCCCGCCTGCATTAGGATGGGGAGGGGAGCTTATAAAAAATGCAGATAACTGGATTTTCCTGAATTGTTGACGGCTAGGCACCACCTCTCCCCAAGGAGTACTCTCTTTTTGTAGGGAAGGTGCAATTTCTTCAGTCTCTTTAAAAGCTTTTTTTGATTTTAGCTAAGTGCAACTGATTCTAATGCTCAGACAGATCAGCTTTTCCAAACTGCATTCTCAAGCAATTAATGTGCCATTAATCTTTTTTTTTTCTTAACATCTTTATTGGAGTATAATTGCTTTACAATGCTGTGTTAGTTTCTGCTGTATAACAAAGTGAATCAGCTATATGTACACATATATCCCCATATCCCCTCCCTCTTGCGTCTCCCTCCCACCCTCCCTATCCCACCCCTCTAGGTGGTCACAAAGCACCGAGCTGATCTCCCTGTGTGATGCAGCTGCTTCCCACTAGCTATTTTACATTTGGTAGTATATATATGTCAATGCTACTCTCTCACTTCGTCCCAGCTTACCCTTCCGCCTCCCTGTGTCCCCAAGTCCATTCTCTACGTCTGCGTCTTTATTCCTGTCCTGCCTCTAGGCTCGTCAGAACCTTTTTTTTTTTTTTAGATTCCATATGTATGTGTTAGCATACGGTATTTGTTTTTCTCTTCCTGACTTACTTCACTCTGTATGACAGACTCTAGGTCCATCCACTTCACTACAAATAACTCAATTTCGTTTCTTTTTATGTCTGAGTAATATTCCACTGTATATATGTGCCTCATCTTCTTTATCCATTCATCTGTTGCTGGGCACTTAGGTTGCTTCCATGTCCTTGTGCCATTAATCTTTAAGAACCACTGCCCTAAAACTAATCTACTTTGAGAATTCCTCTGATGTTTATTTCCTTCTCTATGTTCTAAAGAATCCTTATGGGCAGGAATACCATCGGGTTCAAATTGGTGGCAAATTTCCATCCACATCTCCAAGGATGTCTTTGTTGTCAAGAACACTGTCTGATGCAGCTAATGGTTGCTTTCTCTGTATTTCGGGATGTGTTCGGAGGTGATTAAGACGAAGAGGTGGCAGAGTGGTTAGGGTAGGCAAGGTACATGAAAAATGTGACCAGCATTTTTTGACTGCTTATAAGGCAAAGCTACTTATAAACTACTCACATGACCTCTGTGCCTTCATGGGTGTTTCTTCTCTATATAGTAACAGGCTACAGTTATACAGTCACCGCTCACAGGAGCCCAGGGACTTTCTATTGGAGAATACCCCTCCTGTACCACCTCCTCCTTCTCTCTGTGCCTTGATGCCCATGGAGCTGTGCCATCGAGTCTGTCAGCAAAGTTGGCGTTCTAGTCTGTTTCTAAAGAGCATATTTTAATCTTCTCTGAGGGAAAACTAATCTGAGTGGAATTAAGAACCAATGTGATTTTTTTATTATTAAATGGTGGAAAGTGGGAGCTAAAATATCGTGGATTTCCAGTATGTGGAGACCGGAAAGATTAGCACTACTGCTAATCAGTAGTGCTGACACTACCAACATCACCAGTGATGTTAATGACCAAAAAGTTTGTTCGGGTGTATCATGAGTTCTGTTTGTACAGGTTTAATTTCCAGGTGGTTTTGTAATCAGGCATTTATTTATTCAGCAAATGTTTATTGAGCCCCTAATAGGACCAGGCAGGAATCCAGTGATATCTGGAGACACAGACCTGGTGTCATCTCACACTGAGGCCATTTGCACCACCCACCCACGAATCTTCTCAAATCTGTTGTGATTTTACAACATGTTTAAATAACAAAGAGCTTCTTCCAAACACAGAGCCCTCAACATCAAAATCAAAAACTATGATACCTGCACACACACAGAGACACACTCACATACCACACATACACGCATATGGAATATATCATTATTCTTACACATAAATTCTTACACATAAATTTTTTTCCAAAAATCAGTTGTTATTCCTTCACATATATTTTAAACTAAAATTACAGAGAATCAACTAGATGCCAGTATAAAATAAAAATTAAAATAAATGAATAAATAAAATTACAGAGATACTCTGTCATGGAAAATATTCTTATTTGTGTTGATAGCCAAGGTAGACTATACTTTGAACACTGTAAAAAATGATATTTGTGATGCTAATAAGGAGATGCTGATACTATTTCTCAGTGTTTACTTATTTACCCTTTCACATTCAGTGTTGGCAACAGGCACTGCCTATGTGCACATATGTGATACTATTCACATGTGACACACAGGTGTGATACTATTCAGTTATTAGTATATTTGAACCCTCAGTCTGAGACTTTCAGCTCCTCATATGTGTTCTCTCATCATAATATCTACTTACTTCTGATAAATAGTAGATTCATGAAGGCTGAAGGGCTGGGGAAAGAAAGCATCCTTGACCTCTTACTGCCAGTTGAGACCAATCGTGTCAATATAAACCTCACATAGCAGGCACACAATCAGTATTTTTTGAATGAATGAACAGATGGCAACATTTTCTAAAACAATAAGACCAAATGGTGAAGATGGTTCTAAGTGTCTAATTTAACCCCAATTTAAAGACCTGCATATGTTGAGGTTTTGTGAAGTCTTAATTCAGCATTGTATTGATGGCCAGAAGTTCAGAACCAGAACTGGCCTCTGGAGCCAAGAAAACTATAAAGCAGCATCATTTCCCAGGATCACTTGGTTCTAGTGGGGAGGGGTCATTTCCCCTCTGTCCCTCAAGGACTTCTTTTACTAAATGTTATAGATTCTAATGCTTAGACAGACCAGGTTCTCTGAAATATCTTTGAAATAACCACTGGAGAAGTGAATCAGAGGCCTCAGTAGCAGACACAAATATAGAGCCAAACAGTTAGATGTGGTAGAGAAAAACCCCAGGGACGTAGTTGTAAGGTTAGTGGTGCTGCATGTCTTTTTAAGGCTGTGATTACACAGCTAGGGGTGGGGAAACCTATCAAAATTTCTCTAATATAATTAACTGACATCCTTTGGTTGTATTAACATCCCGGTGATTCTGATTGACTTCTCCCACTTGCATCATTCCCGCCCCTTGTAACCAGGACCTTAGTGGAAGGTGGGATGCTGGCATAGCCTCAAGACAACTCATGAGAGAGTCAGCACCATAGTGTGACTTGAAATCCCGTGGAGGAGATCCTGCCCCGCACTGCTGGTCGTACATCTGATAAAGTTCTTTAAAAGTCTTGATGTACGTGTGGCGTCCACCTGCCTCTCATTGACATGCCACGTGAAGGGTGAGGAGGTGGGTAATGGTTGCCTCCCCCCCATGCTTTTCCATCTGTGAAGGAAGAGAGCTGTTTCCTAATCCCATGGAACCATGTGGAGCTCGTCCAGTCACCAAAATGGTAACCCAGCAGTTCTAACTTGGCAATCACAAGTCCTTTAGGGATCACCCTAAAATCTAATACATTTTACAGAAGTGAAGATAGCATATTGATCTTGAGTTTGAAGTCATAACTGACATCAGTGGCAATATAGAGGCCTAGGTAGGGGCAACCCCCAGTCCAAGTATAGAAATCATGTGCTGAGTGGTATCCTTTCCAAATCTCTCATCACCTTCTAATATTTGTGGAAACATGCAGAAATCGTTCATCAACAGTAAAATTTTGTGAATGACTATTGTGTAGTCCGAATAGGATTTTCAGAAGGGGTTAAATTGCTACAGATGACTAAAATAAAAAGATACATTTTTTTAAAAATTAACTTGTTTTAGGCAATTAAATGTTAGTGTCTATTCTTGTCCCATGAAAGACTATGGTGAATCTTTTAACCTTTATTGGTAAGCTAAAAAAAATAAGGTTGATGAAAAAGAATAGTTTCAGTTCCTGTGAAACCTCTTAGGCATACTTGTCAAGAAAAATTAGAGCTGTTTTACATGCATACTTTTGCATGATAAATAAGAGCATTTTTAGGAATATTTATTTTTAATATTGTGGCTTTGATTTTAAAAGCTGACGCACTAGAAATGTTAACAGTTGTAACCAACGTACAGTGGTGTGGCAACAGATTCGAGCAGTTTTTTTCCTCCATGTATTCTGTGTTGTTTTCTCTTCCAGGGCTGATATACGCCCCTGGTTTTCTAGGTTAAATGTGGTTCTTTTGGTGCTTTCCTCCATGCATCCTTTGGGGAGGTAGCAATGCAGGACACAGTGGGTAGCTTTCCAACATGCATCCTTTGGGGAGGTAGCAAAGCAGGCCACGGTGGGTAGAAGTCAAGAATTGATCTCAGAAAGTGTCACACCTTCATCCCTAACTCCAGGTGACTGTCTCAAGCACAGTTTTCTTTGGTCACAAAAGAGGTCAGTAGGAACACAGAATTACTGGGCAAAAAAGGGACCTTAGATAACGTTTGGGGTTGCGGGGGGGGGCTTTAGTTTTCTGTTTGCATATACATGGATTTTGGTTTTCTAAATGGTTGCAGAGAGACAAATGTAAGTCTACCACTTTTACTAAAATATTACAGTTCTCTTGTTTGTATGTGAAAGGTTGAAATCCATATACATATATACATAGGTATACAGAGTCTAGAGTGGATTTTTTTAACTACTTATTGAGTTATGGCAAGGAGTTTAACACTCATTATTTCCAAAACCTCTTCACTTCTCAGGATCTGAAGTAATTCTCTTTGTTCTGTTGGCTGAATACAAAGCCACAGCATCAGAATTAAAATCATGAGAAATGCATCATTGTCTCACGTATGTACTATTGGTGAAGGGCAAGGAAAATTCTGCTTAGGTGAGTTAAAAAAAGAAAAGAAAAGAAAATTATCCTTTTAAGCCATTGAACTAAAATTTTGGATAGAAATTTTGCAGAAGTAATTTCACTTTCCCACCTGGCAAAACAATATATACACTGAACATGGCATTGTTCTCACCCTAAATATCCCAGGACTACACTTCTTTTTGCTGATTTTTGTCTGTCAAAATGTCACATTCTGAGCGGGATTGCCTCGGCCCCATTTTTTTTTTCTTCTACTCTGACTTGGGTTGAGAGAGTGGTAACAAGGCTTGTTAGAGACATGTCTGAGATTGATTCTGAGTGATAGCTAAGAGCTTAGCTAAGAATGAAAAGCCTGGGGTTTAGTACAGAAATGCTGTAACAAGTAGTTAACTGGGTCCACTCTTTTGCCCTGGGTCCTTCCGTTTATTGCCTAAGTGAAGCATCAGTGCACTGAAAATCAGTCACCAATCCTTCTTGTCAGTTAGGCATAGCTGGGATGCAATTTTGCATGCTTTCTTGACAAGGAACAAAGCTCAGCCATTCCAAGAAACAAAGAGGTGACATGAAAATGTAAATGAAAGTAAAGTGCTTTCAATGCTTACTCAATTAATTGAGTGTTAAGTAGTTTCCTCCTACTGAGATCAAAAATGGGAAGGATGGAAAAGATAAAAATTAGTCCTTTAAAATAGATCAGTCTAAATAATTGTTACACATAAGTAATTTGTCCTATATAATGGAATGGTTAGAAATAAGAAGTTAGATTACCTGGCTTCAAATCTCTGCCATTTATAGCTGTGTGACCTTGGACAAATTAACCATTCTGCCTTGGTGTTCTCCTCTGTAAAGTGAAGGGAATCCTAGCGCTAGTTCATCAATCATTAATGCAGTAATGAGAGGAGATTGCTTAAATTGTGGGAACTAAGTGCTTGATACACAGATCACAGTGACTGAAGAGTCATGTAGCTCTGGGTACCTCATTGAGCCTGTGGAAGAAATGGGCACTGATTCTGAAGACTTTCTGTCCTAAGGTACCTCTTTTCTATGTAGGGGGAATATCTAATATCCAGTGCAGTGAAATGTTCCACTCAGTGATCTTCCATTAGGAATTTAGCTTTCTAGATATTAAATGCTTGTCACACAGCTGGAGTCATGTTTTCATTCTTTAAAGAGGAAACTGGGCATTTTGGATTCTTTGGTAAAATATAGGTGCATGGCTCTGCCAAGTTTAATTCTGGAATCAACTGCTAAATCCCCACCAGTTATAGTTTTAATGGCACACAGTCCTAAGCTAATGTTGAATGCAGTATGGGGGTGCCAGTCGCTTTACTGATAAAAAACAAGAGAAGCTTCGTTATTACAAAACAAAAACACTCTCACAAAATAAAACAGTGAGGCACTAATTTGTTTCTTTGCCCACCTTAGATGCCACTGTATGTGAGAGATTATCAAGGAAAACACATCTTGCTATAATTTGGAGCCTTTAGGCGTTTGATGTGCCAATTGCCTTCACTTGGATCTGGTCTGTAATTTATCATTGGAGTGTCCTACCTTGCTCAAATGCACCCTTTGTGGGCAGAGGCAAAGCTAATATACTTTCCAAGTGTATTTGAATTGCTTCAATAAATCACAGCTGCCATTGTAAGCAGCTTTATCATTTGCCAGAACAATAAGTTATCTTCATGCTTTATAGATGCAGTGCTCTCCAAGACTTTTATTTGTGTAAATTGTAATGCATCATAACCCATTTCCTAAAATGAAATTAGGAAGCCACATATATATATATGGTTTTTTTTAAGATGCAAGGAAATAGTCCAAGGAACTCGTTTAGGCTCACCAAGAAATGGGGAGATTTTTATCCTGCTTATTTTATAGTAGCAATTTATTTCTTTATTATTACTATAATGATGTGGGCATTAAACGCTTGCAATTGGGGTTAAACTTCATTTAGCTCTTTACTGCTCCAGTGTCTCAGTAAAACCAGTCCACAAAGAAATAGGACTGAGCACAAATGGTTCCCATTGGATCAGCCAGGCACAAGTTGGAGAAACCTGCTGTTTCATAAATATTTGTTTCTATTGACAGCTCTATTAGCAGTCATTCCAATAAATCAGGCTGCAGAGTCAAATTTTTGCCCATAGTGATCTCTGGGACTGACTTCCAGTTTCCTCTTTATTTCACGATGACCAAACCCGAATTCAAACCTGATTTGAACCTGTTAGACTCCTGAGAGGGAAATGTATTACATAACAATATTATGTCTGAAGATCCCAATGAGGAAAACATAACCTAATTTTAATACTATTTCAGGACTCTAATCAACATGATGAACAATAAAATGTGCTCTTTTTTATTGGCTTGACTGAATAACTGCTAAATATTTATAAACTAATTTGCCATCACTTCTTCCATGATAAGAAAATACTTTTGTTCATAATTGCCTCAGTAGCTCACTCCAAGCAGAGAAAACAATGTTTGTCAAGAAGCCAGGTTTCATAATTAGAAACTAATTTATTTGTTTCAAAGCCAAGTGTTTTCCCATGCATATTACAATATTTGGATTAGCTTTAATTTTTTCTGTCTTTATTACCAAGAGGGGACTTATACATCCTGCCATGGAATTTTAGATTTTTCCATCCATCTCTTGAGTTTACAATGCTGTTTATTTTTATATCAAACTGCCCAGTAGCTATTATTAAGAGCGTCATAAACCCCTCCTTTTTGCGTGATTACAGGATCTTGAAACCAGTGTTTTCCAACCTATCAGTAGTGGTCCCATCCTGCCCCTTAAGCAGAACTCCATGCTCACCAATTCTCGATCATCAGTGTCCAAGTCAGCATCAGTTCCCCCAACATCGGCAGTTTATTCAGGATGCATCCCCATGACTCTCATCTTCTCATTACTTCCATTCCCTTACATGGTTTCTGGCTCCACCAGCCACCTCCTTAACTTTCTGATGCCAAACCCAGGCAAACCCACCCCAGCTCCGGGCTCATACCCTGCTAGCTGACTATGCATTCCTGTGTGCATGGGGCGGGGGCGGCGGTGGGGGTAAAGGATGGGGAGGATGGAGGTAGAGATGGGACTCAGATTTAAGCAGGTAGAACTTTGCCTTTCTCCTTCCTATTTCTTCTTTTTTCCCAGGCCCTCACCACATTGCCTTCTTTCTTTTTTTTTTTTTTTTAAATTTTGAATTTTATTTTATTTTTTTTTAATACATCAGGTTCTTATTAGTTATCCATTTTATACATATTAGTGTGTATATGTCAATCCCAATCTCCC